>NC_137654.1:8262847-8585655 GCF_963422515.1 Blennius ocellaris
CATTGATGCAGTTTCACGAGCGATGGAAAACCAGTTTGTTGTGTGTTGGGATTTTTCTTGTTCATCTAATTCAACTCATTCATTTGTTTGAAAACCACTATAGGTAAACACCGAGATGGAAACTGGGACATTGAGTGGCGGCATACAGTCAATTTGCAGATCACAAAGTTGGTTGGTTGTTGCCTTGAATGGACGAGATTCAACACTCTTAAGTCGTCTTTCCACTTGGCTTCAGCTGAATTGAGGCTCAACCCAAAGATTGTGTTCATGTTTGGTTTCTTTGCTTTTACTCGTATTTCTGTATCACACAAACTGCAGTATAATATTCTTCATATCTCATTACAGGATGTACTTTTGAGACTCGTCTCCAAAAGTCTGTTTTTTTTTTTCAGTCTGACCTTTTGCCAATTAATCTAATTGATTCTAAAAATCTCCAGCAGCTATTCCTTTTGATGATACACAGTTGCTTTCACTGTGTCGCTCCTGTTCTAAAACTTCCCTGGAAAATATCCTAATTTAACAGAAAAGTGTTTGTATCAAGAGATCTGAAAGAGGATAAAGATTTGTGAGGCTGAATTACTCTGGGACGTCTCATAAGGGTGATATTGACCAGACGAGAGACCTGAACACCAACTTAGATTTGGTTTCATGAAGGATGAAACGTTCAGTCTTGTAAGGAGACGTCCATCTCATCTATAGTGAAATTTTTCAACAATTTTATACAGTTTTCAGAGGTTCAACAACATGTGTATTTCCACATATTATCGTTAGAAAACCACTATAAAGTGAATTCAGCAAAAGACCGGGCTTTTAAGTTTTAGTAGTTTAGTAAAAGTGAAGCTCAAATAAGAAATGCTTGTTCATTATTTTTGTGTTTGTGAGGATTAACACTTCCAAATACATGCCTGCCTTTCACACCATGTTCTTCCATCATCATCCAAAGATGCATGAAGGTTCATCTTTCTAGTAGGGTAGTCGGCCTTGTAGTCCTGTGAATAGTTGATCAACCAGTGTCGCAAACTGATGGTATATAAGTGAATATTCTCTCTCTCTCTCTCTCTCTCTCTCTCTCTCTCTCTTTCACCGAGCGTGAAAGTGTGCCTCCCTCCTCCTCGCTGGGGAAAATGACAAGGAAGGACACGATGCTTCTAGTGGTATGAGTGAATGATGCACACTGTAATATGTTAAAGGTTAATAGACCAGGCCAGTGGCTCCACAGCTGCACATCATTAAAAAACAGCAAAATCATTGCTGTGGTTACTATTTGTCAAGGACATGCAGATCACACGGGACACTGGAAACCTACAATTTAAGTATCGCACATCGGCGTTTACACATCGGCCGTCGCAGACGCAAAATAACAATCGTGGGGACATCCTTTGTTCTTGGCTCTAAATCGGTCGGATAAACCTGCAATAAAATTCAGACAGTGTCAGATATTTGGGGAGATGGTGATGCTGTGACCTGTTTGTCACGTTTCCATGTCACTTGTTTTGTTGGAAAATGAAAGACCAAAACAGTAAATGCTAACATAAAAGGCTACCAGATGCTAACAAACAATTACTTCAAGCTCCCATTGCAAAATTGGTGTCACAAGATGGTCTCTCATATTCTCCTCCTCCTTTTTTGGGGGTGACTTCTCTCTAAATACATTAATGCCAAAACGGCTTACACTCCATTCATGTTTATGTTCAGGCGGCTCATGTTATTGCACGGTGCGATTCAGCTTGCGGTTTCATCGTGCGTCTGCACACATCAAATTTCATGTTGTGGCACAAAGTTTTAATAGATTTGTGTCGTACAGTGTGGCTAAACTTTTAATAGTTTTAAAATCGCCTAGTCTGTAGGAGCCTTTAGTCTTGCACCTTCTGCTATCCCACCTGACGGATGACAATAGAAAGAGCAAACTTTATTTTTGTTTATTCTTTTTTATTAAACATGTGTATGGTATATGCAGTATTCTTATAATGTACATACATTTTCAATACCCACTTAAAAGGACAAAAAAACAACAGCAAAAAACCCAAAATAACAACCCTCACTTCTCTTCTTCCTCCCTTCTCCTTTCCTCCTAATATAGTCTTTTGCCATTAAAAACATAAAACTAATTAAAAATTAAAAACAAATAAAATAATAAAAATCATAGAAATGGGTGTTTATATGGATGGCCTGCTGTGTAACGCTTAATTCGAAAAAAGGACATTTTTATTTAATTTTGGTCTTGCTTTTTTCCATTTAAAAAAATATTTTTATTGGAGGAAACTTTTTTAATAAAACTATCTGCATCTTGAGGGATTGCACTGTTTTCATGAGATTTAAAACACTACGGGCCCGAAATGAAGAGCTGATTACAGTGAAATGCTGCAGTCACAGTTAGTTACCTCTTTTGCAAAAGGAATTGCATTAGCAGCCGATTAATTCTGTCAGGATGAGTTTGTTTCTCCACAGTGTGCATGTTTTTACACAGTTGGAACACTTGCACCTGAGAAATATTGGGATTTTAATAATACGTTAAAGTTCTTGCTTTATAAAGGTCATTCTGCCATTAGGTTTCTAGTTTGGCTCAATGTGGCCCAAGAGCAAAAAATATAAAAAGATTTGACGGCGTCGATTTAGATCATGTTTGTTTTTTAGATTAGCCCATATTCATTAGTAATACAGGTTTTTTGCTGTGCTGGTCTTGTGTACCGGTACACCTTTTGTAAAGTTGACTTTTGTGTATGTATGTATGTTGTTATCTTGTATGGTTCTTTATATGTAGCTTGTTAAGGTTTGGTTTCAGAACTAAGTTCACATCTCAGTTGAGATTAAGGCCAATTTTAAGGTTAGAAATTAGTTATGAAGATGTAATTTTGGATAATGTTCATGCCTTGATTGCGAAGAGGAAATAGATCATCAAAAGGGTGTCAGTGTTTGTATGCCTGAAGATCACCAAGCTTGTGTTGATTGTTGTACACCTGCGATGTCACTTCACATTGTTCTGCAGGGATCCCAGGTTTTTACATAGAAGCCAGGAACTTTGTAATGCTTTAGATGGATTGAAAGATAGTCGACGTGTGTGTGTGTGTGTGTGTGTGTGTGTGCGCTCCGGTGAAACACACAGCCAGACAGACAGTGTGAAAATACCCTGTAAGTTCCACTCCGGTGCCTCTCATCCTGTCAGCCCCTCTCCAAAGGCCGGGTCGCCTCAGGGTCAGCCCGTTTCTGATTATCCCGCGTGATTGGCGGCTCTGCCCGCGGCCGCGGGCGAGCGACTCGCCGTGACACCGAGGCCTTATTGGAGGAGACCCGAGTTCAGGGGCGGGGTCATAGGTGGCCGAAGACCGGAGGAGGGAGATGTTAGCTTATGATTGGTTTATGACTGACAGCTTGACACGGCCAGGTGGGCAGGCAAGAGGAGGGCGGCAAAGGGGGGGGGTCATGGTGTCACTGGGATGTTGGATTGGATTAGTTGACTGGGCAATGGCGACTGGATTTGTTTCGTTGCGGCTCAGCCTCGTGCTTCTGTGATCAGCCCGAGTGCTGCTGCTGGGAAAGATCAGATAGTCTTATTATGAGGAACAAGTAGGGAAGATGTACTTTCATATTTGAGCTTTACTCTGCTCCTCTCACCCATGGGAACACAAGACATGAAACTCCAATTAATATTCAACAAGGTAGAGTTAGATTTTTCACAACACACCAACCGCTTTCATTTTGAATCCACTTTCAAGTTGTCTTTGCTGAAGTCTCTGTTTTTATGAGACTATTCTGTACTTCTTTTTTCATCCTTTGATCAAAATCTTAAGAGTCAAAGGAAAAGATTCTGGTTATGACTAGAACTAAAACACGCGTGATCATTTTCCCTCTAACTTTTAAGAAAGTTTACTTAAACTCAATGGTGGTACTGCAGTTTTGATACCCATTTTGTGTGATTTGCATTATTCAGAAAATACTTACATCTATCAAAGGAACTGGCCAAGTGATGTAACAGTGTCAGTGAATTAATATGTCAGGGTGAGTTTGGCAAACTGTTATTGATGGACTTAAACACTGATTAATGAACTCTGAAGGTTATACTGTTGGTACACCAGTCTTAATTTGTTTTGTTGTTTTTTTTTACTTATAAATTACAGATAACAAATCAAACGTTCTGAAATATAAATATTACATTGTTATATCTGTCAGTCTGTCCATTCATCCATCCATCCTAACCTAATTTAAATAAGGGAAGAGTACCAGATCAAAAGAACTACCTCAAAGTGACCCACTATCACACTTATTGACGACACAGACTCATCAATTAACTATCAATTTTCTTCATGTTGGAAAACTTGGATGTGCACAGGGTGAATATACAAAATTCAGACAGAGAGCTTGTTGACGAACACATTAGAAGCTTTGGTCTTCTGGCTTTAAGGGAACAATCATAGTGAAGGAATTTGTACTACTGTAATACTGCTGTAAAAATGTACATTTACGTAATGTGTTTTTTAAATTTGAAATGGAAGTTGAATTTCCCACCAATGAACTACCCCCAAAAAACCCAACTTGAAATCTTTATTTTCTTTGAAAGTTCTTTATTCTGAGTCAATCCGGTGCATGTCTGCGAAGGACTAAAAAGAAAACGTGCTGCAAATTCTGAAGCTCAAATGCCAAGAACTATCATTAGAATATAATTATAACAAAACAAATGCACACACAGTAGCCGACAGGGCTACAGGTGTGTAAATAATACCAGATGCTGTTGAATTTATTGGAAATTCCTTACATTTGGTGAAGCTAACCAAGTGAATTTTGATCCCTGATATGGATGTTGCGGTCCTTGTGGGGTTACGTGGACTCAATGGATACCACACACTGCCGTGGAATGAAAAACTCCTTTATTGAAACAAACAAACCAAAAGTCCAAACAACTCAAAAATCCTGCACATGAGCAAAGGTCCTGGACGCCGGGAGGCTGTAGCTCGAGGGAGAAGACCACAAAAACATGAAAATTGCAGCACATGAAGGCAAAGACAGACTTACTAGACGCAGCAATACAGGAGCTCTCACATAGAAACACAGACGAACCCACCACCTTAACACACGAGACAACTTCCTTATATGCTAAAAGCACCAGGTGCAGTCAATCACACTCACACGCGGGCGAGAGACATCAGGGCCAGGAACAGCCATCAGACATGAGGGGAAACCAGGAGCCTGAAGCAAGAGACACACTGAGGCCACGTTTACACGTGCCTGAGTGCCTGAAAAAACGGTGATATTTCTCTGTTTGGGCCGCGCATTTACACATGAATGCAGCTACGACTCATCACAAACGATGATTCTTGAAAACCACATCCACAGTGGAGAGCTGGATAAAATCCGTGTCTCTGGTTGCATCTAAAGGGGGGTAGGTGGATATTTACATCACAATTTGTGACGTCATGCTTTTTTTCCCAGGATTCTGATTCTGGCTATCATGGCTTCATGCTTCTTGCTACACTGCCCCCTAGATGTTTGGCTGCTCATAGCAGTTTTGAACCAGGTATATAGGTATGGTCCATGTAAATGAAGATTTTTGTTTTTTAAATGTAGAGAGTTTAAATGTTTTGTTTGGGGTTTTTTTTTAAACCCAGGTATGTGTAAACATGACCTTAGACATGCACAAAAACACAGTGACAGTGGAAGATAATACCAAACCAATTCATGGTGCTTCACTAAATAAATCATAATTTTGAGAAGGAGGCTGATTGGCTTTCATACGAGAAGCTCAGGCCTGGTGAGCGTCTCCACTTGACTCTTTGTCTCTCAGACAGGAGGAGCATGTCCTGCTCGTTGGGAATAACTGATCTGCTATTGTTCCCACTTGACACCTGTGGTTATTAGTGGCTCTTAGTTGGAAGAACGACCAAATGCTCTGCAAAGTCTTTAACAGACTGGCAGAACCAGGATGTCTGACTGATCAACAATCTAAACCGCTGACCCCTTGCTAAATAAATGTGCTTTGCCTTGCCTCTCCATCTCTGCGTAGAAGAAAACAGGAAGAATGCACGTTTTCTGAAACACACAGTACCATTACCAAGATCAACATGACACTTGTCTGAACAGACAGCTCAAGATTGATTCCATTTTCGGTCGTTGTCAGTGTCATTGTTGGACATGCCGTCATGCTGTGTTTAGAAATAGTGTTCAGGAGTTTCTTAGGATTCAGAATTGTCACAACACGACTTGTCGGTAAAGTGATGCCAGAGGTGGAAGCATATAGAATGGCGGCAGGAAAGAAATGGGTGTGGAGTGCAGAGAACAAGATGAGACATCTTTGTGAGCCACTGCATATGTTTCCATCTTGGTGAAGATCTGGTGAAGAAGAGAGTTTGATACAGCTCAACTTTTCTTCTTTTCAATCCAGTTCATCACAGAGGTCGTGCCAACATGTCTCCGAAAGCTGCGGAATATTAAGTGGAGGAACAGAATCCCAGACATAGAGGTACTCACACGACCCACTCTTGTCAACATTGACACCATTTGGATGTCGTCACAGTCACACTGGACTGGCCACAACCATTGGTTCCACAAAGAAAGTCTTTCATGGTGAATAGCAGAAAGACATAAAGCCCCAAGGTGGTGCGATAAAAGGCGTTAAAGACATTCTAAAAGCATCAATGAAATCTTTTGAAATCACGTCACTTCAAACGCTCGACCTCGCTAAGTGAAAGACAGGAGAGACATGACACATGGCACACAGACATGCTTCCCTGATTTCTACTGTCAGGTTACCCTACTGTACCGACATTCATTGGTTTGTATAATGTGTACAATCACTTAACTATTATCATGATTACCTGCTTTCTTGATGACACGATGGATCTTATTTAAACCAAATGAAAAACCAGTTTTTTTATAATAATAATAATAATAATAATAATAATAATGCATTTTATTTGCAATGCTCTATATTAAAGCAATTTCAAATTGCTACAAAATAAAAACAGATTAGATTTAGAAGGTAAGTAAAACAAACTGTTCAAATGTAAAGGTCATTGTGTTAATTTAGAAAGAAAGAAAGACTTTTAAAACGTATGTAAAGGTACGATTTCTTTTAAAAGGTTTCTTTTAAAAACATCTCTAGCTTTGTTTACCTCTGAAATCTCAACACTACGACATTTTTCAGGAATAAATAATTGAATAATTGATCTTTTGGCAGGACTTTAGCAGTAATTTTGTCCGACATCAAATATATTACAGGATGTAACTTCAGACACACTGATAATAAGGTGAATATATACTTCGGCGACGGTATGAAAAGCGTTGTGGACGACACTGCAAGTAGAATTAATTGCCTTGAGTGATGTTCACGCTTGAATTTAACAGAATGTCTCCAATATCAGTGTCACTTCAATGCGTAGTTTGACATTTTTGGAGGTGTGCGTTGAGCGTCTAGTTGTACATGGACATCGACAAAGTGGACGGTCTGATGGCCGACATCACAGAACAGCAGGAAATCACACAGGGGGGGCTCCAACGTCATTTCAGGACCTGCTGGCTTTGGGGAAGATTTGGTGAAGAAAGAACTCATGGAACTGGAGGAACTGGAACTCGAAGAACTGGACAAAAATGTCCTGGAAATTGAAGGAACAGAAGACATTCCTCTACGTACCATAGACATTACTAAAAATAGGGAGGAGGAAGACGACAACGACATGACGAAACTCCAGACCAGTAACTGAATGAGCTCGTCAAGCAAGCCGGTTAGCGCTGCTCTCCTGTGTCTCTCTGTTACCAAAAAAATCACGGTCTTTAATCCTTTGGAGTAAAGACGTCTGTTTGGCAGAACTATGGCCGTCGTGCACTGAGATGCAGTCTGGGAAGCCTTAAGCGACCAACTTTGCAAAGATGTAAGTTGCTAAATAAAGCTTAAGAACTATAATGTACATTGCAGTGGTGTAAGGGAGCTACTACAATACTTACAGTGCAGCAAACAGTCCCCTGATTTACCCTCTCTCCTGTGCTCTTAACTGCTCCTCTCAATTCTTCCTCCCTTTCTTAATCATTCCTGTACTTCAGGCCTTCTTTGATACGACGCCTCAGATCTCCACCTTCGCCCACGCTCCTCGCTTTTTTAAAGCCTTCGGCCTTGAGTTGTTCCCTCTGTCTGTGCTCACACTTACACACCACAGGTTTTCCTCCGCCACTCGCTCTCCTCTCGCCCTCGCTTTTTGTCTTACTCTCTCTGTCCATCTTCCACTCAGCACACATCTCTCTCTTTCTCGCCCTCTCTCAACCTCTAACTAATCAGTGTCTCAGCCTCTAATGCTACTTGTTACAGCTTTGGGAAAAAAGGGGGAGGTTAAGCTTCAGTGGAGAGCGAGCACAAGGCCAATAATTTCCTCCCACCCCTCTCTCTCTCTCTCTCTCTCTCTCTCTCTCTCTTTCTCTCTCTCTCTCTCTTCATGGTCCATCTCAGGTAAGAGTTCAAGCGCCGCTGAGGGCTGTTCAGATCACATCAAATCCACATCTAACTTCACCCGGGAGACTGTTTGAAATAGTAAGATTCTTATTAAAACTGCAGGGGCACGCCATCAAATGTCAGGCCACTGAGTCCGCAAAACTTCATCACCATATTCGAGGCCTGCAATACAGGCTGAACAGAGAATGTCAGGTGAGAGATTAGATGGATTATTGACCAGTCCAGTGGCAGTCAGAGGCTTTAAATAGCACGTAGTTGAGGTGAATTGAGACGTCTGTGGGTTTATAACCTTCAGGGTTTGGGATGGACTTGGACGAGAAAGCAGAAGGTGGTAAGGGCTGATAACTCCCATCATACTTACTTCACCCCATCACTGCTAAGAGGAGCATTGGGTATCCACAAAAACATGCCACTCCAAACGATCTTGAGCTAATCTGGTGATCTTTTGCCAGACTGACACAGTTTGACACAGTTCCTGTTCGGCCGATCGTTCCCAGCTCAGTTTGGCCCTGTTTTCTCTCGACTTGCAGATTACAAGTTAGCACTTGTCTTGCCACACAGTCCCGGAGTTTCCTGAGCGTGTGCCCAATCCACCGCCACTTCTAGATTACCAAAGCCCGTCAGGTCTCAATGATGGAACGCAGGCACCGGTTAACAAACACCCGGACCCTGTCTGTCATTGTTCATCTTCTCATGTCCATCTTCATTATACACATAATTAGACTCAGGATCATTAGATCGGTGGTCCTCAACCTTTATTCAACAACATTCTCTTCAGCTAGTCACTCAGAAAGAATACGTTCCATCAATCACCGAAACACGACAGTAAAAGCAAAACTACAACAAAAGAAAAGCAATGAACAGTTTCATAGCTCTGCTGTAATATTCTTTAAAGTTTTTTTTTATGGTTTTATTCAACATATGCAATTCTAATCTCACCACATTCCTGACCCAATGTTTTAGGAACTATAAGACTTCATGTTGTCTAAAATGTAGGTGTCCTGGAGTAAACTAAAAGGATATTTAAATACACAATACGCATTACTGCAGTCATTTCAATACTGTTTGTGTGTTCCAGAATATGATGGGACATCAGTTTAAATGTGATTGAAAAGCAAACGTGAGCATCACTTAAACCTATTTCAAACACAACTATGACACAAAACCGAGAACAAAGAAGTTCTATCCAAATTAAATACACAAGATCAGCTCTAATGTTCATCACGACCTTCTTAACATTTTGTTGGTTCGTCTTTTGGGAGCCCATATGCAATAAACTACAATGGACTGTGTATTTTTTGAGTTTTTGGAACAAGAATTTCCTTCTGCAGAAGTTTGAGCTCCAGTATCGTGTCTGTTGAATCAGTCAACAAGATTTATCGGCATTGTATTTGAACCGCATTGTATTCTTTTCTTAATTCACTCTTCCAAATAGAATTTTCTAAATAAAGAACTTTAATCACAGAAGCATTAGGGCTTGTTTACATGATAACATTTTCAAGTGAAAAAACACAAAACCTTTGTTGCATCTGGAGTGTCTGTTTACATGACAACGGGGCTTGGAGCCACTTCGAGCCTTTTTGAAAACGGCTTCCAAGGTGAAACTTTTGGGAAATGCTCCAACTCTGTCAAAAATTAGACTTTCTGGAAACGTTCAGGTAGCACCTCCCTGTAAACAGTAACGCGACACCACCGCCATAGTAAATTGACAATAAAAACAACGGTAGCCTCCAGAGTGTCATGACTCCCGTTGCATATAGTTTTATAGTTGAGCGTCACGAGTAATAACAATCCAACTTCATCATCTGTCCATATCACTGTCAGTGTACTCGCCACTGTTAATGTTTATAGCGTATTGTTCTCTGCCTCGTCTGTGTGGTTTCATTACAAAAACAACCAACAGCACTAACTAGTGGCCCAACATGAACACTACATCATTTTCAGAGTTCAAGCCATTGCCCTGCAGACGGACATCATTTTTCAGAACGTCACTGTGTAAACACCAATTTTTTGTGAATTGACTATGCAAAAATCTACACATTTTCACCTGAAATGATTCTGTGGAAACAAAGCCTAACTCTGAGGATTTTACTAGATCTGACGTTTATATTACATCACTGACTCATTTAGTTTAAACAAAATTACATGTGATACACTGCTAAGCCTGAAAATAAGTGTAATTTGATGTAGTCTTATATTTGCAGACCATAAAATAAAAGGCTAAAGCTGCATATTTGTTAAAAATAAATAAATAAATCATCAGTGAAAGCATCTTCCTTAGTGGACTCACCTCAGCACCTGGACAACTAAAGATTGAATATGTGATGCTGAACAGATTCCCTGCAAACAGCCTACAGATATAATGTATAATATAATAGTATTTTTGCTTTCTGCTCATTGAAGCCTAACCAGGTCCAGCCAAGTGCTCTCCGGTTTTATGAACTCCTCCTGTACGCCAAGCCGAATAAATGAGGGGCAGTCTATTGATGAAAACAAGCGGCGCTCGGCAGAAAACTTCTCGGGGGTACAGAGAAGATAAGAATTGATTTTCTGACTACTGAACTCTCACAAAACAAAGCCAAAATATCCGCTTCTGTCAGAACCGACACCTCACCCGACGCATTACCGTGCACACCTGCAGCTTTCTGCAAATTAAACATTTCACCTCCAGGTTGTCAGCTTCACACACACATTTGATGACAGGCATTTCACACAATAAAGAGTCTGAGCGACCTGAAGGTGCACTTTGGGAAATGTGAGCCTGACGTGACATGTTATACCTCGGGGACTTTAGATCCTGTAACGTAATGTTTCAAGTGAAATGAAAGTTTTTGTGTTTTCATCTCAGAAAAGCGTCATGTCCATTTGCAAGACAATGGCGGAAACACTGAAAGTGATGAAGTTACCATGTGGGGCCACTAGTGGGTGCAATCATTTGTTTTTGTAATGAAACCACACACACACACACGCACGCACGCACGCACACACACACGTGTGCAGACAATAATGTGGTCTAAACTTTAACAATGGGAGCACACGGATATTCATGTGGACGGACGACCAAGTTTGATTATTATTACAACTATAAAGGTACCAAGTCTCATGACGCTCTGGATGCCGCCATCGAAAAGCTCCACATTGGGAGCCATTCAAAAAGTTCAGTTTTCAGTTGCTCCAAGCACCATCATCATGTAAACAAATCCTAATGTGCAATGAATGTTTTGCGTTTTCGCTTGAAATGGTTGCCATGGAAACAGGCCCTAAATCATCAGACGTTATTCGTTGCTCCCACCAGGGGGCGTTTGTGTCGGTGTTCTATATGAGCTGTGGGCTCTGGGCACCTCTTTTTATCCAGCAGGAGTTGTGTGAACTGCAAATGATCTCAAGTGTCGCAAGAGGTCATGTGTCAGAAATGACAACTGGGAAATAAAAGAGGAGACAATAAAATAAAAGTATATATATATATTTATAGTATATATATTTTCTTTCCTGTTTTAACCTTAAGTCATTTAATTATTTCAGTTTAACTCACTGACTTGCTGTGTGAACGAGAGCAGCCAGCTATTTCGTATCACCGACCAACACCAAGGACATTTTAAGTGTCTCTGACTTTTCTTGTTCAAGCATCAGAACATTGTTAGAACAAATAACAACCAAAAAAATCAAGTTTAGTAAAAAAAAAAAAAAAAGAAAACTTGAATCATTTTCTCATTAGAAACAACTGATTTGCCCTCCAAATTCAAAGTCTTCATGGGGAAGTGTTGGGATGTGTCGGTTGTTGTAAATCAATTTGTTAAATATTCAGTCAACTGATTAGTTAAGATCAAAAAGAGAAAACTTTGCGTTAGCAATAGGATTGTTTGGGTTTTGTTTTTTTAATGTATTCTCTTGTGTCACAGAAAAAGAAAGAACAACACTGTGGGGAAGTTAAAAACAAACCTGCATACATTTGCAAAGCATTAGGCATTTGTTGAGTTTTTATCTGAGAATTTCAAAAAGGAATCAAGCTAAATTTCAGATCAGAGCACACCGACGTGTGATCACTTCATCAAGGCTACATGTGACATTTATTCCTCCAGCAGAGACAAATTTATGGAAAGCAGTTGCAAAATGCAGTGTTTGATTTGAGCACACATTACAAAGCATGTGGAGATCTGGTTTGTAGCACTTTTGGTCCTCACTTAATTTGTCTATTTATATTTTTTTTTAATTCATTCATTTCAGGCATGTGACATTTCAAACATTCACATAACCAATATCTCTCTCTGTGTGTGTGTGTGTGTGTGTGTGTGTGTGTGTGTGTGTGTGTGTGTGTGTGTGTGTGTGTGTGTGTGTGTGTGTGTGTGTGTGTGTGTGTGTGTGTGTGTGTGTGTGTGTGTGTGTGTGTGTGTGTGTGTGTGTGTGTGTGTGTGTGTACACATATATACTAATTACTGTATATATAACAGTTTGGATATTAAGGAAAAGTCACACTTTGTTGTTTTTGCATGGCTTGTCCTGTGTGGCTACAACTGCTAATGAAAAAGTGTATCTTCTTCACTTGGCTCATTGTGTAACTTCATTTATGTGCAGTGTGATTGAACGTGGCCAGATATTTCCTGTTCACACCACAAAAGGACACCTCTCTCTTTTCAAAATCAAGGCCTTCAGCTTGAGTTCTCATAACGTCATGCCAAAAAGCTGCAGTAGAAACAAAGCAGCACACAACCTGAAATGTTTGGTTAACGAGGGAAGTGAAATGAATGTGCGACTTGAAACGTAAGCTACGACCTTCATTCCGCATGACCACATCTCAATGATAAATATGGAATTTATAAAAATAAAAAAAAATGTTCTAATAGATATGCTGCTGGTCTCTCACACTTTCAGGCACTGCAGGGTTTTTGCCCAGGAAATGTCAGCTCGCAGGATGGTCAATATCTGATAACCTTTTTAAGCTTGATCAGAATGTTTAACAGCGACCACGAGATGAGCCGGCACTTAAAGCAACACTCGGAAATCCCTCTGGAAAGTTCACGCTCTCCTTCACCTGGAGACTCTGGGAGGCTTTCGGGTGTCATTCCACACTCAGTCAGTGATCCACATTTTTGAAATAGGAGTTTTCTTATTTTTAAGCCTCCAGACTGGAACTGTGAGCTTCATAGTCTTCATTTAGGAACTCTTTACATACTCAGCTTGATGAGGGAAGGTACATTCTGTTACTCAGTGTCTTTTTATTTATCTTCCTTTATCGCAGGCTGCGACACTGAACCATATGCGTCGGGTCACGGTGACTTTGTGCATCGTCATTAAATTATTAATTATGCATGACATCGCTTTGCCTTCAGCTGTGGAGTCGACTCGACCCTGCAGGCCGGGCTGCACTCTGCACTCTATATCAGTGCGACTGCGGGTCACATGTAGACTGATAACAAGTCGACGGCTGAATGAGACTGTGAACCTCAAACATGAAAGAAGAGCTGATGTTCGTCAGCCGTAGCGAGCCGGAATCCATCAAACGTGAGCCCTGAAAAAAGGAGCGTTTGTTAAAAAAAAACCCCTCTGGATTTTAATGTTCTCTGTGGTGTTGGATTGAGGAGACGCTCTAAATCAGAAGTCATTCTGTTCATGGTGGGATTTTATCCTCATTGCCAAAATCAGTGGACAAACGAACAGATGTTCTTCTAGAACTGTAGTTCTCTACCCTGGTGTGAGACCCAGTCGGGAGGACATCGGGGATCGTATAGAGGGACGCTTTTGAGAAGTTTGAGCAAAGTTTTCTACATTCCAGTGTTTGGCTTCGCTGTACTGCTCATCAGACCTTGTTCTTCAAGGGGCTTGGGAAGGATTCTAATTTAGACAGTTGTCCACCAACACTTTATGAAGATGACTGTGGTTCACTTGTGAGTGCAACCGAACATATATTGTTAAAATAACAATAAACCATTTCATACTGTTTGGTGAGCAAATATGAATAGAGGCAATATTCTGAAGTAGAAAAATCAACGACATGGTTGAACTTAGGCGCCTGTTTTGACCTTATTCGAAGAATTAGCTTGCAGGCATTGTGTATAATGCAGAAGTCAATCTCTGACATAAACGAGCAGAAGTTTAAGATTGAGTTCTTCTACTTGAAGCTTCACTTTCGAGCTTTTCAGTCCCCTGATTTGTTCTGTTGACACTGTGACCTTCTGTCTCTCCCGCTAATAGATTAGTTGGTGTTCTTTGAGTAATTATTCTCTTCAAAAAGGTCAATTTTTGTTATGCTTTTGCACAGAATACCTGATAACTTCCAATTCTGCTGGTGTTATGCTGAAGGCAGAGTTGATTGAAGGACTGTGGAATAACCACCCGATTCTTCTATTTCCATCTACAAACTGCACTCTTGGTTCTTCTGTGCCTGTTGACTGAAACTGAGACCAGAAAGTCTCCTGTTTCTCCAGATCATCTCATTCTGAGGGTGTTATATTTATGTTGGTACTTCCAAAAAAGTAGCAACTTATAGTCCAGAAATTATGGTTTTTTGTCACATTTTTATTCCTATCCATCCATCCATCCATCCATCCATCCATCCATAAGTTTGGGTTTTCTGGCCATTTCAATCAGGCTCAACAGAGACGAACAGTGTGTGGCTCTGCACTGTTGATGTTTGTAGACACTCTATGATAGTTTGTTCTTTTATTTTTCACGCTAGTGAAGAATGCTATGCAAAGCTATTATACTCGGCGAGATGATGCAGCCAAATTTCTCAGCGTTTTATTGGTTAAGAGCAGATTTCGTCATTACACAGAACCCTTGCCATCTTCAGTCGTGTTTAATGTTCTACGATGTGGATATTAGTTCACTTGTATTTAGTTTTAAACTCGTAATTAATGGGGGCGGGGGCACTTTAGATCACGACCTATTAAAATCATGTAATAATTATGTTACATGTGAAGTCTTAGGCGCTGTTCTGTAAAGCCTTATAATGCAGTATATTTTCTATAATATTTCCAATTCATTGCAAGCAAGGTTTTAGTGTGTGTGTGTGTGTGTGTGTGTGTGTGTGTGTGTGTGTGTGTGTGTGTGTGTGTGTGTGTGTGTGTGTGTGTGTGTGTGTGTGTGTGTGTGCGTGTGTGTGTGTGTGCAAGTGATGGAGTGTGCTTCATAATGTAAAGTTATTTCAACACAAGTGCACCAACATTATGCTTTTTAAAAAAATATATAATTTCAGAATCTAACTAATTTAACAGATACGGTTGATAATTCTTGGTATGTTGTAACTGTATAATATGTTTTAAACTTTTTTTTAATATTCTAACTGTTCTATAATTGGCACCCCAGCTCTCTAAAAGCATTTTTGGTCTTAATTGAATTGTTTTTTTTTTCCATCAGATAGAACCAGGTCCAGACTTAGCAACAGCGGTTTCCCATTGTCGGTTTTTTTTCATGCTTTTCATCGTAACATCATTGTAACTAACTTCACTTCCATGTCTTGTATCACGTTATGACGGCAGGCTGGGGTCTGCATGACAATACAGACCGCAGGACGTTGGAAGAATCACGACGTTCTTGCCAGCAAAGTTGCTTTATTGCTTCACAGAACCCGGTTACTGAAGGCCGTAACCATGCCAACACAATAAACGATGCACAACTAACCAGGCTGCTCTCTCACTCATCCACGTCCAACTCCGCTATTCCTCGGACCGTCTCGACACCCCTGCACACCCGACTCGCCCCTATTCCCCGCCCGCAGCCACTCACAGCTCAACGGTGCATTCACTGAACAACAAAACAATCGGAACCATCAGAACATCATTAATGAACAATAAAACCACAACTATGTCACAACTGCAGAGATGTTACAATACTTTGCTCCGTTCTGAGACGCTCTATTAATATTTTCTAACCCACAGAACTTCTTTATATTGAAGAGACACTTTTGGTTATTCGGCAACTACAAAACAAACTACATACTACTGTCAATGAAACCTGTTTTTTTTTTTTTACCATAAAATTTGCCTTTTAATGGCTTCATATGAAAGAGAACTTTAATCAGCATGTGTTTATGTAGGTTTCCATTATAAACAGCTGTAGAGCTGTGTTCTATCGTTCTACCGTTCCATTCCTCCTGATGCTGAAGCATTTGATTCAGATACGTCCAGAAATAAAGATAAAGGAGTAGAAATTCACTATGTAATGCCCAAATGTTAAAAAATAAGATCCAAGCTCATTCACGCATTTTTTTTTCTTTTGCTCTCTCTGGACATTCCGGGGATTCGGACTACAACTAGACTGACGTGCAAAAACACCAATAGAGCGACGAAGAGACTCAATGTTTTTTGGCTCTTTGGCCTGAATCCGAGGTTCAGGCCAGACAAGATGAAGTGATTCAGACCAAACCAATGAAGACTGTCCGTCTCCTGGTTCCTGTAGGAGTGCCGCATTGGTGAAATCAGTGACGTATAATGAAAAATAAATAAATAAATAAATTCCTACCATGACTGGTGCAGAAATGGTGTGATAGCCACACACACCCAAACATATGTATTACTTGTTTTTGAAGATTTCACATGCATTTCTATACTCAGACAGACCTTATGACATTTCAAGAGTTTCTTCAAGGAAATAACAACAAAACACCACTTTTATGCACCAAAATGTCACATTTTTATTAATAGACACCCCCCTCCCCACCCCCACCCCCTTTTCAAATATGTTGGGCTTTTTTTAAAGCCATGTTTTCTTGGGGTTTACGTCATCTGACGTCTGCTTGTTTTGTGTAAATGTGTAAATTTACTTTGCGTGCAGTCCCAGCTTCACATCATCCAAACCAGCGAGAGAGATGCACCTACATGCTGCACGCCGAGTGTGTCACATCGCCTACTCACGCCGTTTCATTGATCCCAAACGGCTGGTGTTGGCAACTGTAGAACTATACACACACACACACACACACACACACACACACACACACACACACACACACACACACACACACACACACACACACACACACCACACACACACACACACACACACACACACACACACACTCACACACACACACTTACAGGGTATGTGGTTCACATTGCCAAGAACAATGCTGCTCTTCCTCCTCCTCCTCCACCTCCTCCCTTGTGTTGCAGTTATCTTCTCCACACAGAATGTGAGTGTAAAAAAGACCAGAAGAAAAAGGTGAAGGGAAAGTGTGTGTGTGTGTGTGTGTGTGTGTGTGTGTGTGTGTGTGTGTGTGTGTGTGTGTGTGTGTGTGTGTGTGTGTGTGTGTGTGTGTGTGTGTGTGTGTGTGTGTGTGTGTGTGTGTGTGTGTGTGTGTGTGTGTGTGTGTGGCAGTGGAGGCTGAGGGCAGCAAACTAACCGGACAGATAATGAGGTGTGATCGCGAAGACTGTCGGAGGTGGTGAGGGAGGAGTAAAAAAAAAAAAGCTAATATGGTGAAAAAAGAAAAAAAAAAACATAAAAAAATAAAAACTTCAAAAGAGAATTAGATCGAAACATTGCCGTTTTATTCTAAATTTTGTTTGTCTGTCCAAATAAAATAGTAAATCAAATTTAAGAGGCTTTGGAATCAAAGGTCGTTGATTGGAATTGAGTCTCTTCAAACCAAAAGAGGCAATTCACATTGATGAGTAGCATACATTCTGAAATTCATCAAAAACAAGTGATTCATCATTACAGAATGGCTTTTTTTTTTTTTTTTTTAACACACTAATAGAATTGCATATGAAAGTGCTTTATAAAGTACTTAACTGAAGTATAGATATATAAATACCGGATACCTGTATCAGGTCTGATGCTGCACTGAAGGTAGACAAGCATGTCCACAGTTTGAAGCGTCTCTAATGAGAATAACAAAAATAAGACAGACAATAAACTGTTCTGCCAAAATACCAAGAGGAGGGGAAAGATAGTTTGTAAAATACCAGCACCTTAATCACCAGACATTTGAACCAGCAGAGTTAGCCCGGTGATGCTAGTTAGGTGACCTGCTCAATGGGTCCACATGCTACATGCTACATGCTAAATGCTAAAGAGTTTCGGGGCTCACACGCCAGCGACGCTACATGCTAAACATTCATGGTGGAGCCTGTTCATGCAGTAAAGAGTTAAACAAATAATATATCACCTATAAATTAAGTTTATGCGTAGATTCGCCTGGTGATGTTTTGATTTGATAATTTTTTATTGGTTTGTGTTTGTGTCTGTCATAAGCACTTGCTGTAATTGGCTATAAAAGTATATTTTATTACAATTCGGGTCGTTGTTACATGTCAGGTTCTAACAGGTCTGTGGATTTTGTATTTTGTATGAGTGTGCGTTTGTGTGGGCCCGCCGCTTTAAGTAATGTGAATTCAAGTGATTGTTATTCTATTGTAGAAACAAGGGAGTAGATAGAAACTTGGTTCAGAGTTTTAAATTATAAGGCAATAAGTTATTGTGTGAGCTAATTTTTGTGATTATTACAGGGTTATTTTGTTAGTTTTGTTTGGTTGTTTAGTGCATTTCAGTACGCTCTAAAAAAAAAAAAAAAAGTGAATTTTAACTCCATAGGTTATTCACAAGGTATTTAATTTGAAGTTTGTGTTTTACTATAAATAAATGTCTTGTTTGTCTGGGCCTCATCATTGAAGAACTTATGTGAGTACATTTTTTTTAACGGTTTTATAATAAGAAGGGTAACTGTTCACCCCATACTGGTAAACCTTTGTGGTATCGACCTGTTGATGATCTCCACCACTGCAGCCTTCAAGTAAGAGTTCCTCTAATTCAAGTACGATCAATGATACTTTAGAGAGTGAGTACTACAATTGTAATGAATGAATCCTTCTTGCACATGGGCAGAACCATTTACTACGACGGTGGTGCGCATGCGTAGCAGCGTCCTCTTTAAGTCCAGCGTAATGTCTTTTGGGGCAAAATGTGGAATTTGATTAGATTACATGGAAATCCCAATGTGTAGGAGTTTGGTGTCCTTGTTGGATTGACTACATCACTGGAGAGAAAGTGCAGACATAAACGATGCGTTTTTCACTTGAAATGCATGATGAGCTCCACCGCTGCTCTCCTGGAGCCGAGAAGCATGAAATGATTCACACAGTCGATCACCTGCAGTAAAATAACGGCTAATAGATGAAGCTCGGCCGCAAACGCCGGCCCACATTCGCTCTCCCTCCTCCTCTCACGCAACCCGCAAGACACACTTTTCTGTCCGCTAACTAATGCATGCTGTGCGGGCCGCCGCTCTCCCTCTCCATCATTAATGCTGGTCTGATGTGCGATGCGCGGCGACCGATCAATCGCGGCTCTTCAGAAGCTCGGCAGATGTGTCTGATTAGCGCCGACGCTCCTCCGGCCCGTGATTGACATTTCACTAAGGCTAATGAAGGAGACATCTCAGCGGCGGGGGCTAATAAACTCATTGACAGGAGGTGGCAGGATGAGTTATTTAACACCTTTGATCTCTCCAATAGCCCCCACCACCACCACCATCACCTCCAAACCCCCGACGGCCCCGCAGGATCAGAGACATGATTATTTAGGATACACGTCGAGTTCGCTTTGAAGCCTAAACAGCGCGCACCGCCCGGCTTCCCCCAAAAATGTGTCGGCTTTTAAGGAAAACCAGCTAATTAAATACTGTTTTGCAGATATGAAGAAAGGAAAAGAGAATAATTCCAGGATTTGGCACAGTGAGAGTCTTTGTTTTGTTTTGTTTTGTGATGGAAGAAATGTGACTGTTGGACTCTTGTTTTTCATCTGTGTGCTCTTCTGCTGCTGGCATATGGCAAAATCCCACAAGGAAAAAGTTTTTGTTTTGCATGTGGTAAATGATTCAAGACGAATGTGTGAAGTTATTTGCATTATTAAAATGTGTCTAGTGAGGCCCCCACCGACACAGACCTGTCTTCATGTATAGAGTATTACTTTATTGCAGATCATCTGAAACAGGCTTCCTGTTTAAAGTCCTTCTTCTATGAATGGTAAATGGTGAATGGACTTTACTTATATAGCGCTTTACAACTGTGTGAGCAGCCCCAAAGTGCTTTGCAACGATTATCGCATTCAGCCATTCACACACCAATAGAGGCGGCGGCCTTGCAAGGCGCTGTCAAAAGGAGCAATTTGGGGTTCAGTGTCTTGCCCAAGGACACTTCAGCATGTGGACAGGTGCAGATGGGAATCAAACCAAGGTGCATTTCTTAATAAATTTGTCATTGCAGTCCTGTAAAATGTTAATCCTGTTGCAGCACCTGTGATTACCACTTTAATGGAATATAATGTGGGAGGAGCAACAAAAAAAGAGGAAGAAATGTGCGTCTTAAAAGTTTCTGACTGGAAGAATATCAAAACCTTCACATGTTTCTTGCACCTGTGCTATCAAATAAAAATAAGTATTTAAAGAAATCTCAATATCTAATGTCTATTTCTTTAAGCCACAGCAGGTGGAAAAAAAACCCCAACTGCTAGATGCCTTTAATGCCCCTGACTGATCAGCCCAAATTCTTATCAATTACCTGGTTTCCTTTCAAATATATAAATATATAAACCTGAGACGACCGCTCAACCATGAGCCATGCTGCCCACTACTAAATGTTTCTGGGTCCCCCTACATTTTACTGTCCAAAGTTTATAATTGACAGTTGGCAGAAGATTCCCAAGCAAACCTTCATTTTCTGGAGACATTATGGTGTGTTGATGATCTTTTCCATCTTGCAGACGTTGCTGAACAACTTTATGTTGAAAAAAATCCCTGTACATTTATAGATTTAATTAAATTTAACTTTATTTATATAGAGCCAAGTACAAAACCGTCTTGTCAAGGCACCTTTACAGAGAGGACAAGTCATGAGCATGAAAAGGAGATGGTGGAAAGGAAAAAGTCCCGTGAAACGTGTAGAACCAGACTCAGAAGTGCAGACTTTCTGCTGTTCCGGTTGGTGTGAGGGGTCTCGGGCTGGGGCTGCTGCTTCTTGTTGTCTGTGTTTCCCTTGAGACTTCTCAAGACTTCATAAAGAGTCACTGTAATAGAAATCCAATTTAGTCATCTGTCAATATGAATGTCCAAGTCCTCGCCATTATCTACTGTGCATTGTTGTCTGCGTGCATGTATGTGTGGTTTCATTACAGAAACTATCACCAGCATCCATGCAAACTACATCGTTTTCAGCATTTCTGTTGTTTCCATTGAAATGGAAATAGTTTTCAAAATGTTGCAATGTAAATGTGAAACTTTTCTCAAATGCAAAAATTATGCATTTATATTTGAAACGTCATTCAACTACAGCATTGCTGGCGGCTTCGTTAATGTTCCTCTACCAGAATCCACACGGGAAAAATGAAAACATTTAGGAGCCAGTTTACATTAGTAGTTGATGTACATTTCTAATATGTTGTCAAAACCTTTCTGGGGGAAATTTGTCTTTACAAACATGTAGTTCCAACATTTAATGTTGACATCTTAGCGTCACTGAGACTCCCGAAGATTCCCGAAGCAAGATCCTGTTTGTTCACGTGATCTGGCGAGATCTCGATTCACACTATAAAACCATCAACGATCAGTTTCACCACAGTTCAGACTATTCTCATGGCCTGAAAACTCTTTTGTTGACAAAGTCTGGCTTTTTTGGGGGGCTGAATCGGTGAAATGTTGATATTTTCGCTTACTGCTACCCAATTATTCATATCCCAGAAACTCTTACGTCAGTTAGAGAAACATAAACACAGTTTGTTGGCAACAAGTTCTGGTTTGTTTGTAAACATATAGACTTTGGTGTGGTCGGTTTGAGAAACTGTGGGGTGGAAATGAGTGGTGCTGGTCTTGTTTCCGTGTATTGGTCTATTGTCTGTGCAAAAGTGATACCTCTTATGTTTTAAAGATATTTCCTGGTAGAATAACTTTGATCGGTCACAGCTACACACCAACAAAATAAGATAAGTATATCTGTTCATTTCAATTTACAGTAAGTAGTGGAGTAACTACTCTATTTAAAAAACAAAAAACGTTAAAAATGTTTGCGTGTCATGTTTCCTTTTTGGTCAGATTTTCTTCAAATCAACATAATTGGCGGTGAAAAGGTAAAAACAATCTGACATCCTTGTCCCGAAGAAAGAGAGGTGGAGTGAAGTTGCTTCTCTGCTGAGAATCGAGCCGACCAGCAAGAACTTCACTGACCTGCCTCAGGTTGGAGGAGGAGGAGGGCGACCAGATGAAAGTAGAGACGGAGTGAGGGAGAGACACTGGGAAGGGGAGAGACGAGGGACAGGAAGGAGATGGTGGACATTAAATATGAATACCCTCCTTTCCCTTTCCCTGGCCATCCATGAATCCATTTCACATCCAGAGCACTACACTACTCTCACTCGACAAGCCCTAAACACCTGATGCATAATTCACCGGGCAACCTCCTTTCACTCTCAACTTGCAATTGTAATTCAACGGAGGGATTACATCTGGAGGGTTGTTCCTCCGAACCACACGGACAAAACGTGGAGATCTGTTCGGTGTCTTTATCTCGGAGCTGACATGAAGGACAGAAGATGCCTCCTTTTGTTTGGGAGGCTTTGCATCTTGCTCGTTACGCGTCGTATCTCACTTCAAACCGGGCGCGACTCAAGCGCTAAATATGCGACGAGAACAACACATGTCATTAGAACAATGAGAAGCTAGCACGGTGCTGTCGTGTCGAGGCGGTGGGGGGGGGTGGGGTGGGGGGGGAGGGGGTGGGGGGGGCTATGAAGAAAGCGCAGAGACACTGAGGAAGGAGAGCGAGCAAAGAGGGCAGATCAAAGATGTTTTTGCTCGATCTCGACGCGAAGCAGCGGGAGGCTGTGTGCGACGCGAGCCGCTTCATCCATGAGTCGCAGCTCCTCGGCTTTGGTGTCGTTCGGGGAGATTCGCGGTCATAACCCCCCCCCCCCCCAACCCCACCCCCCCAGGGCCGTGCACACATGCCGGCTCCGGCAGTCTGCAGAACCAGGCCGCACTTCAACACGCTCCACTTTTATTACTTCTCACTCCTATTTGGCGTTGCTGTCTCCAACAGTTTACCCTACTCCTCTGCACTCCCCTTTCTTTACTCGCTCTCCTCTTTCTCTCTTTGTGAACTTTCTTATCTTGAAATCGATGTTTTCTTTCTTTTTTTTTCCTGTTTCTTTATCAGGAGAACTTTTCGTCCTCCAAGGACAAGAGCACAGCACACTTGCAGAACTTTATTCGCAGCCTGACAGTTTGCAGCACAGCGGAGGTGGTAGCGTTTGTTATAAAAGTTTTAGCCGTGTGTGTGTGTGTTGTGTGTGTGTGGGGTGATTAAAGCCAGTTTAGCTTCTATGCTTCACTGAGCTCCTCTCTCTCCCCCTCTTTTTTTTTCTCTTGAAGCCGCACCGAAAAGCGTCTTTTTTTCTTCTTCTTTTTTTTCTCCCCTCCTTGTGTTCTTCAAAAAAGAGCAATTGGGGGCAGCCAACAAAAGAGGGCCTCTAATAAGCTGCCTACATATCACAGCGGAGGGTGAGTCCCATGTTGCGTTGGCAAAATGATTAAAAGTTACCTGTGCCAAATGATTACTGCTGCGGTGCCCCGGGTTCAGCTCAGCTGAATGCGACGCGGCCTTTTACTTAGCCAGCATCGTTTAATTAAAACACAGTCAAATGAGATTTTGCCACAATAAGGAACGATAATGGGTCAGCTAACTGATAGGGAGAGCTTTATCTCTTCTCATTAACCACTCCCTTGATAGCATTCGTGTAATGGAAGAGTCCATCACGCCATCTCATTTGGGAGGAAGGGAAGGAAAAAGGGAGGGAAGACACAGCGGATCTTGGAAATAATAAAATTAGGAAAATGCTAACACTTTGAGAGTTATTATCCCTGCAGGCTAAAGTCATGCGACGCAGAGTACTAGTTTTGCACAGAATGCGCCACCGAGGCTCTAATTGCTGTCATGCGTTTAGCCGGACAGGCGGCCTGCTGACACTGATAAGCCCTGAAGTCATTGTGGTTCCATAACCTGATGGAAGCCGTAAAGCACAGTGCAGCTCACTGATCTGACGTGTCTCCCTCCAGTATCAACGCCGCAGCCCCGCTATCTTCACAGTGCCTGCATTTAGACACATCGCTGCCAGAGCAGAAAGTAGCTTCACCTGAATCTACTGTGAGCTTGTGAGTTCACCAGAGAGGTGAGAGAATGTGTCTTTTTGGAACGCTGCACTTGTCGCCTGACAGATGCTGATTTTGTAATCTGTGGTTGAGGCAACCAAAACTGAGTTAAGTGTCATTTCTCTCTATTCAGTCTACTGATAGGAAGGTCATTGATGTTTGTTAAAACCCTTCTCACTGAAATTGAAACTGTCCAAATGGACTTGGTTATGACCCCGTCCATATGGAAACACAAGCGCTTCAATTCATGGTACGCAAGAAACGTGTCTGTCCACATGAAATCACCAAAATCAGTGTAGTATTGGTACCAAACCTGTTGTAGTATTGTATCACTGTAGAAATACCAGAAAACACCAATTACACACACAAAACCCAAAGTAGAGAGTGGAAATTACAAGAAAAGTGAAACAAACTCAGTTCCTTCTATAGCGTTAACAAAACCCAATCATGCACTAATGTTATGTTATTGGTTGGCATGGTTACCACATGAAAGTTAAGTGAGAGGGCGGGGTTATGTAAAAAGTTTTCCACTGAGCGGTTTCAGGCCCTGTTCACTCGAGCCCAAAGGGCATGTAGTGCACATGCCAGGCCTTTAGGGGTAGTGTGACTCACTAAATATGTCAAAAATGCAGAAGACACAGAGTTCATAGAAATAAAGACGTAGAGTCCTGCTCCTCCTGGTGCTCAGGAGATCCAACATATGGTCTGCTGGTATCAGTAGCTTCTGCAGCTCCACTAGGAGCACGTAGTCCGCTGTTGTTGTGGCGACGAGATGACATCGCAGACTGTGTTGGCTGCGTTTTCTCCAGATGTGACTGTCCGCTGGTCAAAGCCGAGCAAGCGTTTTAGAATTTCTCCGCTCTTTGATCGGCCATAAATAATGCGTCCACGTGACACAGCGTTCTCGTGTCGACAGACCCTCAGTCTTCGAAAATGGCAAATTTGTTGTGTACGAAAAGCCTCTCCAATTAAAATAAATCAATAAATCAATAAAAAAAACGTATGTGGACACACCAAAACCCGTCTCTGCATGGTCTCAAAGGATGTTTCACCCCACCATCCAAGACAGAAGGCTTCCTTTAAGTCAGGGGTGTCCAACCTCGGTCCTCCAGGGCGCCTGTCCTGCAGGGTTCAGCTCTCTCACAGTTGCAGCACACATGATTGCAATGAGAGGCTTGTTATTGGGCTTTTTCACCACCTGATGACATCATCATTAGATTCAACAGGAGAGAGCTAAAACATGCAGGACAGGGGCTCTCGAGGACCGAGGTTGGAGACCTCTGCTTGAGGTCATGGTCATTTTGGAGACCTGACATTGAGTCACTGGGATGAGACTCCAGCATTCGTTTCATCCAACTCAAAAACCGTGTCAACAGTGGCAGCTGGTGATACATTTCTTAGGTGGGGCTCTTCATTAGTACCCCCCCCCCCCCCCCCACCCAATGAAACATTTACACGGCTATTGAACAGAGAGCACTTATTAAGACTCTTTTATTAACATGTAAACAAATAGAAGCAGAAGCATCATTAGTCTCTTTTAGAAAATGGATGTGTTTTTGGGGCTGGTTTTATTCAAATGATAGTCTGAGTTTAAGGAAAACAAAATGTATATCAGGTATATTTTCAATCAAATCCTCTCTCTTGAAAAAAAACCCTCAAAATAACTATACTGAAGAAAGTTGAACCTGACCTGCAACTTTTCAACCAAATTTCTTCTTTCAAACCAGTAAATTAGAAGGGATGTAACAGAGTTAATAATCAGAGACTCACCGCTTGTTGTCTTCATCTCAACATCTCATAGAAACATGCCAGAACAAACCAGAACTGGCTTTAAGCCAATCACTGAGCAGCTCTGGCCAGGGGTGATTTAAAAACCACCCCAAGTCTCAGACATGAAATGACGCTGATTTGTTTAATTTTCTGTCAGTCGCTCTGGTGTTAATCAGTAACTGGTGAGATCGCTACTAAGCCCCGCCTCCGTAGGGTGGCTTTCCTCGTCGCCCCAGGCTGCACGCTTGCACACACACACACACACACACACACACACACTACGAGAGAAAGAAATCAAGGAATCCTCTCTTTTATTGAAGATTTTCTGTAGAAAATGAAGCAAATGCAGTTCAGAGCCCGTTGTTAGTTTGTTGACATAAACAGATGTTGATTGTATTACAGTTTATTAATATATTTTATAATATTATATAATTACAAATATATGGCTGGCCGACACTGCATGTTAATAAATCAAATCAAAAGATTGTTGTCTGGCTGGAAAAGTAAAAAAAAAAAAATCAATGTGGGATGTGTTGGAAACCGGGTCCTGAAAGCAGCTCCTTCAGATTGGAGGTAAGGCAGCTTTTGTTAGGCTTACAAAAACCTTCACAATGAGAGTGGAATGAAAATCTTACTCTTCTCTGGTTTTCCATCCACTTCAATGGAAAAGCTGTAGAAAGTGAAGCTCGCTCTTCAGTATAATTCACGCTAAGCACACACACACACACACACACACACACACACACACACACACACACACAAACACACACAAACACACACTTCAAACAAGCAAATACATCACAAGTCCTTGGCACTTGAACAGCCGGCACAGAACAAAACACTTAAGTATATTCAGAACACCATCTGACCCTTGAGACTGTGCTTGACATTGGCCTTGGGATGGCTCCTCATTCAGCGAATAGCTCGCTGTGTACGCGTGGAGGGTCACTTATGATGCTGACCTTGGGCGAATGCTTTCAGCGGGGACAAGTAGATGTCGGTAAAATTCTACACATGTTGCAGAGGCTGATGGGACAAGTTTGAAGAGGCACGCACGAGTTTAAGCGATTACGGAATCGTTTTTGTACGACGCCCTCCATTTTTCTGGAGGTGTCAGGCATTCACTCATGTGTTATCAGCTATTATGGTCACAGATATTGACTTTACATGTTAAAACCCAGTGCTCAAGGGATGTTGAGTGGTACGAGTTTGGGATTTCAATGTTTTCAACTCCAGAATCTTCTAAAACAAATTGTGGTAACTCCTTCCGACCCAACATCACATCCCTACATTTATGAACTACTGACACGAATCTGAAAGATGTATTGAATCTAATTAACAAACCCATAAGTGAGAAGAGGATGAACTGAACAGATGTAAAACTATATACAGGAGGAATCCTGACAGCAACATGAAAGAGAGTTGATGAGAAGTGATTCAATGTTTGCCTGTATCTGAAATAACTGTGACGCATTGGCAGCCTTGAATAAACACAAGTCCACGGGGGCGTAAAAACTACTTGTCACTCTGTCTTGAAATCACTGTGTTGTGTTTTTGCGCGATACAAATACAGTTGAATTGAATTGAACAGTATTATAAATTATCATTAATTAAAATACATGTAAAGGAGAGGACTGACTCTCACTGAGACTTCCTTAGTTCTGGATTTCCAGTGAAATATGAGCGTTTTTCAGGAGGTGTCAAAAAGCCTTTCCTTCGTTGCAGCTTGTAAGATGAAACTTGATGAGCAGAGTTGCGTGTCAAGGTCATGGGCGACTGTTTCGTGGATCCTCCCTGAAAACACAATCGAACTCCCCAAAGAACAAGTGTTTCATGAGCTCACGCCAACTTATCATCATCTCCATGAGTTGCTAATTGTTTGTGCTAATTCCCTTTCTATCCACCCCCCCCCCCCCCCCCCAATCCCCCACCTGCTATTATCACAATCATTAGGCAAGCATCATTAACATTCAGGAGTGGCGTTTCTACCTTTATGCGAAGCAGTTGCACCGAACTGTTAAAGCCTACGCTGCTGCTCACAATGAATTTCAAATGAAAGGACAACAAGCTGAAGATTTTATACAAACATATTATTCTGTTTATTAAAGCAATTGTAGCAGAAAATCTTTTCTTTTTCTCCTAAATGTCACATATATATATATATATATATATATGTTTGTATATAAATCTTTAAAATACATTTTAAACATATTCATGTGCATATTTTGAGTTTTCCACAATCAGGACACCAGACCTGTGACTCCCACACCAGAAACTCTTCTCTGTACCACATTTGCTCCTTTTGTTCTCCTTATTGTGTGCGGCAGCTCTTCTTTACAAGCCTTTATAATGACGTCTGCAGGGAGATTTCTTTGATGGAACAAAGACAGGAGATATAAATACAACTACACTGGAAAATCTGGTTCAATTATGGAGACATACAGGAGTATGTGGGACAAAACTGTCGACTTTCAAGAGTAATATGATGTTCATATCAGAATGAGGACTATATTTCTGTAACATCTTGATTTGGGGGTTAAAATAGCTCTGTTGGTATTTAATTTGCTTTATTTTAAATGAGCTAATGACTGTTGAAATGACTTTGGCTTATATGTATTGTCACAACTGGAGATGGACCCAAAAGCAGAAGCCACACAAAAATCAATTTTTAATAGTTTGTTGAAGAGAAAAAAACAGAGAAACAGGTGTTCAGTAAGGGCTAATCTCAGGCAAAGTCCAAAACATGAGCAATAAATAAATCCATAAACACACAGAGTCTAGAAAATCTCGGGAATACACGGTTTGTCAAAACGATGGAGCACTAAGACTGGAGTGGGTTTAAATCGCCTAACAGGGGAGACAGATTGACACAGTGTACATCCGAAATGTCCCTCTTTTCTCCTTATCTATTGACTTTCACTTAACGTCACGGGGTTAAGGAAAGGTGTTAGAAGGCTTTCTTGTAGTTAGTGAAAGGCAATCACATTGGTGTGGCAAAAACATGCATTTGGGTTTTAGATGATTTAAAGTTGTTCAATGCAGATTATTGCTTTGGTGACTTTCATGATCTGCTTCTTTTTCAGTCATCTTGATTTTCCGTAAACCCTCGGATGAGCAGGTCCCTTGAAATGTTGACTTGTGGGACGGCATGAGCTCGCCTCCTTTGTGAAAGGAAGCATCAGGGGTTCCTATGCTAAAGGAGGCTCTAAAGGAAGCAACCAGCCTCCTTTTCTTTGATTATTGAGAATTCGGACAGTCCGTATCATGGCCACTATGCAAAACACTTCCGAGGTTCAGTGAAAATCGATAGATAAGGAGTTAGGAGGGGCATTTTGGACGTACCTGCAGCCAAGACAGGTGAGTCCAAATAAAACAGGAAGTGACAGGTAGCAGGTAGCAGATGCAGAACTGGCTATGACACAGAAGGAGACCTGACATGTATGTGTATATTTCTTACAAATACATGTGTTTATATACAAATCCATACATATTCCCTGAACTTATTTCTATTTTTATCCATCTTGCTGTGGTAGGGTGGTACAGTGGTCCGGTGGAGCGGAGGTGCAGGGATGAGTTTGGGGAAGCGGATCAAGGAAGGTGCTTGAGGCCATGTTTACATGTACCTATTTTTAAAAAAAACGGATATTTCCCTCCCGACGTTTAAAAAAATTCTTCCTTTACCCGGCTGGCAAAAACATTAAGGAAATGTAAAAATTAACCCACAGAGTGGTCAAATGTGCTCTCTAGCGCCACCTAGAAACACCAAAACAGCCACCATGGCCCGGAGGAACATCATAGAGCGATCAACCCGAAACTCAATTGCAGACCTCCTGTTGGATTTAGGTCAGGGTTATCAGCATTTTTAGGTCTTGATGAGACAAACAGTTGAGTTTTCATTGGAATAATATAAAATAAATGGATGAAGAACAAATAAATAAAAATAATCCTCTCACATACCTGTGTAAAATAAAATTAAATCAGTTCAGGAACCTCTGGGTTTCACATGCTTTAAAAGAGAGAGAGACACAGTGGGATTCATAAAAAATAAAAAATAAAAAATTATTGGAGATATGGAAACATGGAAACATCAAGATGAAAATAAGAGATGAGAATTGACTTTTGGTGAATTATAAATCAGTTGTTTAAACACACCTGTTCCATCTGGACTTACCTCTGTATGGACTACAGCAGGTGACAGGAGGGTGAGGCTGCACCAAGAGGGCTTTTCCACCGGAATGAACCAGGGGCGAGCTTGGAGCCAGGGACAGACTGACCAGGCGGAAGAGACGCGTACCTGCTTTCTGAAATCTACAGCGAACACGGAGCCCCAGAGTGGTTATAGAGAAAAAAAAATTTAAATAACACGTGGGAACGATGTAATCAGTCACTCCCTCAAGTTAATAATATGAGGGAATGAGATAATTTAATCTGTGACTGTGGAAAGGAAAAACTCCCCTCAAACAGGAAGAAACCTTTGCTGAAGCCAGACTCAGGTGGTGGATTTCTGCTGGCCGGTTGTGGTGAGGGGATAGAGGAAATGTTGCGTGCTGCTGCGCGCCATTGCTGCGAAGGGACACATGAGAAAAAAAAGAGAAGGGCCCTCTCTCAGATCAGACAGGCCAGTCATTCTCCAGCTGCAGATCGCTCCACATCCAGAGAACCCCCGTAGTCAGAGCCATGATGAGCGCCTAACTGAGGAAAGCCTGTGATGTCATGCCTCCTGTCATGGACCCTAAAGATCAAGAATACATTACGAATGCTATCGCGCTCTATTACACATCACTGCGTATCACAATAAATCGATGCAAACTTCGCACATCGAGGCAATTCTTGATGTTCTCAGAAAGTTTTTTTTGAAAACCAAAAACATGCTCAACACATACTGTCACACAAAGACACGTCCATTTAAGAACCCTACGCTCTTTAACAGGTGAAGCACTGCTAAATTCAAGAGTGAACGGCACACATCGCAGGTCCGGTAAAAGAATCCAGGTTGCAGTGCCATTTACAACGCTTTGGACACTTCCGATAATGTGGATGATGCCGTGAAGGAAGCCAGCTTGTTGAAGCAATCATTTGCTGCGTTGCTGCCAACATTTCTGCCAAATTGCTCATAATGAATGCAAATGCAATCCAGCAGCATCTCTCTGTGACATGAGAGCAGCAGTGGATCTGACCAGAAGGCACTGAGGAGAGTGGTGAGGTGCCGCTGAGAAGACGACCGGGGCCTCGTTGCCACCGATAAGGGACTTGGCAGAAAAAGGCTGCGTGTCCAGGGCCCTGAGAGTCGCCACGGACCCCCGTCACTCTGCCAGGACTGTTTTCTCTCCTCCCCTCCAGCAGGAGGCGCCGCAGCCTGAGGTCGAACACTGTCAGGTTCACAAACAGTTTCTTTCTCGCCGCCATCCGTCTTTTCAACAGAGGATTGTAAATATCACAAGTGAAATGATCGTGGAATAACTTCCTATTAACTATCTGTTTCAACTCTTTTATTTTATTTTTTTTAACTCTTTATTTTCATTTTTCCGTTTTTCTTCTTGACAGTAAACACAAAGAAAGAACAAGACAGCAACACCAACACAATAAAATTAAATAAATAATAATAATAAAAAATTAATAAAAATTAAAAAAAGCACAGAAAAAGCAAACAATTTACAATAATAATAATAATAATAAAAAAATTATAATAAATTGTGCTCACATTGACAATATAAAGACAAGGTCTTTTAGCCTAATTTATTATTATGATAATTTATTTATTTATTTTTGCTTAAAATACATCAATTATCTATTATTTGTTGTATTTGTTTGTTTTTGTTTGTTATTAGTTAACACTTTTTGCAGTTTAAGCATCATCAGACCACAGACCATATTCATGAGGGGGGGTTCCAATAATTGTTCACACCTTGTTTTCAGGCCATATTAATACATGTTATTGTCTGCCATTCATGTCCAAGATAGTCTTTAACATTAAGATTGACTTCAACTCTTTTATACTCAGACAGTTTCACGACCAATCCTTCTACACCGCCAGCGAAGTGACGGTGAAGTACTTCACACACACGTTCAACCTCGACGCAGAATTTCCAAATGTTGAAGAGACTGAAGAGGCTTCGTAGCGCCTGATGTGTACTGTAGATGCAGTAGTAGCCTAGAGATCAGCTTTAAAGCTAAACCAGTGTAAGTCTTCATGTTGTGGCAACAGGTCATTTCATGCATTTCATTTATTTGTTTATTTGAATGGGAAAGTGCATATTAACGTACGAGCCATCTCTTCATGAGGCTATTATAAATAAACCAGATTCAGCACAAAGCTAAGGTCATCACAGCACGGCACAGATAGTTTGTGGTCGTTGATAAAAGTTGTCATATTTATATATATTGTCTTTATTTTTGGTTATTAATGAAATTATTGTTTCGCTTCATAATTTACAACCGACATGCAAACATGTTCACAATACACAGGAAAGAGTTTGTTTCGATCAGTTTACCATCTCATTCTGGACCTTTAATGTGAAAACCCGCCTGAATTGGAAAAAAATTGTTAAAACAGTTTTTATCACTTAATACTTAAAGAGATAACAACAGGCAGGTAGAATTGAAAGACTCAATCCACCGTTATGTCAACGTGTCCAAATTCAATAAATAAATAAATCATTCTTCTGTTCTAGAAAAGATACACTCATATTGTATTATAGTTTTGCTGTGCAGTATAGAATTACTTATTTAGGCATATAACATTGAGGTTTTTGCCTTTGTTTCCTTTATAACGCCACAGCAGGTACAACCGCGTACAGGAAAGCTCTGGGTAATTGCAGATTGCATGTGATGGTTGCAAAACTTTCTCTCTTCAAGCAAAAGCCTCCAGCAGCTTTCAACCAATGTAAAGAATAGAAATCCACCTGTCACATCCAAGGAGTGTTTGGTCAGACTTTAATGAACTGGAGTTTTTGTAAAACGTAAGGCTGAGGATTTTCCATTTGCTTCATGTTGTCCAATAGTAACCGTTGTCACACTGTTGGAGCTGATTTCATAAGCTGTTTTTTTTTTTACATGTGTCTCACTGAATGTATGTTCATACACGTCCAGGTTTGTTTCCTCTTTTCTCGGTCTGGTCATATCCCATTTATGTATTTTAATAACCTAAACTGTGTTCTTGTCCACGATCTCTCCCTTAGTTTCAAGAGTTTTCCACCCTTGAGTGCTCCTCTTAGTTTCCCATTACTTCCTGAGTGTTTCCATATGTGTTTCTTCCTGCCTTAAAAAGTTTCACGTCTCTATTAGTCCTCCTCTTTAATTCGGTTTCATTTGGTGAATATTCATCATCTTAAATAAAATGTTGAGCTTGGTCTGCGATCGAGTTATTCTCTTTTACTCAGATTTCATGGAGCTCACTCCATTGAATGTTTACATAATTGAAAAAGGGGCACAATGAAGATACAACTTGTAGTGGGTGCCCCTTTCTTCAAAACACAACAACAGAAAAAAAAAAAAAGAGAAATTTGCAATTCACAGAATATTCACTTCAGTCACATAGATGCAAATCATGTAATTACAGCACGATCAAATCAAGATTGCGTGTAACTTATTTATATACTTTACCTGCAGCAGAGACGGTAGGAAAAGTTTTAAATATTTCATTCAAACGTCACAAAATCCCAATCATAAAACACGTTAGGCATCTGAACGTTGTCCAGTAGGGGTCATTACAAGTCTCATTGAGGACCAGGCAGGGTCTTGTCTGTGGACGAGTCCCGCAGCAGTGTCAGATTTGTCATATAGTGTGTTTAAGACGAGACATATGTAGCAGGACTACATAAGCCTTAACAAGCTGGCTGAGCTGGCGCCTGCTACTTCTGCCAATTGGATTCACATTAATTAGAATTTTAATTAACTGTAAGTCTGACTGTAAGTCGCTGCCAAGTGTTGCTCATTGATGCCGTCAGGTAAAAGACTGTGGGTCTCCACAAGATTGGCAACCGGGGAGCAATTGAAAGCCTGATGACAACATCTGACACCTTTTAGTGAGTTTTGAAAAGGTCCTCCGTGCTCGAGAGCTTGTGTTTCCTCTTTTTTTTTTTTTTTTTTACTGTAAGAGAAGCGCGTCGTCTCACCGACCCTGGAGATACGAGGTTTCCACTGACGAGGCGCGGACATTCACACATATTTCCACGCAGATGATCCGCCCGCACAGTCACACTAACAAAAGCACACAGTGACACACAGTCAACACTGCAGCTCGCCAGCTGGATGAATTACATCAGAAGTTTGGTTTATTTTCTTTTCTTTTTTTCTTTTTCTTTTACGGCAGCCTCAGAAAAAGTTGCAGCATAACTTCAATGTTACCCTGTCAGCACATTTCTTTATAGAAGGAGACGACAGGACAGCCAGAGGGCCGTCAGCTGCTTCATTAAGGATCTCAGCATATCCAATTACAGAGTTACGACTGTTTGGTTAAGGGACAGAAAGCTTGAGAAAAAGAGAGCCATCAAATGAAGGAGAGGAAGTGACGGTCAGAGAAAAGAAAAGCCAAGATGAGAGAAATGAAAGTGACAAGAAGTCCTGCGAATAGAGAAAAAAAAAGAGACCATAATATATTTTTCTCCCTGGAAACAAGGAGAGCCTGGCTTCGGTTCCAGTAACCTTGGTACGGTAATGAGCTTCAAAAGTTGATAAGAGCACAAATGTGAATCAACTGTGAGTTATCACAGCCGGTGTGGAATAATAATCAACCTTTTCTTCTATTCCTGCCTTCAGTTCACCACAGGCTTTATCCCGCCTACATCAATTTCAGCATTACAATACAAGGTGAGAGACGTTTCGTAGTCCTTCTTTCCCACGTGGCACAAAGAAAACGACTTCTCTTAAACCATTATTGCAAGAAAAGATCATTCCCATGACTTTATGGACGTGTTGTCAAAAACATGCTATAATCACCAACTTGTTCGTCAACTCATTGAACATTTCAAGAACTCTTAAAATACAATAAAGATTACATTTGAATCTCTTATTTAGTTTATTTTCTTCTTTTTTTCCTTATACCTTAACTTTTTCATCAAACAATGTTTTTATAATGCAAGATGAAATTGTTTTGTCCCCACATACTATGGGTTTTATTAGTTCTGTTTAATTAAATTGAAATATTTTACAGCAGTATTTAAGAACTGACTTAAAGAAAGTGAATATGTGGTATATGTGAGAAGAAGAAGAAGAAGAAGAAGAAGAAGAACAAGAAGAACAAGAAGAAGAAGAAGAAGAAGAAGAAGGAGGTAGTCACTGCATCACTCATTATAATCTTTTCAATAAAACGTTTTATTTATTATATTATTTATTATATTTTCCCTCCATTGAATGAAAACGACATGAAGAATAACCCAGGAGCTTCTCCCTCGCTCTCCTAAAAATACAAATCGGCGCCCTTTGTTTGACATATGTGTTATCAACATTTTGAGATAAATTTAGAAAAGACTGGATCATTTCCACAACATCTTCAAGTGCATGACAATGGTGCTCAGAGCCACTGAAAACGGCTTCCAATTCCATTGCCATGGAAACCGGGAAAACTCAAATACTGCACACGTTTGGTAACAATGAATGTGGTGTGTGCTGTTCACTCTGGAGTTTAACAGCACTTCTCTAATAAAGTGTACATTTATACACCCTCACCTGCACCACATGTGGAGACACGTTTTATTTCTGACAAACTGACTGAGTGGAGGAAAACAACTGTTTACAGCGTAATGTTCTCTACATGCATATAGGTGGGTTTTTTATGTTTTTTTTTAAACAGCACCAACTAGTGGCCCAACATGCTAATGACATAGTTTTTGAAAACATTTGTGAAATACAAAACTTTTCTGGAAAAAACTAAAATGCATTTTCATTTGGAACTTTGTTGGTTAAACGGGGCTTCAAACTGAGGTAGAGTTAATAAAGATGCTCTTGTAACAGACCAGACAAAACACGAGCGCCTGAAACTATCCGTCGTGATTTGGATCCCTGTGAATAATGAAAAGAAAATGTAAAAATGACTTCACTCCTACGTGACTCACTCGGCTGAGAGAAAACAAGGCGTTTAAAAACCCCACAGTGAGCGAGTGCGTGTTTATCTCTGCTGAGCCCTTTCTGTCTAGACATTTCTTTTCTTTTGCTCATACAGTATAAACTACTGCATTTACAATGCTTTAGGGATTACTCCAACAAGGTCTGCTATTGACTCGACAACACACTGGGACATCAAGACAGAAACACTGGATGCAAAAGAAAAAAATAGATGTTGCTTTTCTTCTTTTTTTTTCTTCTTTTTTGGCCATGTGAGAAGTGTTTAGGCTTGGCATTTAAATTAGCTTCAGATGCAAAGCAGTCCAAAATTCAATACTGCTCCACTAAAAAAGGCGATCAAATTAAACTCATCACTTTATAGTGGGTCAGACCGACTTAAAGACACATTATAGAGAATGAAACTGTCTCCAGAAAGATACCAGATTGTGTAGCACACTTTGCCCCGAGGTGTCCAAACTTCCTGTATCGCAACAGGCAACTTCCAACATTTGCATGCAAGCTGCTCTACATTTACATTAAGCATAAGTGCAGAAAGTAGTGCAGTGTATATGGAATAAATGCAAAAAGGGAAGTTGTGGAGGTCAGAGAGCTGGATGGCTGCAGAATAATAAATCCTCATATGGCAGCCATTAAATCCACAGACAGTTTCATCACTTGATGCTGACGTTTCCCTTCTTTTACACAACTTCTGTTTCGTTTTCCCATAATTGAATTTTCACCATTGTGAAAAATATTATAGAACAATATTCATGATGTTCTGACCCTGCAGACCTTGACATAGGCCAGAGTGCATGCAGTTCAAGGTAAAGGGCGGTCCGGACTACTTAAGGGCATCAAGCATGGTGGAAAAGGCTTTGAACAGCTTTGCCTGGATCGGTGGGGACGTGTGTTCAAGTCCGGATTGTTGTGGAAAAGTTGTAAAATAAAAAGACATGCCCACAGTACAAGATGCAAAGCCTTACTGCAAAACAGGAGAAGCAAATTTGAAACTTTGTCAAATACGCTATTCTGATTTTAATTCTCAAACATTCAAGATATATTACGTTTTTCAAACATATGGGTGGAAAGTTCTAAATTTCAAAATAGTGGAACACACTTGCAGAGTGAGCATCAACATATAGATGATGCGCAACAACCATCCCGCAAGAGGCTCTAATCCAGATTACCAAACCAGCAAGACAATTGTAAAAATGTCAACGAAGCCAGTAGCAGACACAACATAACGCTGAGACCTGAGCTGAGATATTGGGGATGCTGCCATGAAAGACCGTGAGCAAAGCAGCTTCAAAGCCATGCTGTCAGTGAGTTTATAAAAACATTAATAAAAACATGCATAGTAACAATGACAACAACAAAGCACACATCTGAAAATGTCCACACATCCCTGGAGTGGCAAAAGATTTCAGTTTACTACGTGAAAGGTGCCACTTGTCCTCTCCTAAATCAACAATACTCTGTGCCCTTGAGCAAGCTCCTACAAATAGATTAGGTTGACATAGATGATGCAGAGGAATAATTTCTCCAAGACGGATCACTAAGGTATCCAAATCTAACAAGGCTATCATGGACTCGAGACATTTCTTCTGCTGAGAGAAGTTTACAAAATAAAGGAACCCTTTTGAGATGTCTCCGTTCAGGTTTTATTCTCACAGTGACAATGACTGTGCAGCGATACGCCAATGTCAACATCTTTACGTTAGGTTTTCTGACTAATGGAGAGTTATATAAAGACTTGCACTGATTTTAAAAGATATTCAGTCAGTCTACTGCTGAAATACCTGAACATCTACCATTACATGTTGACATCAGTCATAGTCCCTGGAGGATAAAGCCCCATAATGCCTTCTATTATCAACTCTGATGCAGTTGAACAATGTCGGGCAAATCACCTCTGTTAACAATAGCTCAAAACAGAATCAGGAACGCCGTTGAAGATTTCCCACGTTCCCCATACGTGAACGGAACTTGTATTCTGGCGTCTACCTGTTTATTTTTCTGTAGTTTCGCAGCAGCATCCACAGGTTAATGTGGTGACTGGAGCCCGTGGCCAGCGCCAGCACGCTGGCAGTGCATTCCCGGTCCGGGCCTGGCAGATAGCCCGGCGCTGGCAGCGTGCCTCACCTGGCCGGCACAGCGGCGAATTGCGGTCCAAAATACCCACGGAGCCCCGAGCAGCTCAACCTCACATTACCAGCCAGCTGATTAGCATAGAGGCTTTGATACGAAGAAGCACACACTGTTGTCCCTCCATCCTGTTCAGTCAGCGACTTGTTTTGAGTCATTCCAGATTCTCTTATTTGGCTCAACAGAAGACGATGCCGAGAGAAACATGGCATAAACTAAGTGTGCCGTTTGATCATCTGTGGTCAGACTTGCTTTGATGGTTGTATTGATTTTGAACCGGGAAGCTGCAGTAACAATAGAACAGAAGCCTGTGAAGCTGAAGCATGTGGTTTTAACAGCCCCACATCTTAATGCAGTGATATTCCATTTTTAAGGGAATTGAGGATTTTTATTTATTTTCTTGTAACATTTATAATCAGTGTGCGTTCATAACAACAGCTTCTCTTGCAATCAGAATAGCACAAAACTCGTGCTATTGTTGGTGCATTAACCTTTCTCAAAATTATTTTACTGATTAGTCGTGTATGCTTTCATGTTGGCCACAAACAGCCTGACGTGCTGCAGCTTTATCTTTAAAGCAACAGTTAATTCCTCCACCATTGAAGAGACTATAGACCAGGAGTGGGCAATTACTTTCCACATGAAAAATTAGGACGAAGTCCCAGGTTCTACTCAATATGATAATATCTGCCATTAAAAAAAAACAAAAAAACAGTGTTACATTGTTTTGATGAGCTTCTGTTCCTGCCCTGCGTCAATCTAATGGATTTCTGGTGTGTTTTGTCTTATAATGGTGATTTGAAATGTGTCTCACCACATTTAATGGAAAATAAAGCTGCATCCTTCAAATTGAAAGTCAAGCAGGTGTATTTATTACATTCCATCTCACTGATGACTCGTGGGCCGTTCAGGGACAGCAGAAGGACCATAGTTTGCCCACAGGCCACAGTTTGCCCAGGTATCTTATAGTCAATCATAAGGCCCACTGGTCAACACAGGTTTGCACACATTTCAAACAAAATGCAGATTTTTCACAGATTTCTAAAGAGACAGCACCTTGTTGCTACCAAAATAGCATCTGTACAAACATACAAAGTATGCGGATATAGTAAAAGTGAGTTTATTTGTTTGCTTTTTTTGTAGATTTGACACTATTTTGCACAAGAAACTATCATTAAATTTGTCTTTATGTTGAGATTGTAGTCATTTTTGGTTGTAACTGTTGGTTTTTTGCAACAATATCAACATTTTCATCACATATACTCTGTGCCTAAATGTAGAAAAACTTTAATGTTCAAATTTAAAGGTTATAATGCCAATATTTTGCCAGTCCCTCCCAATCAATAAAAATCGTGCTGCATGCGGCTCCTGAATTAAAATGAGTTTAACACCTCTGATGTGCACTATCAATGTATATATGCATTAGATCTTTTGTCAATCGTTAAGAAAGAAACTGGACACAGAAGAGACATTTATTTAGTTGTGGTTAGAGCTGCGTGCTAGTATAGTGGTTAGCATCGTCTCCTCACAGATAAGCTGCTCCTGGATCAATTCCAGGCTTGGTAAACTCTCTGTCTGTGCATGTTTTGTTTATTTTCCAAGGTAATCTGGTTTTACTGAAACAGTTCAAAATCGTCGGGTTAATTGATTGTAAAAGGTCCATACACACAAATATGAGTGCGTCACTGCCGTGGACTGACGACCGGTCCAGGCTGTACTTCATTTTTACCCGCTGTAGCTCAGATTGGCTCCAGTTCCCCACAAAGAGAATACATAAAGGGAATAGACAATGGAAGATTAGTTGCAGTCTTTGTAAAATAGATTTGTGAGGCTGTACATCTTCTCAATTCTGCTGTACCAATTATGAAATATTTGTGTCGTGTTCCTTCCCGAACGTCATCTTGCCAACAGTCATACAATTGAGTTTTGGAAATGGAACAAAGTAAACCCCATTGTTTATCTTTTCAGGATCCCTCATATCGCTGTTACATGAGCCCCGGGCACTCCGGTTAATCATTTGAAACCCTAAATGACTTAAATAACCCAGTAAACAACAAAAGTGTCACCAGCTCTAATGCTTCTCTACAGGGTGGAGATTATTTGAGTCTGAGCAGTTGGTAGTTGACTGCAATTGGTCCCGTTTTGTGGGCGGGGCTTAGCCAAAGGTTAATGAGGTTGGCTTCAAGCTGTGATGACACACTAGGAACCCTCCTGAGCCTTTTCATGCTGGGTTAGCATGTTCTACCTGTGCTTAATGTGGCTGTTTACATGTCCTAACACAATACAAAAACATTCTCGTAAGGGTAATTAGTGACCTTGAGTTGCTCTTTGATATGCATTGGTGTATATGTACTGTAGTTCACACAACCGGCTTTTCCAGTGCACCAGGGTTAAATTCTCTTTCTTTTAGTTGAGATGGGCTCCATACTCCCACAACGCCAGTGTGGATGAGGTGGGTAAAGAAAATGACTGGATGGATGTAAGTCTTACTTTCAACATTGTAAGAACCATGATACATACAGTCTCTCTCCCCAGACAACTGATACACAGCCCTACTTTACTTTTCCTGAGTAGCACCACCTGGAGTGATCCACCTGAAGCAGAAGTTTTCAAAGTGTGAGTGGATGAGGCCCCCACCAACATTGTGCCCCTCTTCTCTAACATCAGGCAGTGATTTCTGTTTAATGATGAACTTCCAGATGTTTTTTTTAACATGAGAGATATTATTTATAACAGCTGTTGAGATACATGAGGAATAAGAAAGACTCCATACATAAAATGTGAAATGAACTAACATTTTTATATAATATGTAAACTATATCTACTTTCTTTGTTGTTTTTTTTAACCAGACTACTGGATTTTTTAAATTGTTGCTGCACCCCTTCACCCATGTAGTGTGTGTGTAGACGAAAACAAACAAACCATCCTTTAAAAAACAAAAAAAAACAAAACAGCTCATAAGGCAGCAGCTGCCACCAGCTTTGGAATGACTGTAGATAAGCATGCCAACACATTTCTATTCACTGGTGCACAATAAGGGGTTAAAATTATAATGACCACAGGCATTATTGAGAAAACTAATCTGAAAAAAAAAAAAACCCATGGGTGGGGCAAATTTTACCACGCCACCACAACACAAATAAGTGAGCACTTATGATTCTCTTCAAGTCTGCTTTTATTCAGCGCACATAAAAGGCAATAAAAACCTTGTTTGTAATGAAAGTGCTGCTTTTGCTTTTTCTGTGCCCACGATTCTCTCTGAGATTAAATCTACATGAATGACAGAATAAACAGCGCAGCCGTCAGCGTCATTACATATCTCTCTCTCTCTCTCTCTCTCTCTCTCTCTCTGTCTCTGTGTGTGTGTGTGTGTGTGTTTCCCATCTTTAAATCTGAGCTCTGGCAGAGAGTGATGTCTCCTTAATTATTTGGCAAACAAACAAGTTGCTTGTCGTCCTGTCTCACTCCATCTCTTCATCTACCCCCTCTTCATTCCTAGCACCGTTGGCAGATTGCTGAATAATGGAGAAGCTCAGTCTAGTAGGCTGCGAGAGTGTGTGTGTGTGTGTGTGTGTGTGTGTGTGTGTGTGTGTGTGTGTGTGTGTGTGTGTGTGTGTGTGTGTGTGTGTGTGTGTGTGTGTGTGTGTGGGGGGGGGGGGGTGTGTGTGCTGCAGCAGGTCACTGGACATCAGCTCTAGGACACCCCCCAGGCATCCACAAACACACACGCACACACACACACACACACACACACACACACACACACACACGCCTCGACAACTCAAAGAACGTAAAAAGAGAGGATGGTCCAAATAAAATACAAAAACGATGTGGGGAAAATACTTGAGTAGGTCAGTGAGAGGCAACATCCCAGAAAAATTCTTACTGGGGATTGTATGCACGTGTCAAGTTCATAAAATGTTTCCAATATTTACAAACAACATGTTAAAACACTCATGTTATTCCTGTTAAGTGAATTCTAATGAGGACATTTTTGGCTAGAATGTGCAGATATATACAGATATGAGACATATGAAAATGTTCACGTATAGACTGTAACAGTTAAGGCCTTGTTTACACAACAAAGTTTTCAAGTGATGAAAAAACGATGCTGCGTTTTGTTTACATGACAACAACGCTTGGAAACACTGAAAATTCAACCTTTTAAAAAACGGCTCCAAAGGTGGAGCTTCATTAAAAAAAAAAAAAAATCAAAAATTTGAAAAAAACAGCAACTTTTTGGAAACCTTGCAACTGCACAGTATCAGCAATGGCAGCCTCCAGAGTGTCATGATTCCCAGTCCATATTCTCCTGGGGCTGCATTGATCCATAGTAGAGTCACACTTAATAGAAATCTAACATCATCGTCTGTCCATATGAATGTCTGTGTATTCTGAGTGTTGCTCTGTGTGCATGTGTGTATGGACATAATGAACAACAGCGCCAACTCATGTCACCTGTCATGCGAATTACATAATTTTCTGCCTAAACGTATATATTTTTCAAAACATTGCAGTGTAAACACGAAACTTTTTGGAAATGAAAAGACAAAAATGATGCGTATCACTTGAATTGTTGTGTAAACAGCACCTCAGTCAAATGAAGTGCCCCTTGTCCGATGAATAAACGTGTCTGAATCTAAGTCTGAAAAAAAGAAAAAAGATAGATAAGAGATATTTATCAAAATGCTTTTGGTACAAATCTTTTTTGCGTATCGAAAGTCAATTCCAACATTGACCCTGCTTAAAACTAAAATTCTATTTAACGATGGTAAAATCCTTTACTCCCGGGAAAACAAACCAAAAAAAGCTAGATATTTAATAACCAACAATGTATAAATCCTGTTTGAGGATAAAATAACTCGCCAGCCGTTTCTCTTTCAACAAAACTGGGAAGATGATTTAAGAATCACAGTGAATCTTTTGGTTTATTGAAACAAGCAGAAACTGAGTGGAAATGAACTGGATCCATGGGTTGGTGATAAATGGTCTTTCTTGCTGAAACTCTGGAGACGATCCGTGGTTGAGGCCGTGTGGGTTTTGTCCGGGTTTCCACCCAATGTTCCCCTCATGGGTTCTTGTGTTTGATGATTCGAGTCAAATTAGAGTCTTTGTGCCTTTCTTCCTGTCCCAGGTCTGGATCTGTTTCACTTGGATTGTGTCCAATCTTGTTTTAAATGATCTATCATCAGGTTTTTGCCTGTTGCCTGCTCCTCCTGTGCCTTTGCTTGTTGGCCTGATTACTTGTATTGAGAGTTTCTAATACAAATTTACTCTGAGTCATGCATGTAAATCCCTTTAATGCTGGTTCTAAATACCCCAGCCTGCTACAGTAAAAACCATAGGAAAAGTATATATATATAGTTGCAATGCTCTAGAGCAATACAGCTTGATGAATACAATATAATTTAATAGCCACCATTTTTAACCGATATATATACACTCAAAAGAGTCAAACTTGCCATCAAACGGTTATTAAAAGAAGAAGCCAACTACAAATTGTTAAAACTCAGCAACCCGGGCTGACGATGAAGTATGAATCTCTAACCTTGATGGAGCGCTTAACTCCCATGCCACACATGAATTTATAAATGCAATTACACTGAATACCATATGAGGCTTTTAACCTGTGCTGAAAACATCCATATCTTCTCGCGGGTTCTCATTTAGTGTCACGTTAATTAGCCACACCGGTTGTGGAAACACAACTGTAGCATTCAGTCAGCACTTATTTAAGGGGGAGCTCACAGAGTGAATGTTAAATGCAGGTCTAAACATGTATTTCCACTGCACACGTTACCGGTACTCTGCTTTTCAATGCTACATTACACATTCACAATACATGTCACCGCAACCTTGCTGTGGACATCAGTCTCTATAAGAAAAGTCCTTGTGTTGGTAGATATAATCAGCATGTCATGTATATTGACGCTTATATCTGCTTTATAGTTGATAGATATTGGCTCATATAGATGCTTTGATTGTGCCTCAACCATTTTTACTTGATGTTAAGAAACAGGTCAGAAATCACTTTTGGGAGAACATCAGCCAATCCTGTTTAGCTAGAATACATATATATATATATATATATATATATATATATATATATATATATATATATATATATATATATATATATATATATATTAGTAAAAAAAAGGGCCCTGTAACTTTGTGCTTTTAATTTCCTGTGCCAGCAGGTCATCACAACAAAGAGTAGGCAAAATGTTGTGATTTCACCACTCAAACAGAGGCTTGCTACTCTCTAAAAAAAAAAAAAAAAAAAAAAAAAAAAAAGGAAGAGGGAAATGTATGTGCATATATCAGTACAAGCATCAGCAATGAGCCCAAAGAGCAGGATAATGCTGACGTGTTGGATATCCACCAAAAACCCATCCTGATACACAGCTTAGCAATGAACAGTGACTCTGAGGGATATTCCACAAAGAAAGGCTGTAAAAACAATTCAGACATGTTATTGAAGTATATTACAATGATGAGTTCACCATAGAAACCATGCCGGAATAAAAACGCACAACAACCGTGTGATTGAGATCGTTACTACATAAAACTTGTCCTCAGGTCAGTAGAGCCAATGTGCTGAGGCTTAACCAGTTAACGGTATTGTCGAGGCATCTCAGATCACAGCGCGCACTGATGATGTTTACAAACGACATGTCTTCCTGTGAAGCCACTCTCCTGCAGTGCACACTGTTCACACTGCAAGACCCATGTTGTTCGACACTCTATGGGTCCTGTTCACACTTTTCTTCAGGGCTCGTCACTTGTGATCGGCTCACCCGAAACCCACGCTCGCGCCAGGCCTTAGCAGGCTTAAAGATCCATAACTGCACCCTTCTGTTCGAGTGATTGCTCTTTGGTGGCTGGATTACGCTCCACGTCTGGGGAGGGGGACATTCGGCTACCAGCATATGCTACCTTGTCAGCAGATGCTACATGTCCACACTGGCTTTGATTCACATGCAGGCATCAGCTGGAATTCATAGGTGATTTAAAATGTCCATATCAAAAAGTAAAGACATTATGAGGAGCTCTCAAGTAAATCTTTACATGTTTCAAGGATGATAAACTGTATGAATTGTTCTACTGTATATACTCTGTATGTACAGTATTTGTGTACTTTGGAGGGTCGACATAAGGAACCTGATGGGAGAAACCACAGCTTGGCTCGCCCATTAAATCGTGGATTTGCTATCAATTAGAGGAAGATCAGAAATGATGTGGAAAAAGAGCAAAGTCAGAGGTTTCCTTTGCTCAATAAAAGGTCCTGACCCAATGTGTGGTTGAATTTTCTTAATGATGAAAGTGGATTAGCATTCACTGGAGATAGCTTAGATGTAATGATGGATCACCTGACAGATTTAGGAGGTATTTTGGAAACCAAACTCCTCCATATGAGCCAAATTTGTAACTTTTTAGATCTTGATATTCTACTTAGTTTCTGATTTAGGATTGAACATTGTTTCCACCAGGACTACCAGAACAGCCTTGCATACTGAATGTGGATACACGCAAAGCCTTTCTTTCACACTCGTTTGTTACCTTCGCCAACAACATGTTTTTGTCCATGTGTTCATTCATGTATTTATTTAAAGGTATGCATTTGACCAACTTTTCACAAAATCTATTCACCCTGAAACCATGACAATGAAATCTTCAGGGATGATTTATCATCAATTAAGGACCAATTTGTTTGATTTTAGGAATCAAACACCTCCTGGAGAGGTGAGACAGTTACTGTGTTGTGGACACACTGGAGGTCCTAGCCGGGTGCACAGGCACACACATACACACTCTCTTCACCTGCACACCTTCTCCACTCTCAGCCAATCACATGCCAACTTGTCCTGACGGTGCGTTCAAGTAACACAAAAGAATGAGAACCAACAAAACATCACCATTTAACATTAGCATTGAAATAATGTGAAGCAATTTAAACGATCATGACAAACAATGGAAGGAGTGGTGTGGTGGATCAATTAACCTTGTGATCCATTGGTTTCCATGGCGACAAATTTGGCGTAGGCGAAGGTGTGCACTCTACCTAAAGTGCCTGTTATAGCTTTGTGTGCATTTCTAGTCGGAGACTTACAGAGACAGGCCAACAGGACAGTACCACAGTAGCTGTGTGGGGGGGCAGTGTTGAGATTAGGAGCAAATAACAAATGAATGAATGAATGAATAGTGAAAGTTCTCAAGAAGCAGCTGTGTGACACCTCCAGGTGTTTATCAAACTCGCAGACAGTCGGCACCTGTACGCCTGCCTCTAATTATACCCCTGTCTTATTTATTTGTTTATTTATCGGTTTAATTTATTTGTTTATTTATGCACAGAATGCACACAATACAAACAATACATTACAACAAAAAACCTAACTGAAGCCCAACAGGCTTGTATGAAATCCTCCTCATCAGTAAATCTTTTTATATTTCTATAGTGGAAATATAAATAAGAAAGGATGAAGGAACAAACAAGCAGAAAAACAAACACATTTGTTAATATAGACAATCACTTAAACAATGCAACATATCAACATAAACCACTGCGATTCTATTTGGACAATAGCTGATGAAATGATTTTACCTTAAAGACGTCCACGGAGGGAAGCAGTCGAAGCAATTTATTGAGAGAAGTTTGGGGAAGGTCTTATCTATAATTTATAAATTATACATAAATACACAGGTCTGTACTTCATTGACAGATGGCATTTGTTGAAGTTTAAACTTTTCAATATCAACATGGCTTCCTCCTGCAGTCACCACCTTTTTTTTTTTTTTTCAATCATTGATTGCCTCCATCTTCAATTCGTTGTGTGGTTTGGCCAGTATGTCTTCATCAAGTTTGCGGACGACACAACTGTGGTGGGTCTCATCAACAACGATGAGGAGACCGCCTACAGGGACGAGGTGAGCCACCTGGCCATGTGGTGCAAGGACAACAATCTCCGCCTGAATGTGGAGAAGACGAAGGAGATTGTTGTGGACTTCAGGCGACGACACTCCCAGCATGCTCCACTGACCATCGACGGTGCTGCAGTGGAGCAGGTCAGCAGCACCAAGTTCTTGGGAGTGCACATCTCTGAAGACCTGTCCTGGAGCAACAACACAACATCACTGGCCAAGAAAGCACACCAGCGTCTGTACTTCCTCCGCAAACTAAGGAGAGCAAGAGCCCCGACCTCCATCTTGCACACCTTTTACAGAGGCACCATCGAGAGCATCCTCTCCAGCTGCATCACCGTGTGGTACGGCGCCTGCACCGTATCCTGCCGCAAGACTCTGCAGCGCATCGTGAGGGCAGCCGAGAGGATCATTGGTGTCTCTCTCCCCCCCCCTGCAGGACATATACAACACCCGCCTCACCCGCAGAGCCATCAGGATCGCAGGTGACCCCACCCACCCCTCCCACAGCCTCTTCAGCCTGCTGCCGTCGGGGAGGAGACTTCAGAGTCTCCGAGCCAAAACCAGCAGCTCAAAGACAGTTTCTGCCACCAGGCAGTCAGGAGACTCAACTCCCTCCCTGCTCTGCCCCCCCTCCCCCCTCTGCCTCTGCCCCCTGCCACAGCCACCCTTACACCCCCCCTCCCCTCCGGCACCTGACATTATGCCCACCCCCCCCCCCACTGAACGAACATTCTACCTCAGTTGTACATGCCACTTTACTTTACTGTTTATATGTTTATAAGGTGTATAGATTTTAGATGTATAGATTTTTAAGTCTTATAATTGTTCTCCTAATATATTATTATTAAGCTGTGCACTGTGGGTCTGAGAGGACCGGAATTTCATCTGGGCTGTATGCCATGCATATCGGCACATTTGACAAATAAAACTGACTTTGCTTTGACTTTGATGTTTATTTACATCGTCAGGTGGGTCAGGTGGGTTGATCACCAAATGTTAATTTCAATGCTACTGATACATTGAAGAGTAATTCACATCATTTAGTGTATCAGTTTTCAGGCGTACGTAGAGAATAAATGAGCCTCAATAAAGCACGTGGTTGTACTTCCTTCAGTCATAACGTCATATATCCTCTAACCTGGTCATCAAATTGGAAAAGAAAACTACAGTCCACCAACATTTACTGTTTCAAAAAAGTTTTAAGATCAGTTCAAGAATGACGGCTGCCAAGTTCTTCCATCTTCTTATCTTTTTACAAACTTTTGATAACTCTCCATAAAACAATGTTGACATATTGCCCACGGCGACTTTCATTAACACTGCGGTGTACTTCGGGAGTGACAAGTAACTCTCATTCTGACATTATTGATGAGAATCTTGATAGTTTTCTCATATTCATGTCGTATTGTGGCATATGTAAATTTCGTGACGCAACGTTCAGCACTTATTGTGAATTATTGCATCATTATTGTGGATAATGAGTTGTTTAATGCTGCAATAGCTCTTCAAGTAGACACAGAGCGTTACTGAATGATTGGACAGCGCCGGCTTGTAATGGGCCAGATTTTATGATGCATCCCGTCACCATGGCAGATCTTTTGTTTTTTGGCCGCGTTTCTGCAGTGAGTGTTGGATATGCAGCAAATCCGCCTTGGAAAAAAAAATCCTAATGACCAGAAGCCTCCGAACATATATATTATCTAAGTGTCAAATGTAAATGATCAGTTGACTCATACACTCCTTTATTCGCAGCTGCTTCTGAATCATTGGTCAGCTGCCAAGGATTCATCATCAGGTTTCATCAGAGAAGTCAGGGAATGAAATCTCACCGCAGTGCTGGGAGAAAGTGAATCAGACATGTTAATGGTCTCAGCTGTGATTCCTCAAAAGAGCACGTTCTCTCTCCACACAATCGACTAATGAGGACCACTAATTTGATACTGGAGGAGTGACGTGCAAGGACTTTGAAGGGCATTGGTGATAGACTGATGTAAAATGAGAGACTGATGTATAGATTGTGCCGAGATGATGAGATACTGTCAGTCCTCGTTATATTAGTTCTATCAGGGGGTTGTGCAAGTCACCGATAATCACAGTTAAAAGTTATTTCTTTAAAAGGGAGTTACCACAGTCTTATTAATGCCTTATTATATGGCCACTTTATTAGGTACACCTCTTCAACGACTGGTTAAAGCAAATAGCTGATTGGCCAATCACACGGCAGCAACTCAGTGTAGTTCGTCAAGTGGACAAGGTCAGATTGACTTGGCAAAGTTTAAAGCCGAGCATGAGACTGGGGTAGAAAGTTGATGTAAGTGACTTTGAATGTGGCATGGTAGTCTGTGACAGGCCGTCTGATCTGAGTATTTCAGTTTTTTAAAAATTGTCAGAAAAAGAGAAAATATCCAGTGAGTGGCAGTTCTCTGGGGAAAAAAGGTATTGTTGATGCCAGAGGTCAGAGAATGGAAAGATAGGGGGGGGGGTTGAGCCACTGTATCTTTTTTTATTCTTTTAAACCATTTATTACAACCAAGGTGTGCATCTCTAAACATTTACAACAGGGTGAAGCTTGAAGGCACAGCAGGAGGCCAGAAAAACAGAGCAACAATTCACAACGGCTCACCACAACTGCACAATGTAAGATGGGAAAAACGTTTAATGTTTGAAGGGTCTCGATTTCTGCTGCCACGTTCAGAATTTGGGACAAACTTTTGGGACTTTAGCAACACCTGAGCCTGCCTGGGTTTTGGTGTGGATTATGCCCATCTCTTTATGACCACAGTCTGATGTCGACTTCCATCAGGTCACAAAGCTCAAATCATCTCAATGCTAACCGCATCGCCACATCTCTAAACGAGAGAGCATTTTCAGAATGTGGTGGATCGGGACATTCACATCATGGATGTTGAGCCAACAAATCTGCAGAAAATGTTCCACGTTAGCCTGAAGGAATGTCTTCAGCACCTTGATGAATCCTTGTGGTTGTCTTGTTTATGTGAGCTGTCAGCTCTAATGGTCTGATTTACTCATTAAAATCAGCTTTGTGTCGCTCTTGCTTGAGTTCGCTGTGATTGTGACAAAGTTGCTTTTTGTGAGACGACAGCCTTGGGCATTTGAGTAGCTTCAGGGAGGGTGGATCTTGCTGTAGCCACCATTTGGTTATTGGTTTTTTTTACTTGCCACCATAATTATTATGAACAGGTCTGTGTCTCTTGACCTTCTTGACTTTTACAAAGTACATTGAGACACAACAACAATCCAGTGTTATAGATACACATCATATCATATCTTTCCAGAGAAGATATAGCAAAGAAGTTTGCCGAAATCTTTCCACATTCCCTCCAGTGAAACACCTGCAAGTCACTTCATCTTGATTTCTGATTTGGAGTAGTAATACATTTCCATTTCATTTAATTTATTTAGCGCCAATACAACATAGTCATGTTTCACGGCACTTTTTTAGAGAGAGAAATGCAACACCTCCACATGAGCAAGCACAGGAGACGGTGGAAAGGAGAAACTCTCTTGAAACAGGAGTGAACCTGCGGAACCAGGCTCAGATGTGGAGACTTTCTGCAGAACCAGACTCGTGTTCCCAGCACACATTGCCTCTCGCCCAATGTCGTCGAGGATCGTCTGCAGCCTCTCCATGACCCCACTCAGAATGAAGCAGGCACACAGGATGAATCGTTCCAGTCTTTGACACGAGTTTGATTTTCATTCTCCTTTTCCTTTCAGCCACTAATTCATTAGGTATCCTTGAAAAAGTGGAAACACGTCAGGTGCTCTTATCGCACACCACCCACAGAAGTCGTGCTGTTTCAGTAGAGACTTCACTCATTTACATTTCTTTTTTTTTTTAAATGAAATCCAACTGAAAAGGTGAAATATGTCAATGTCATTAAAAGTAGGTGTTTGACTTTTTTTTTTGCACAAAAAAGGTGCTGAGTGTTTTTTGTGGGGTTTTTTTTTTGTTCTTTGCTTTTACCTTCTATGTGTGTGTGTGAAAAGCTTCGCGTTTGGATTTCCAAAGCGTTGCCCTCAAGACATCAGACATCATTTTACTGTTTACTACTTCAGAGGCAAAGCAGCGTTTCAGCCGCCGCTCCTCGCACGCTGTTGATTATTCATATCAACTCCGTGGAACGGAGAAAGAGAAAGTCAAGTGAAATGGCATAGTGATGAAAGAGGACGAAATAGCGAGATTAGAGGAGGGAAATATTGGCAGAGAGAGAAAATAAAGTTCAGAGAAAAGAAGAAATACGAGGGAAAATATGAGTAGTGTAACCAAGAAAGAAAAGAAAAAAACAGAATTGAAGGGAAGAGGGGGGGGGGGGGAAAAGAAGATGAGAAAATGTATGAAGAAGGTAGAGGAGGAATGTACCTGTCAGCCCGGTGCTGCTCATCCTCGGGCCATCTGCTCCTCTACATCAAGGGCTTTGCATTGATTAGCATGCCATTACACCCTTCAAATGGGGTGTGTTTGTGTGCCCAGCCATACAGTGTGTTTGTGTGCCCAGTGTGTGTGTGTGTGTGTGTGTGTGTGTGCGTGTGTGTGTGTGTGTGTGCGTGTTGATCCACAGGCTCTAGCTTATGTGTGTGTGTGTGGTCCTGTGTGTACATATGGGACTTGTTTGGCCATAATTACACCGGTGCATTGAGGTTTCCCGCTGAATGCTAGTGGGAGGTGAGGTGAGGGTCTGAGTGGAATAACTAGGGTTACAGATCAACAGGGTACCCCCCCCCCCCCCCCCCCCCCAGTCCCTGCCCCCCTCCGCGGCCGTCACCCCTATTATGGTGCGACATGAGACAGAATTGTGCGACGAGGCAATCTGGAACTCTTTCAACTGTTGTTTCGCAACAATTTGAGTCAATTGAAATCTTTGCGATAGCTCATCAACTACCTTTAACCAGATAATGAATTTGAATATTCCTTATTATAATCACATCCCTCTGATTTTTACCATATCAAGTAGCATTCATTTAAAAAATTAAGACATTAGTGCTCCCCCAAGAAAGCAAAAAAAGGCAATAAATGGTTTAAATGAGAAAGATAAATCTGCTCCAGTTGTGCGATGCAGCTCGCCAACTTTTAAATGGCTGTAGAGTTGGCGTAATGCTGTTTAGTCTGGAGCACGGCCACAAGCCAAGAAGTGTCTTCAGATTTGGCATCATGGCAATGTGACGACAAGGATATTGCAGTTGTTGCATGTCAAAATCAAACAGCAGCTCAACGTGACAATGTTTCCTGCATGGTTTGGTGCTATAATTATCTCCTTGGCGTGGCTCGCCAGTTTTTTCCCTCTCTGTGGTTGATGGAAGCTTTTCAAGCTTTTCAGTTTAAATTAGAGCCCTTGTTTTAGAGCGGACATTCTTTTACATGACATCAGTGAATATTGTACACTTTTGAATTATGTCAGCTAATAAATATTTTAAGTATTATTCCTTTGATATGGTACACATTAACATTGTTTAGCTTTATACTCAATCTCAGGCCTTCCTGCATTGTTTATAGCCGCAAATAGTATTGGTCTGTACTCAGTTGTTGAATATTTATATTTGAAAATAGATAACCTGAATAAATATTTTATTCATTTTGACATAGATCTTCCCTTTGGAGTAAAGTTATAAAGGTAATTTAATGATGTGCAGAAACCATATAATGATGGGATGGATCTTTGATTCATTTTCCGTTTACATGTTTTCAAGTTTTTGTGTCTCATTTCGTCTGAAACATTTTCAAAATCATGTCTGTTCACATGAAAATGGCAAAGACTGAAAACAATGTCGGTTTCCTGTAGGACCACTAGAGGGTGCTGTTTTAATGCAATAAAATCACTGACTTATGCACGCAAACAACAGTACACTGTGAACATTGAAGCTCCTTTAAACTCATTGTCGTCGTTGTTTTGGTTCACCACTGGTTGTTTGAAAGACATAAAATGCGTCTCCAACTGTGATCCAGAGGACGGTGTAGCAAATGGACACATACACAGTAAACACATTTCAAGAACACGATGTAAACGTTGTGGTGTAAACAAGGCTTTTGATTTTTTTACCCCTTGCTGGCATTTTGAAACATGTTAAGGGTAAAGTTTTTGCAGAAATCTCTATAATTACGATACCATTTCTGATTAAACTCAATAACAATGTGACCCAGTGGACATTTAAAGTTTCACATAATACCCAAACACCAGCACCATAGTTTCAATCACTTGCTTACTCGTATTCCTCACTGACTTCCTCCAGCTGTGTTTTTGACTGACAATCTTGCATTTCTGTGTCATAACTGCTGTAAGTTATGACATAACCATGATTCTCACCTCCTGGATTTGCTTAATGCACTTTGGCCATGGTGTTAGTTCTTCGATGGGACATTTAAGTATCTGAATGGAAAACATTCAAATTGTGTGGTGATTGTGCTCCATTGATACGTTCTCACAATGATGGCTCCTTAATTTGATTGATGATTGGAAGACAGTAGGAGTTAGCTGTATGTTTTGTCCCTATCTCTATGCATTCAGCCTCTGACACTGCAGAGAAATGTGACCCAGTTCAGACATTTTGCTCACAAGTGTCGCATCTCTGACCTGTCATGTTGCAATTCTGATTTTTGTCACACGAAACCCAGGCCTCGATCATATTTGGCAACAATTTGGATATTTTTCTACATGCGACTGCTTTGTCGTTGACGTGTGACTGACGTCACGGATAAGCGCCGGACAAAGCGGCTCCGCCAAAATGTTAAAAGCTGTACTCCCTTTTGGCCTCATTCTCTTTCTTCTTTCCCTCGTCATGTTGTCTAGATTTTGTAGGCTCGTATTTAACAACTACTTGAAAATGGATCTACACAGGCTGACCAGCGTTGCCAGATATGGCAGGTATCCCCCAATTGGGGAGCCAAACTCTCTTACTTGATAAATGTGTTTATTTTGTGCATTTGAATGTTTATGGCATGTTCATTATTAGACATATAATAGTTTTATGGTTTTAACATGATTTCTACACAGGCTGAGATGTTAGTTAGCTTTTAGGTTTTAGCTTCTACGTCGTCTGTAAAATGTAATGTGAATGATTGTGCGAAAAAATCGGATTCTAGCAAAATAAAAGTCATAATTGAGCATCAAGACCTGCAGTGTGAATGTCACCTTAGTAGATCAGACTCTTACTGATATCCACCTCTTCTGATGACTTCTACGTCTTGATCTTTAACCTCCAACTCTCCTACATTACTTCTCCTTTAATTACTGCAGAGGTCGCCATATCTAACCCGAAGGGAACCAATCAATGCAGTTTGACCCGATCGCCAAAAGGTATGTGATCGTTAAAAAACATAATGCTAATAATAATCGAAGTAAGTGTCGCCAGCTCTAACACTTCTCTACAGAGCCGAGAGTGTTTGTCTGAGTCCAGGCAGTCGGTGGTTGAACGCTGTTGGTTCCATTGTGTTTGGGGGCGGGGCTTAGCCAAAGGACACCTGGGATGCACAGCGGTGTCGTGGTCAGCACTGTTGCCTCACAATATAAATATTCCCTGGTAATGTTTAGGCTTGGTGGCTTTTTTTGTGCGGAGTTTGCATGTTTTCCCAGGATGCCTCGCCACACTTCAGGTTCTCCCCACTCTACTGCAAAATGGATCTCATTATCTTAAAGAACCTCACATATTCCCGTATAAACTTTTTTTTTTATTAAAATACCAGCTATACCAATGAAAAGAAGTAATTAGTTTATTTATTCTTTCAGTCCAAATTCAATGCCGACAACACATTTTCATGAGCAAGTATGAGGAGCAGCGCGTGAAATCATGCTGTAGCATTTTCAGAAATGTTTTATGGTTGAAATAAAAAAGTGCCTAATGTATTAAAAGAAGCAGAGCTCAGGAACTGCTCTGTATATTTTATGGCATTATTAATATTTTGAAGTAAAATCCGGTGCCGGCTCGGAGGACTGCAACCAACTTCTCATCACTGCTCTGATTTAAGAAGAATCCTACCTCCTAATGACACCCACTGAATACATTTGAATTACGTATAATCTGAGCTGCCAACTAATGGCGTAACACACTCGACGCTCTTATAAAGTCATCACCACTCCCTGGTACGTGTGTGCAACTCGGAGACGCACACTTACAGCTGTTATTATGCGCAATCTCTGTAAATGAGTCGTAGCATTTCGATCCAAGCTTTTATTAACAGCACCTATTATGTCATTAACTTCGGCATTTTATCACAAACCACCTGTGTGATCGGGCCATCATTTTAATTCATGGGTAACCAAAAACAACTGGCAGGCAGACGGTTTTCCACTACTTTGCATCGCCGCACTGTAGAGCTACTTTCAGATGACAGACCTCAAGTGTTTGATGCTCTGAATATTTGATAGTGAAATAAATCCCTCGGTGCTGCTGGTGGTTGGCAGTTTTTTTTGTCTTTTGAGCGAGCAGCCAGTGTCAGTCTCTCTCTCTCTCTCGCTCTCTCTCTCTCTCTCTCTCTTTTTGTCTAGATATGAAGCAGCTCTGATCACACACAGACACACACAGTTGGCAGCAGACAGCTTGCCAGCGCGCCAGCTGTAGCATGAGGCTCCAGATCCATCTCAAGCCAACAGGATCAGAGCAGCGGGCCTGTGCTCACTCTAGCATCATGAGAACACACACTCACACACACACACACACACAAACACTCTCTCTCTCTCACTCTCTCTCTCTCTCTCGGGGGAGCTGAGAGCGATACCGTTAGCCGCCGTGCTGCAGGGTTGCCGCGAGCTTCATGCATGAGATATGGACGCGAGCCACACGGGGGAAGGAGACACAAAGCAGAGGGGTTGAGAGCGCTGTGTGGCTGCAATATGCTGCTCCCTTTTAAGCTCTCACCCACTGTTATATCTAGTGAGGTCAAAAGTAGGGATGGTTCTATGAGCCCAAGCCTGGATTTAATCACCCCCCCCCCCAAAAAAAAAAACATGGCATGAGATGTGCAAATTCATACAAATTTCAAGACATATGTGCTAAAACTATACAGTGACTTATTCAATAAAATACTGTCCTCCTTAGAGTCAGAAGTACAAACTGAAAGATCTGAGTGAATAGAGAGGACAGACACACAACAGAACAAATCACCCGACGTAATTTAGAGGTTTTGGAATCTGGTCGATCCGTCGTGACCTCGATCATTGAATGGTCCAATAACATCCATCATCACTTTCTCTCACAAATCTGTAATGAATATACAATATATATATATATATATATATATATATATATATGCTGTCAATCGATTAAAACATTTTACAAATTAATTGCACAATTTTTGGTAATTAATTGCAATTAATCGCATTGTTTTTCTCCTGAAGACTGAAGCTTGTAATGGATATTTATTCAGGGAAAACCACAGAATTAATGTCGACTCAACACACAGTCTATATTTAAATTCAAAGACTATTTTTATAATGTCCTCACTTCATTGCTTTTGGTGAAACTTTCTCTCAATCAGCAAAATAATAAAAATATAGATTAATTAATACATACTGAACATAAGTCTGGATTTTGTTAGAGTGCAGGTCTAACTACTTTCAGACTGACTATTTCTAGAAGCAAAGCTGTGAAATTATTACATTAAAGTAAAGCTTTCACTTTCTCAATCAGCCATCAGGTAACTTTTCAGAGTGAAACCTTCTAGCTTAATATTACTCCACTTGGTACTAGGCTGCTCTGTAGCGAGGGTGGTGCACCCAGAGATGCTGCACATCTGGTCAGGGAGTAAAAAACAAAACAAAACAAAAAAAACAAAACCGTAAAAGTTTAAAATTAATTAATTAATCAAATTAAAGTGTTATTTTTGACAGCACTGTCTTTTAAGAATAATGCTATATATCTATCTCGTCCATCTGTGCTTTGTTCCAGTAGCCTATTTCTCATCAAGGTGCTCTGGTTCCCCAGCACCTGATGCAAACCTTGTTTGGCCGGGTGATGTCTGAGCCGGCATCTCATTGCATTCATTTTCACTAATGGTGTGAGGTAGGCAGTAGCGTGAAGGGTCTTGCCCAAGGACCCACACTGGATGCTGTTCATTGCTCATTGCTTTTTATGGTGACAGTAGTGCCCGTGGTAATCGGAGCACTCGGGGCAGTAAACCCCAAACTGGAGGAGTGGCTACAGCAGATCCCTGGAACAACCTCGGACATCTCAGTCCAGAAAAGTGCAGTACTTGGAGCAGCAAAGATACTGTGCAGGACCCTCAAGCTCCCAGGCCTCTGGTAGAGGACCCGAGCTTGGAATAGAAAAACAGGTGACCGCCCGCGGAGGGCGAGAGGGGAATTTTCTTATGTAAAAAAAACAAAAACATATATATATACATATATATATTGTCTTAATTGTCTTAATTTTTGGTGATGCCTATTCTTTATTTTCACTTGAGTAATATTATGCTAGAGTAATAGTACTTTTACTTACATTTTTGGATACTATACCACCTCAGCTGCAGACCAAAACTTTTGCCTTCACCTTCCTGCAACTGAGCTCAACTACAAAAGCACAACTTCAGCTCTGCCATAGTTTCGTCTTGGTCTCCCTTGATTTGAAGTTCTTTGTTCTGCTTTTGTCATTCCTGTGTTTTATTCTGAACATATTTCTAGTATTTCCTAATCTCTGGTTGTCGTCTTTGTGGTTCTGGGGTTTTTCCTTTCTATTCCTGTGCAGTTTTCCACTCTTCTCTGAGTTTCATTGCCCTTTGATTGAGGCCAGAAAAAGAAAATTTAGCAGATGGGACGTTCCCATTTCATATTTGGGATAATACAAATATCAACACTCAAGATGCAACAAGTCAACCCCATAGAAAACTGTAGATACATAACAAACAACCCTCTTGTCACTTTTGTTCACCAGCACTTTGATGAAACAATGCAAGTAAGCCCAAAACTTCCCTTTTACACTGAGGGAAAATCTTTTTTGGAAAACAGTGTGTACGGCCAATCTAGGCTAATAAGGTTTCCCAATATTTACTTCAATTGTTACAAGAAAGACGTGTTCCATCTATACCAAATACTGCTCCATCATGTAGCTGCACCGTTCTGGGACATTTCATTCTTGGTCCTCTGCAAAACTCCACATTTTCTGAATGGAATGTTCTGAGTTTGACAGTACGCTGATGTGTTTCCAATTGTCAGAAATTTCCAGATTACCAGTCCCTCTAAAATGCACCTTAAACGTACTCCATTCAGTCTGATTACCCAATGACACTCCTGAGTGTCGCTCTCCTCCTTTTCCCTGGAGTGAATGTGGCCCTGTGCTCTTCTTTCATATTGATTAGCTCCGCCCCCAATTGCTCCATCTGTGTCTCATTTCCCTCTTTGTGTTCAGAAGTCTTTCTCTGAGCTGAAATATTTGTCAGTATGTCTGTTGCTATTTGTAAGACCTTGGCTGTTGCTCTACCTATTTCCATGCATTTCCCTGTGTCTGTGAGTAATGTTTGGATTGCCAATGAGAAAGATTGCAGAATGAATTTGACCTTGGATCCTCTCCCCAATCCTCGAAAACTTTTGTCGCTACTTATGCAACCCAACAACTATGGATGGTTTTATGTGAAATAATTGCTTAAAATCCACAATGCCAAACTACAGCAGAGCATGTATTAAGCTTCTCAGTGTGCTGGAGCGTCAACACTGGCTGGAACTGGCTGGAACACCAGGTTCAGAACCTCTGCATAATTTGTGGTGACTGGCTGACTCAGCATGGTGTGAAGTCCTTTGACAAAGGCTTGAATGTAATGGACATTCATTCATATATGAAAGGTTTAACTAAAGTGAGGGAGTGACACTAATAATGTAGATAAGGCATTTATATTATTATACATAACATCATTAAGAACAGACTGTGTGAGGAGATTGGGGTCACATGTTTAAGCTTTATTGCTCAAAATTGCCTTACAAGTAATTTCCTGCTGAAGGCTACAGCACTTTTAATAACCATGGATATGGAGTAAGCGTGAAGCAATAGTAGTGGTCTGATCTGCATTGTATCTGGTAATTGTGCTGCTGTTTGCGATGTTTTTAACTTTGTTCTACAGATTCAAGCCATTTGGTGTATATAGCAACAAACATATTTCAGCACTGAACAATCTAAAGTTTTGAACAGTGACTTGCTACTGAAAGGGTTTGATGAAAAAAAAAAAATATCCCAAATAATGTATTATTATGATAAACAACAATACAATTGAATTGAATTGCTGTATTATCTTACTGGTGGAAACATTTAGCTGAGCTTTAGCCTTTAGCTATTAGCCACAGTCTGACACAGAATATTGTACAGAATAAAAAAAAATCAAAAACTCTGGAAAATGAAGGAATTTAGGGGATTTAATATGGACAAAGCTATAAGTATTTCTTTAAGGTCGACTGAATGAGGATATAAGAGGCTTTACAAGTGGAACATCATTAAAAGTTTAATAGTAATGGCTTGGGATCTAAGGTTCGCAGGTTCACAGGTCAAAACTGTGGGCCCCCGAGTATGACCATTGATCCCCTAGAACTGAAAAAGAAATTTCCCCAATCAGATTAATCAAGCATATTAAAATAATAATAATAATAATAATAATAATAATAATAATAATAATAATAATAATAATAATAATAATAATGTAAAAGACCAAAATCAGAACATCCAAAGGCCAAGGCAAGAGCAAGACTGATTCAAGACCAAGATAAAATCTTCCCAAAAACAAGATAAGGCCAAGAGTTTCAGGAGCTGAGACCAGGTCAAGACCAAGACGAGAGCAAGTCAAGGCGAAAACTGTGAGGGGCCGAGACTGAGTCATGAACATCCCAAGACCAAATCGAGACCCAATCTTTAAAGCTGCGAGACAAGACCAAGACCAAAGCATCCCAAGGCCAAGACAAGACCCACACTTGACGGAGTCAAGACCTTGAAAATGTGTTTTTGAAACTGGACCAAGATGCTCTCAAGGACTCCAACACGAGCCAATAGTGAGTCAGTACAGGCACTCATGTTTTCATACTGCTCATGCTGCAGCAAAACTACATGCTGACAAAAATAACCTCAATGATCAAACTCATTAGTGACCACACATTCTTCATAACTTCAATCACCTCCAGTCTTTACCTGGAGCCTGGGGAATTCCTCTTCTTTTCATATTCCTTCCCTATGACTCACATCTAATGACCGCAAATGTGACCTAACTGTAAAGTGTGATCCTACGGGAGGGCCAGCAGACGTAATGATGTGCTGGACCAGGCAGCGAATGGCCCGGAGGCTAATAAAGCCTTGTACTAAACAGTTACTATTGATTAAGTCTTAGCCTCTAAATGAATTGTTGTAATAAGATCAATCTTAATTTTATCTGGAGACATAGCCGCCCCGCCCTGCGCCCTGATCAACGTAAGCTCGCTATGGTAATTTTCTTCTTTTTTCTATCTCAAATACGAGCAGCAACGATTTGTATGGTCATTAACAATAACAAATAAAATTCTTAATAGATGAAAAAAAGCTAATTCATCCACATATAGTGTGTTTTTCTGAGGCGGAAGTCTTTTGATTACATTGACAGTTTTGACCTTTTTGTTTATTGAATCACACTGTATTCACACTGACATGGTCCATAGGCACAGAGATGTATGTACACAATTCAATTTGTATATATTACTTTGTTACATATTGACAACCGCAGTTGCTCAGAAATACCTAATGACCTATTTTTCTTCTGGAGCACATTGTATTACCAAATCGCCCTCAGGCTCAGGTGCTTGAGAAATCCAGGGTAACTGGATCTTTGTCCCTGGAATATGCAACATATAATTTACTGTGCAACCCCCCCCCCCCCCCCCCCCCCAAAAAAAAGGGTGTGTGACTGCAATATTGGCTTCAAAATTCTCATTAATGGCTTTTACTCACCTTTTAATCTTATATTAGTCAAGTTCCTACCCCTTTTTTATTATCTTGTACTTTGTTATCTATTTTATATAAAAGTGTGTATTTTTACATCTTATTTATTCTATGCACAGCATTTTGAGCCACTGTGGTGTCTTCAAACGAGCTTTCTAAATAAAGTTGGATCAGATTGGACAAAGACTGGCTAAAGGAGCTTCAACGTTTATAGAGTACTGCTTTCTGCGTTCATACATAGGTGGGTTTATTACATAATAAGAGCACCCAGGAAGCACGACAGCAATACTAAATCGTTTTCAGCCTTTCTGCCATTTCCATGTAAACTGACATCGTTTTCAAAACGTTGACGTCTAAATGGGAAGCTTTTCTGAAAATAAAAAAAATTCTGCATTTTCACTTGAAACGTTGTATAATCCTTAGTTGGACATACTCAAACTGAAATCTGCTATATGCTTTCTACAGGATCTCGGTAAGAGAGACTGAAAGTCCCATTTGATTTATTTTATTTGTGTTTACATGAGAGTGCTGCGAGTTCAATATAACCGATTTGTCGTTCAGGGCCATTTGTAGTTTATATAGTGGATTTTGATCCAATCTCTGATATCCAATCATTTTATGACATACATGAACCCAGCCAAAATAATCCAGGATTGTGGATGTAAGCCCGCAAGACACTGGGATACTTACTGTACATGTTGGGAAAAGTTTAGAAGTTCAGCTTGGAAGTGCAGTCCAGTCATGACTATTGATTGGGTACCGCGGTCCTTTGTGGCTGAGATGTTGAGTGTTTTTTTTTTTTTTCCCTCACTGAATACAGCGTGTCACAGGGGTTAAATACCACCTTAAGGAACAATAGAATTGAAAGTGAAGGCAATTAGCAAATCAATAGCTGTTCAGAGCGAGCTGTTTCTTGGGAGGTTAAACATCATCATTCTCGAAGAGGGGTTGGCAACGCTGGTTTTCCCCCCCCCCTCCCTGTCTTCATACTGAAATGTTTTTTTTCCTCTCCATTTTCTTTGCTACTGCTAATTAGCAATAAAATGCAACCCTCCAAAAGCACTTCAGTGGAAAATGGAACATTGATTTTATTTATGTTTGTATCACAGCGCTTTATAAAATATTGAGGTGGGTAAAAATACTGCGAATTGATTTAGGTAAACAGGGAGGAAGAGGTTTGACAATCTAAATTATAAAGTAGAGGTCGCTCCTGCTAAAACTTTTACACAAAGGCTTTTAATCTATCACTCTGAATGCATCAAAGCAAAGAAATCTCAAGGAGAGCATTGATTTTCTCAGTAATTGCTCATATTCTGATTCATGAAAATGTAAGCTTGCGTAGGTTTCACTCAGAGTATTTTGGCTGTGGCAAAGTTTGACAGTGAGAAGTGTGGAACATTTATGAAGCTTTACATAAACTACTTTCAGAGCGATATACACTCTGTTAGCAATTCTCTGCGAGATTAGAGCAGTGCCATCACATCATCAAACTGAGCTGCAGCCATTTAACTTCACAGTCAGAGCTCACCTTTTACGAACTGTTCTTTTTTTTTTTTTTTTTCCAATTTCCATCCTGTATGATCCTCCTCAGACTTGTAGGAGCGAAACAGGGCACTTTCACACCGAGGGACTATATTGTATGAGCTGTCACCCGCCTCGGTCGCAGCTGACGGGCCGGCGGGATGTTGAACGCTGGCGCTTTCTTTTTGAGGACGCCGTCGGGTCGACGTTCTGCCCCCGACATCTCATCCATCTTAGCCTCCCTCAGCCACCTGAGCCTGCTCCTAACAAGGAGCTCGGGGAATCAGGAGACGGAAGGGGGTGGGAGGGGGGGGAGGGGTCCGATGTAAAGAACCATGAGAGGGGAGACGGGTGAAGGGGAAGCAGAGGGGAACAAAGGATGAAAGAAAGAGAGGAGGTCAAGAGAAAGTGAAAACGGGTTGGTAAGAGGGGGAGACGACCCAGGAGGGGAGAAGACAAGTGGTCCACAGAATAGAATGGATGTACTGGGGTGAGTGATGGGGGTCAGTGAGGTAGAAACGGAAGAGAAAAGGGAGGATAAAGTTGGGGGGGGGTAAGGAAGGGAACGCTCGTCAGCACGCCTGCTTCACTGGCTGTCGCTGCACCATACTTCCCAAAGGCTTTCTTACCTTGGGAGACGGCAAGGTGACCTATTGCGCGCAGGCAGCGGAACAAACCAACTGTCAATTAGTGTTATCACCCACTGGTGGCCACGGCAAGGGGAGTCGATGGAGCCACCGTCGTCACCTTTTTCTTAAGGATGATGTGAATTTTTCTTTTTGTTGTGATCGTCCAGTATTGCACGCGTGTGGGAGACGCGTGTTTTTGTGTGACAGACTGTCGACCTTTCCAAGGTCTACCGTGCCTTTCGCCCCAATGTCAGTTGGGATAGAGTCCACTCCCCCACGATCCAAGTCCGGATTGGGCAAGTATAAGGTATCGTGTACACACATGACAATTTGAAGATTTTCGAATGGCATTGGAGGGATTTCAGTTTTACTCGCGGCACAGTGGTTAGTGGTACTGTGCCCTGCGACCCTGCAGATGGATGGATGGATGATAACTAACTAATAATACCTCAATTATCGTCTTGGGGAATCTTTTTCCACATTTTCTGATTTATGATACATGTTTATATGAGCTTTTCACCAGGGTAAATGTTGAGATCCTATTTAAAAAGTAAACAAAAAATGGGATGAAATAATTTAGTAAAGAAAAAAACCTCACAGAATCACAAACGAAAATGATTCATAATAAAAGATTTTCAGCTTTAAAGTCACTGACTCCAGGTTGGCTATTGGATTTGGGGTACGTCCAAAACACATGTGAGTTAAACAAAAATGTAGTCAGACATCTCCTGTGAAGGATTGCAGAGTGTCAACTGATTGGTTTTGTTAAGGCTTTGTTCAACATACTGCTTTGTTGGGTTTTGCTCTTTGAAAAGCACCTCGAAAGGTGTATTGTATGTGGTGTTGAATTGCTCACTGTGCACCAAATCACCCTAAAAACATGCTTTCTGCAGTTCGCCAACTAAGAACCTCACTGATTGGAAGCCAGAGAACTGTTAATGTTGAAAACTAACTATAACAGGTCAGGCTGTTGGCAAAAAAAATAATATGTATTCCAGGCAAACTATGGATTTCAGTATCGCACACAATGTAAATTAAAGCATGGCTCATTGGTGACACTGATGTTATAAAATGGTGACTGGAGCTAATCTGTCGAGCACATTTCTGTCTCAATACAGTTTACATGATCACGTCCAGCCATTTGCTCACCATCACACAAGTTAGTACATCATCCACGGACTCTTAGGAAGATGACCGCCTGTAGATACAGTATGTCACTGGACTGTTACCATTTCCAAACAATCGGCAACTCTTCAATAAGGCATTAAAAAGTCTTCATTCCTTCTGCAGCTGCAAGAGGCTGGAGAGTGATAGAAGTTATAGCACTGGAGAAGAAGCTTTTCATTGTGTTGCCTTGGGCTGGGATATCTCCATATCTCTCTCCCTGTGGCCAAAACTGACAAATAAACTCTGACCCTTACTGCAAAGGAGTGTGTTTTTTTGCTCCTTGCTTGCCTTCAGCTCCCAGGATCACCTATGCCTTTTTTTGACCACCCAATACTTCAAGCAGGAAGTCGACAGAATGAGGATAAAAATGAACATCACACCAGCTCCCACCCCACTGATCAGACTTTAGCGCTTGATACTCTCCTAAATCAGAGGCTTGAAAGTGCCTGTAGGGAACCTGACTGGATTCTGGGATGGATTCTGAACATTTAAGGGAAGTTTTATGGCGATTGTACTCAGCCTCCCGCCATCTGAACGTACTTGGAAGTCAAATTTAAAATGTTTTTGAAAACAGATAGAGAATTGTAAAAAAAAAAAAAAAAGTAAGCAATTTCTAACTGTGATACATAATTGAACTGCCGCGAAGGCTGCATATGGAAGTGTTCTGATGGAGGCACATACAATGACATCCAACATCCGGATAGTCCGGGACTCAGTTCACTTGGGGGGGTGGGGGGGGGGGGTATTTTGACCCCTTCATTTGTTCCGGGTGGTGTTCATATTCACTTTTGAGACTGGATCAAAACGCCTGGAAAATAACAACAGCTGCTGGTTTGAGGGTGCTGTCGCCTGAAACAAACACTGACCAGAGAGGAAGTGAAGAAGAAACATGGCTCATTGATTGGTCCTGTGGTGGCCAGGCTAGTTAGCTCATGGATAATGGGTAGCAAACAACCACGATATATAGACTTCAGACCAGATATCAATGCCCGCCTTTTTCATTACTTCTTCCTTTCTACTTCTTCCTCACTACTCCCCATCTACCCATGAGATTTTTTTCCTTCTTTTTCCTTCTGTGTCCTCTCCCCCCACCCACCAGAAGGATTGTTTGCAAACGAACCTGGCTTTTCAAGGGGACGAGAGATCGCTTGTTCGCTCCGGTTCAGAGTTCATGGTGGTTACATCACCCAAACGAAATGTTGTTTTTTTTTTCCCAAAGAGAACTCTGGTGGGCTGGACCAAACCAGGAGAGTGTGTGTGTGTGTGTGTGTGTGTGTGTGTGTGTGTGTGTGTGTGTGTGTGTGTGTGTGTGTGTGTGTGTGTGTGTGTGTGTGTCTGTGTCTGTGTGTGTGTGTGTGTGTGTGTGTGTGTGTGTGTGTGTGTGTGTGTGTGTGTGTGTGTTCAGTACAAAAACAAATAACAGCACCCACTCGTGGCCCAACATAAAAACTATATTGTTTTCGGCATTTCTGTGTAAATCGTTACACAGTAACTCGTTTTCAAAACATATAAATTTGAACCTTATCTGAAACAAAAATACAACAACGATGCATTTTCACTTGAAACGTCATGTAAACGTGGCCTTATTCTCAGAACCGGGGTTTATTTGTAGGATTTGAGAGGAGCTTTTTCAAAATGCTAATCATCATGTTTAGGCCAATTTGCTTTACTTCGCATTTCATGGGTTTTTGTTTTACTCTACTCACTCTAGTTCTGCAGATTTTGGACATTGCTCTTTGTGCTTGATCACATGCTCGCTCCTGCACCATTATGCTGCATTGTCTCATTACAACTCAACATTTAGGTCATTATTACTTGATATTTTAGCCACAGCTGTAACACTATATTGAACAGTATCATTGTCAACTTTAAAGACAAGTGAGTGCCACCTGGATTAGTGGAATACAGTAATATATTGTGACACTATGTGACTTGCGAAGTATAATTTTAATAAAGTGATATCAGTTCAGGCCAAAGTGATGATAACACCCTTGATCCTCTTCCACTGGCTTCCTCAATTTGACGACTTTCCAAAGTTTCAAGAACTCCGTCTCTTCGCCAGTGCATGTGTCAATATCCCTGAACCACTGCTGACCCTTGCAAAAATCATCTCCCAGGAACAGTCCTATTCAGCCTTCTGCCCTCTTTCAGCTGGTGAACCAACCCCCCAACTGAACAGCAGTTTGGGTATATCTGTAGAGGTGAAGCTGGAGACACAAACCCCAGTACATAATAAATCATTGAGCATCCTTTTCCAACTCACAGACGGAGTTGATTTTAGTTTAACACTCTTTCTATGTGACTTGACTCCAGAGGGTCCACTATTTTCGGGTATCTTCTTTCCACTCTCCTCTAAAAAAAAAAAAAAAACACTCCTCTCTCCGCATCCAGAGTCACTAAAAAGCCCTTCCACTATCATTAATTAATGCCGAGTTGATTAGTTTTCCCCACTTGCCGCTTCAGAGCGCCGTTGACTTTTTTTTTCTTCTCCCCTCCATATGCTTATAAAATAGAGAGGAGCAGTGGTGCGGGGTTGAAATGTGGTCGATCGTGGCTGGAAATTAAAGTCCAATGAAAAAGTGGACTGAGTGGGTTCAGTGGCGCGTGAGGAGAGGAAAGCCTCAAGGGCGCGATGTGTGTGGACGTGGTGGCGCGTTTAGAGGAAAGCAATGTGTTAACACTTAAAGTTTCGAGGAGGGAAGCAAAAGCGGCCTCACAGGAGTACCGGTGCGATGTAACGCAGTGTAATATCCGTGCGAGGAACTTATAATGTTCCAATCTGTGTCAGAGAAATCAACTCTGTTGCGTTTTGGAGTTCATAGTTTCGGCGGATCATGAAGATCCGTGGAAGGCCAGATTACGTTACGCCGTGCAGGTGTTAACTTTTATTGTGTTTCAAGCTAGCAGGTATTTCTTTTCGGAGAGATGCACTTATGCATCGCCGCGGTTCCGTATGAATAATGAAAGTGCATGCGGTGCTGCCTGCGAGTGGAGAAGCCAGAGCAGGTGAGGGAAATGAATGAGCGAGCACACGGGGGGATGGAGGAAGCTGAGAGCGATCTGCTGGTAAACACACAGCCTGGAGCTCATTAAAAGTGTCTCTCGGAGGGCTCGGAGGCAGCAGCAGCGGCAGCGGCAGAGTCGGACTCCATCTAGCCCTCGTCCTTCCGGCTCCATACTAAACAGCCTAATTAGACTTAGATTCTCCTGAGCTCCCTAATGATAGCGCTTCGCTAAGACAACAAGAGGGAAGACGGCACGGGGGGAAAAACCTCAGGCTGATGCGATCGCGCTAACGGTGCTACCCCCGAGGCCCTGCCTTCCCCCACCCCCCCACCCCACATCTTCCTCTCACATCAATAATGTCAGTTTATGCACTTGTTTCTTCTGCCGCGGAGGAATCGTGATCGCGTTCGCTGGGAGTGAACGATTCCCCCACCAGGAATACTTGTTTTTTGCCGTTTCAATGCTCTGTAAATTGACTCAACTGCCTCTGGAAAATACTGCATTTGTCTGTACAAGCGAGGAAATAACCAGTTCAAACATTTTAAAGCAGAAAATTGGTTGATGTGTGTGGTATATGAGGCTATTTACAACATGTCTCTCACCCCCCCCTCCCCACATTGCGTCTTGAAAAGGTCTCGGATGTCCTCTACGATCTCTGAATGGAACAGTGGGCCTGATGGTCACCACCGTGCAAAAGCCGCAATGCAACTACAAAAGGAATATTGGTGACCCTTAACTGCTCCTGGGTGTGTGTCGTCGTCTATCTCTGTGAGTTTGTCCTGTGATGGACTGACGACCAGTCCAGAGTTTATCCGGCCATAGGTAGCTGGACTTGGCTCCACAACGCTGCACGGATGGATGGATGGATGGATGGATGGATGGATGGATGGCCTCAGCAGCTGAAATGGTTTTAATCTCTCCACGGCTTCACATCATCTCAGTGGCTACACTACATAGAAAACATGTTATACACATGTACCTGAATATTGACACCACCTCAGTGACATTATGCTAAAGTAGTCAAAGTTTTAAAGTCTGTTTTTAGAGTCTCTAAATATCTACAATTACTCCATTCAGACTTCTTTCTGTTCAAGAAAACTGTTTCAGACACTCGATCAGCAGAAGCTGACCTTCAACATCTCAATCCAAATCGATAGAAAACATCAATTGTCCTTTCCTTTTTCTGCTATGTTCTCTCTTTTGTACTCTTTTGTATTTGTGTTTTTGCATTGTGGTGACCTTCAGGGCCACGGTAGAATGGCCCGTGCCAAATTCTGGTGGGCACAAACACTCTCGCCAATGTGCACACGCAAGAAACTCAAAAATAAAGTCTCTGTGCAGTTTTCCATGTCTCCTTTGCAGTTCAGAAAGTGTCTTATTTAGTTTACTGTGACATGTGAAAATTTAATTTCGATCACCTCAGGGCAGGCAAAGCCTCGGGCATCCACATGATCTCTAACACCAACCGCCCAGGGTTCCCAACCTGGATTGCCAATGACACGAATAAAGTTCTCTGTAAGTTTTTTTTTATGAATACAACTGAAAAGAACCTTGGCCCTGCATTTGGAAACCTCTGAATAGGACCAAACAACAAACGCGATTTTCAATAAAAGTGGTTTATCAGGCTAACAGTTACTCTTGGTCATTCTTCATGCTCAGCAGCTGCGAGAAAGAAAGGAGAAAAAAAAACGAAATGTGAGCGGGGAATAGAGAAAAGGAGATGAAGAGCAGAGCAGAAAATTGAATGATCAGCTAACAGGCTTTGTTTGAGACAAAGCTTGCTGGGGGCTTGGAAGGCGATGGGGGATGATGAGCAAGAGGGGGCTCCACAAACAGACAATAAACACTGTATCCCCCGGAGGGGAAGCAGGGAAATGAGGATGTGACGAGAGTTCTGATACTTCACTCCGGTTATCGCAACCAACTTGCAGCTGTATGCCGCGTGTTGAGTCAGTGGACACATGCTGCATGCAAACAGGATTGATGCTGGAGATGCACTGCTTCCCTACTCTCTGTCTCTCTCTCTCTTTCTCGCTCTCTCTCTCTCTCTCTCTCTCTCTCTCCCTCTCTCTCTCTCCCTCTCTCTCTCTGACACGCAGGATTAGAGTGATTTGCTGTGATTAAGCGGGCGCCCGTTAAGTTCAAGCAGGTTTTTGTAATAGTTTAATTCATGGGCAAGGAGACGGGCTTAAATGAGATTGTAGAGTGTGGTCGATTAAGCTCATTAGGCGGTTTTGAAGAGGGCAGCCTTTCTCACATCCCTCTTTTCCTCAAATCAGATCCGGGATGAAAATGGGAATTAATTAGGAAAAGAGGCCCCTGCTGTCCTGTCCTGATGTGTGCGTGTGTGTGTGTGTGTGTGTGTGTGTGTGTGTGTGTGTGTGTGTGTGTGTGTGTGTGTGTGTGTGTGTGTGTGTGTGTGTGTGTGTGTGTGTGTGTGTGTGTGTGTGTGTGTGTGTGTGTGTGTGTGTGTGTGTGGATCGTTGGGCTACAAGCTCACTGCTTTTATCAGTCTTAAGCCTGGCCACCGGTGTCGAAGTTTAAACTTCAATACATGCTGTCTTGCCCGATACCATACAGCATCTCGGTGAGAACGTTTGCGTTAAGAATCAAGAAACCCAGCAAAATTCAACTACAGTTGCACAAACTTGATGCGACTTGAATGTAAATGTCTTTAAAAAGAGAGCAAGGAATGAAAAAGCTGCTGATAAAAGAGAGGGAAACAGTCATCAGGGACTACAAGAGCAGTGGGAAACAATGTAGATAAAACCAGCAGAAGGCGGTAATGCAACTTCAGAGATGCAAACTACCATTAAACCCAAAAGAAGAAGAAGAAGCACAAGAGGCTGAGCATTGAAGCTGCCGGATGAGCCATGAGTTAAATTGTTTGCTAACACAAAATATATTATACAAGCATTTTGAAGAAAAAAACAACAAAAAACTACTGGAATATGTCGATAGCAGTTTGAATGTTTGCAAGTATTTGGATGCACTGGTTTGAGTACATATTAAAATTACATTGACATAAAGCAAGTAAAAAGAGAATCACTTTATAGTTTTAAAATAATAGGCCTTACCATACCAATAAATACTCGTCCTCAGAATAAAAAAGTCAACGCTCTTCCATTGGTTTCAGCTTGATCGTTAATAAACAAAACAAAACAACAAAAACCTCATGTGGAATAATTTCTTCCTCCCCACCTACGTGACAGTGACAGCGCTTTGCCCTGTTCATGAAAGAATCCATAGCCTCTGCAGATTCTCATCACACCTTGTAGATAGAAAAGTACAACGTGGCTGATTGATCCCAAAGGAAAACATTTCTGTTGCACAGAGCTCAAAGTACAACAGAAACAAGCAGCAATTGATGAGCACTGGAGGCTTAAACACACCGAAGAAAAATCTTGTGTTACATTCTGTTTATAGGGAAAAACGCAGATGTCTTTACAGTCCCGTTAATTATTCAATATGAATGTATGAGAGTCACGAAAGAGCGACAAACGTGTCACGTAAGGACAGACGGCCTCTTTTCAGAGTCATGCAAACACTGCAGGCCTTTAATATCTCTCTGTACACAACTGTCAAAAGGCACTGAGGTCCTCACAAGTCTTCCATTTCAACCCTTCAGGGTTTGTTGTTTTATGTTTGAATGTTTTTAAAGTCTATCTGCTCTTTTCTTTATATATATATATATATATATATACACACAGCCTGGAATATATATATATATATATATATATATATATATATATATATATATATATATATATATATATATATATATATATATACACACACGCACACAACCCTGCAGTGCTCTGTTTAGTTAGAGGAGCATTAAGAGAAAAAAGAATCATCCACATAACATCAGCTGCTATGGTATATTCTCAAGTTTCAAAGTTTGTTTTTAATAAAGACTCTTATGGAAATAAAGCAAGAGGGAAGTAAATTTGCTTTATTTATTTGCAATCGTATTCCTGACGCTATGTGTTTCACATTTTTATAAGCAGCGGTCTATTGATGGGTCAGTCGTTACAAAATCATGCCGTGCAGCCAGACTAATTAAGTTCTACTTGACATCCCAACATAGAAAACCCTGAATTTAGAGGGAATGTGTAAAGTATGCATGAGAAGGGTGAGATATTTGACGGGCCGCTGCTGCCATTAAAATATGCCGTGTTTCAAGAAGCACGTACAGCGAGTCCCTGGCATGGTAGATTTTGTAGAAACTATAAACTTAAAAAAAAAAAAAAAAGCTAGATTGTGAAAAATCAAGTTATTTGATTGAATGAGTGGTCTTACATTTCCTTGATCATTAAAATGTGGTATCATTGATTTTTGTAATTGTAATCCAAATTATGCAAGACAAAGGCCAGATGTTTTCAATTGAAACTGCGGAAACTTTAATTGCGTTTTGCTTCTGTTTACACAACAAAGGTGCTCGAAGCCACTGAAAACACAACTTAACTTTTCAAAAGCGGCTCGTAAGGTGGAAATCTTCAAAAAGTCTCCTTTTCTGTGTCATTGCAAGTTTTCTGAAACGCTGATACTGCACAATCCTCCTTTGGCATGTGCAGGAAGGATTGATTCATAACGATGAAAGCAGTGTGTGCTCTTCCCTCTTGAATTTATATATGAAGTTCACATTTACTCCATCATCACCTGGATCATATTTTATTTCTTATAAATCAATAATGGGTGGACCAACATGACAAAGGAAGACCGCTTAAAGGAGCTCCAGTCTTTACAGTGTGCTGTCCTCTGTGAGTACATGTGTTGTTCTTTTTTTTTTTTTTTTTACCACACAAACAGCACCCACTAGTGGCCCAACATGCTAACTAAATGGAAACATGATGTATTTGCACTTGAAATGGGAGGACTTGGAGGAAAGTCAGGCACACAAGGATAACATGTAAAATTGGTTTTGTAAAAATGTTTTAATTTAGTCCAACAAGACGCAACATTTCTGCATCATTTCATTTCAGCACTGTCACTTCATAGCAACAACATTGAGGAGTTCAGTCTTTGTTTTGCCGTTCTATGTGGGGTTTGAATGGTTACCCTGTGTAAGCGAGGGTTTGACCCAGACCACAGTCCAAAACCATCCATTTGAGGCTAGTTGGCAACATTAAATTGCCTCCAGGCATAAAAGCAGGCTTGTGGTTGTCTAGCAGTGTGTTTGCCCTTTGATGGACCAGCAACCCGTCCAGGGTGTCGCCTGCTTTTGCCCCGAGTTAGCTGAGAGTGGCTCCAGTGCCTTGTAACTATGTACTGGATAAAAGGAGTGTGGAAGAGGGATGGTTACTTCTCATCGTGGTTCTTGTTAGTCTTTATACACCTGTATGTCTCATGTTGCTGTTGCTGATGTCTATGATCTAGTTACACCGAACTTCATCTTCTCCATCTTGTCAGTCAACTCCTTCCTGCGTTTGATAGATAATCTATTAAGAATCACACCATGAGTGACATGTGCAAACAGAAGCAACCAAATGATCTGCCAGAAGGCTTTGTTTGCTTGCGTGTCCCATAAAGTTCCTGGATGGAGTACTGAGCCCCCACAAGCACAAAATGAAAGGTGATACCATGAAGGTGGATGTTTTGGTCGGGGGCGGTATCAAACAGGCTTTACAACAAAAAGATCTGAAACTGCTTGAAAATGCCACATCATGGAAATGATTGGTCATAACGTCAAATGTTTAATGGAAAACTCAGGAGGGATGTTATAAAAAGGACTGCAGGGGACCAGGTGAAGACATGTCTGACAACATGACAACAGCATCTTGTCAGTAGTTCTCTGTTTGCCACTTCCTGTTTTATTTTGACTCGCTTGTCGTGTGAGTCTCTACACACTTGTCTTTCCTGTTTGCCTGATATGAGTTGAGTTGATGCATTTCACCTGTGTCTCCCCACTCCCCAGTGCATAGAAGCCCCCTATCCTCTGTGCCAGATCGGGCTGCACGGTGGTGCAGTAGTTCGCCTCAGAAGGTCCTGGGCTCAAATTAAAATGCGTAGGTTTCCTCATTGGACTGCAGTTTCTCCTCCAGTCCCAAAAACACGCATCTCGGCCCCCAGCAGCTCCTCCGGAGCACTGGTCTGTGTGGCTGCCCACCGATGTGTCAATTCAGGAAGGAATTTCCCTCATGGTGGATTAATTCAGTGTAATAAATAAATAAAATGAATAAAGATGGTCCCCGCCTCGCGTTAATTCGTGTTTATGCTCCTGACCTACATACCTCGGACACCTTCGCTTGCATCAAGACAGATTTTGAATGAACTCTTTGAACTCTGGTGCGAATCTACTTCAGGATCCCTGACACATGTCTACTGAAATCTGAGCTGATTTCCTTTTCAAATCCATTAAAAACCGAGACGATCAAGAACACTGCAATTGTTGTTTTTGATTGGTTGTTACTTTGTGAAAGCAAAAAGCAGAATTGAAGCAGAATGCCAGTAGACTTCATACTCAGTCTGAAGTCTATATTATGTTTTAATTAAATTCAATGATTGAAACGTTAGTGACAGAAAATGGTCTTGCGCTGCAGGACTCGGATGGATTATCATCAAATTCACCAGTAACAACATTGACATTTTTCATGATAAACGTGAGCGATTCCATGCTTCTGCAAACATCTTGTGTTTACTGTAGCGCGTCATCTCCACAGCTGTGCGGCGCCGGCTCTGCCTTAATGTGACATCACTACCGCGACTGCATGAGTTTATTAGAGCATTCATCACAGACGAGGAGCAGCAATAATGGAGGTGAGCGACAGGCTCGGTCGTTTTACCACTTGACTGTGATCAAAGGGGAATAATTGGCCTTAGTGACGGATCTGCGGAGACGTTTCAGATGCGTTTCAAGCAGACGTGCTCTTTCTTTTCATCATCCTTTCACCCCCTCCTCCCAGGCCCAACCCCCTCTACCCATCTCAGTCCACTTTTTGGGTTGACTCCACCCTTTGTGCTGCTGAGCCAGACGGAGGAGGAACAGAGCGATAGGCGGTTAAATTTACATTTTTAAATGGTTTTCACACCGACAACGCAGGTCATTTTAATGTAAGTAGAATTGATAGAAGTCTGCTTTCTCCTCCAAATACTAGGCACTTACAACACACAATCCTCCCCCCCAAAAAAAGCAGAGTTACGCTCAAAACCAGCGAATAATATGAATAAATCTCCCAGTATTGGATTAAAATAAAAAAATAAAAAAGTAAAAACACAGTAGCTCTTCAAAAGAGCTGCTGCAAACCTCAGCACTTCATTACTTATGAACGCTGATGTTTGTAATATATTATTTATTCAGCAAACTCATTTCAAGTGCAGCGCTGTTTACTGTATTTCTCTACAAGCTGTTCGAAAGTATAAAGACTTGCTCGGGGGCGAGAAAAAGCATTTCATCACAGCATGCAAGTTTTCCCTCCACATTACCGAGTGATTCAGACACAAAGAGCTTCGGCGAGCGGCTGCTGTGCCTACCTGGCATTCTGCATTAGGCCGGTCAGGAGGAGCCGGGATGTGTTCTTCCTCAGCTAAAGCCGGCTTCAGATCACACTGGATCTTTGAACTCAGTATGATTATATTCATGCGCACGCTTCGCACCATAGTTCCAGTTTTGCAAGAAGGAAAAAAAAGAGAATTCAGTTTTTAAGATGTAAATGTATACAATGGTAATTCAAGTATGAAACTTTTCTTGGATGGTATAGGTTTTGGGAAGTGAAGTTTTATAAAGCGTTACAAAGAAACCACACAGGTAACTCATGTCGGATCCTGAGGACTGCTTTTCTTTCTGAGTTCCAAGTTGTTCGATAACAATAGTCACATTTATCCAGTGCCAGAAAATGCACACAATTTAACATACTGTGATTTATCATATTGTGAAAAGTCTTTTGTTAATAAGCTGTTGTAATTGTTGCTAAATTACTAAATATGTCTGATGTCTTCAGAATTTAATCATCCAATCCACCAAACAATACCAAGGAAAAGTCAATAGGGGGAGAAAAAAAAAAAGCTTTTTGGTAGAGAAGATTTTATTTTGTTTTAATTTGACAAATGTAGTAGCACCACTAGAAAAGGAAATAAACAGACATCCTTGTCATGTAACATTATTGAAACAAATAAATACTGGCGCTCTTGTCATGGCTGGAAACCCAACTTAACTGAATTGCTTCAATTAGTAACATTACGTAACACATTTAAAAAAAATAATAATTAATTTGAAGAGGCTTCCAAACTTCCACATCTATTGTGTTCTGTTTTAACATTATAATACAATATTTGAAACAAAATCAGGCATTTTGAGAAATGAATGTGCTTATTATTTTCAGTTCTCCTCCACAATTGATCTGAAATGAGACGGCAGTAGCGACCAGCTCGTCTGACTCAAAAATGCTCATGTTCACACGGATGTGATACAAATTTAAAAACATATGGTTTTATATTATCAATTGGAGCCATCCTCATTGAATGCTTTTTCTATCAGTGTAAACAGCAGTGGACAGCCCAGGAGAAAGTATGTATCTTCTCCACATGGCCGAAGTGGAGGGTCTGCATGATGTTGTACTGCTACGGAGAGAAGGCAAGCAGCCATCCTCGTCATGACCTCACTTCTCATCCCACAGCTGCTGCGACATCGTCGTAATCACCTCCGGTTACTTCATCTAAAAACAGACACATATCACACATCCGCATGTGCACAGATAGATTTGTCCTGAGCAGCATGTAATAAAATCATAAAATCATGATAGGTTGGTTTTTTTTGGGGGGGGGTTGTGCACAGTGAACCCTAACAATCATTTTTACCCCCTTCCCCTTGTCTTCTCTTTTACCGATACCTCCCCGCCCTCTACCCCTCCAGCCCTACAGCCCTCCCCACAAATTGCCACCTCAGTTCATTGTGAGACTTGTCTTGAAGAGTGTGATTTCACATCGAGGTGGATACAATGTAGAAGGATTGTCTCGCTCTTTGATGCAAGTCCGCGTGGCTCCAACAGGGGTACGGATTGAAAACTAATTAGAAATGAAAAAAACATTTTTATGCTTTGGTTCTCTCAGTTTAGGTGTATGCCCTGTTGAAAACCCAAGAACACGTTCAATCAGCATGGATGCACAATTGATCCCACTCCAACGCTTTCTGGAGGTAAATCAACCAACGCGCACAAATAACTTCTGATGCTTTTGGCTGCCTTTATTTATTATAAAAGCTACAGGCAGTGGTGTACTGAGGGTGAGATCTGTTTCAGAATAACACAAGGAGGATGTACTTCTTATCTTTTCAAATGGAATTTCAAAATCTACCCATCAATCATAACATTAACGTTCTTTGCCACATTTTGTGTGCGTTTCTCCTTTTGATGCAGAAAAGAAAAAAGAAAAGAATTCTGAACGTCGACTGGAGGGTCATGTATGGATGTTGTGTTTTGGAACCCTTTCCCCAGCACTTTTTCTTTGTAGCTGGGTGCATTATCCTGCTGAGAACATCCACAGTGGGGAGGGAATACTGTTTGGATTAAAAGGAATCATGGTCTGCAACTATTCTTGACTCGGTGCTACACATCAACCTCCCTTTTCCAATAATCCTACGTCCAGTTCTGACATTCACATGTCCATTGTTGGCGCTTTTGGCCTCTAGAATAGATTACCTGTTGGAATCTGAGAAGAGACCAGTCTCTCAACCCCATGTGGTTATTCCTCCGCTTCTCCTGCTGTGCATCACTTTTGATGAGGAACACCTTCACATGGAGAGCCGTTTGAGACGCTCCAACCCATTCATTTAGGAGTTTCCTGCTGGTAAGTCTCATCCACAGGAAAAGGGGTTTTAAATGCATCCCCAAAATAATCCTGATGGTTTCTCTGTCAGTGGTCTTATTGTTATGGCTGATTGATGCAGAACAAAACAGATAAACAACTGCCACCATGTGAGAGAAAACACATTCAGATATATACAAACGTACACATTGTGCCTCGAAAGGGGAATCAAACTGTAGTTTTGAAGTCATCTTAACCTCGAGCGGTTGCCCGGGCAACCTTGTCTTTGAGGGGAAAAAATAATAATTCCTGCCAGGATCCAGACACAGGGTGGAGAATCACTCGGAGAGAAATCAATGCAGTATCTGTGGCGATGCATTGAAAGCACAAAATAACAGCAGATAAAAAAAAGTCTTTGGTGTAAAAATCATTGGCGTGAATTTCGGAACTAATTTGGACCTGTGTGTCTCTGTGGTTCGTCTGTTTAATTGTCTCCAATGAATGGGTCTTATTTGAAGAAATATTGAAAACAGCTGTGCCAGGATTGCACACAAAATGATACATTTGTTGAGAAGTCAAATAGATTAAGTCTGTTAGTGGACAATACATAACTGAGACTGCCAATGGGCTTCCACCTTTCACACAAGCTTCTCACTGACTTTGGAGAACACCATGATATCATCACTGAACTCGAGGCTAAAGAGGCAGTGGAGAATTCATGTTATAATGGCGCCTTGATAAATGGAAAGTTAAGAAAAACTTGACTTTCAACTTTATTATTCCACCTATTTTACCCCTGTTTGCCTCCTTCTTTGCCAATTGTTCACTCATTAGTGTGATATTCTAGCATTTCCACACAAATCCTACATCACTCAAACTCCAAAGCAACCTTTTAAATTCTAGACGACGGTTAAATGAGACTGATTTTATTTAAATGCCTTGAATCAATGTTTGGAGTTATGCTACAACAAATTAGTGTCTCATTATACAGACTGCAGGCAAATGTGATTGAGGCTAAAAAGAGAGACAAATCTGATCTTCGGGTTAATCACTCATTACAGCGAGAAGCAGGAGTCACTTTGTTACCATTTCGGAGTAAAAGATGTCATTATAAAACCATATATTCAGGTGCACAGCTGCTCTGTCACATTTATAGGTGCTGCAGCTCAACAGCCAAATCACAGTGGAAACAGGCAGAAGTTGAATAACCCAGAATTAATGAAAATAAATAACTAAATTTGATTCATAAATGCTGTTTGATGAACACAAAAGCGCTATCAAATGTATAATGGATGTGGCTCCACAGCACGGCAGTGGTTTACTGTAAAGGATATGGAATGAAAGGGCATGAACTAACTGGTGAAAACTAGACCCTTGTACATTATATTAGGACTTAGGGTGAAGACGCCTAAAAAATATATTAAAGAAAAGCCAAGACACTTTGAACTCCCTCAATATCTGTCATGTGGATTTTGTAATGTAAAGTATTAAGAAATGCACTATATAGGCGAAGAGCTACAAAAAATACCCATTAAGATAAAAAAATAAACCAGCAACAACGAAAAAACTTGCATTTAAAACACCTACAAAGACGAGCTAATCAGCCACAAAGAGAAGCAAAGTATCAACAAAGACCCACGCAAGAAACAGAGATTAGTAAAGAAATCATAATTAGACAGAGATAACTAAGTGGAGGAGCAAAAAAAAAAAAAAAATCAAAGAAAAGAGTAACAAAGAAAAACAACCAAAATAGTGAGAAGAAATAGCTGAAGACATAAAATAAGCACAGGAAGTAGCAAGACAATCATTGCAACCATAGAGATCGAAAACACAGCAACAATGAGACTTAAAGTAACTAGAAAGACAGAAAACAACTAGAAAAAGACAGAAAAATGCAAAATGACAGAAGAAAAACAAAAAGTGACAGAATGAAAAATACCAAGAGAAGCAAAATGTGTCCAAGAAGGAATAAGTTTTAGTTGCGCTATGTGTTGGATTACATAACTTCATACAGGGCAGATTAGAAGAGTAACACGAAGTCTGCTGGTTATATGTTGATAACATTATTATTCATCTTCAGCATGTTCATTCAAAGTATCTATTGATTTCACAATGTCCGTTAACACAATGTCACAATGTCCACGCTGTAAATTTTCTGTGATGTTTTGATTCGATTGCACATTTAACTCAATGTAAGATTGTATAGTCATATAGGAAAGACTCCTCACAATGAGGATTTTTTTCTAACGCTCGCTTCAAACTACAAAAAAGAAATTCCTTGCGAAATTGGTGATTTTACCAGGCAGACCACACTGGCTGGTCTGCAGCTGCCTCCGTCGTTTAGTTTGTGTTATTGTGTGACATTGGAAACATGATACGAATCACACAAGAAACACACGCTAACCAAACTAACAATCTCCAAGAAAATGTATCGCCTCCCGCGCTGACAAATGACAAGAAAATTACCGCTATTGTATCCAGAGTGAATTGAAACAAAGTGTTTGAGACAAGTTCACCGGTGAACGACCCCCGCTGGCTGGCGTCGCTCCAAATGGCCTGTCAGTCACTCCACCCGAGGCACATCAGTCAAGTCAGTCATGCATTCAAACATAGCTTTCGAAGACAGAAAGTCAACATATTTTTAAAGTAGGCGCCCGGGGATCAGAAGGAGTTGGACTTTCCAATGCGTGGCCTTAACGTTCAAAAAGAGAGGCTAATGCTTTATGAAAAGGAGAGCGAATAAGTCAGAGCTGAAGCTACAAAGACACTCAAATTCAAACCACAGCCATTGGTTTTTGTCACTTTCTCATTAATACAAGTCGAATTCACCAAAGCATTAGTCTGCCTTGAACAACTTTAAATAATCTAAAACCCAGATTCCAACTATGAATGTTGTATGGATGTTGTAAAATGAACACAGTAAAGGAAACTTTTTGTGCAGCCTCTTTCCAGTTTGCTTATTTATTCACTTTTGTTCCTCGTAGCCTGGAGCCTCTTTTCCTTTTATTTCAATTAAAACCTTGTGATATTTGAGATTATATCAGCACTTAGAGGCACAGAGGAAAGTGTTTTGAATGTGATTTTAGTAGTCCATTTCCGGAAATGTGTAATTTTTTTTTCTTCACCACAGCAGACATCACAAACCTGCGCCGCCATATTATTACGTCACCTCGTGAAAGTGCAGTCCAACTGTCTCAACAACGTGATCGCCTTCCCATAACTCCTTTAGGATGCCTCTTAACACCTTTCCTTAACCCCGTGATGTCATCCACAGGGGTAAGGAAAAGTGTATAGGAAAGGAGAAAGGAGGGACTATTTGGACGTACCCTCTGTGTTTGACCTCATCACGTCCTGGCACAGGTTTAACCCGCCTCACACTGGAATGGCATAGAAACTCAAATGAGTCGCAACCTGGTAGTCATAGTTACAAGAATAACATATGGCAAGAATAGGGTCACTCAAAAATAACCTGAACCACCTATGGAAATAGTCGCCTGCATATTGGCTGTATTCCAATAAGTCTGGGAAAATACTTCAACTTTGGCATAAGAGCAAAACGGCTACATCATTTGAAAATCTTAAAAATCAGTGTTGACATTTATGTAACACAAACCCCAGGATCCTAAATAAATGTACGTCCATACCTCCACCACGCTTGGACTCCACATTATCTAACAGAAGCAGCGGCGAACAAGTTGATATTTAAAAAAGTTGATAATACGGTTACTTTTTAAGTTGATTAATCCTCATTAATCGATCAGTTCTCTTCTCATCTGTTTCCATCATTAGCATTAAGTGTGATCAAGGTGCTCTGAAGGATAGTACAACAGAGTGATAAGAATAAAGAGCCAAAGCCTGAGTGAGTGGAAAAAGAGAAAAGAGTGTTGTGGGAGTTACCTGTCTTTGCTGCGTTCTGATGGATGGCCTTGCCTGCAGCCCTGCTACTTTTAAAACTCTACCTTAAAGAGCCCCGGTGTCTTGCATGAGCACACACACACACACACACACACACACACACACACACACACACACACACACACACAAGCTGAACTGCTTGAAGTACTTCTTTTGTGAGTTGTGATATGTTTGTGTCCCCCAAACACGCACCAACTTGGATTTTCTCCACACAGGTTGTTTTCTGGATCCTCTATTTGAGTGAATGGCGGCGACTTTAGAAAACCACCACAGACTGGATACAGGACCAGCATGAGGACACATCACCAACGTATATCCATCAACAATATACCCCATTGCATCAATTTGATAGTTAATTATATCGGTTTATTATTTATTTCTTTACTTATTTATTAACCTTTATTTAACCAGTTAAATAAAACCAATTGAGCTCAAGATCATTTACGAGGGTCACCTCCACAGCACACGTCACACCATGAGATTTAAAACATTAAAAAACTGATTTGACACAATTAACCATATTTCAAGTGAGATAGTGCAGATTTCCATCGACAATTTAAAAGATAAAATGCATCTTTTAAGGCAAATTAGAATACAGTGCAATACAATTTTAAGGCAGATTTATTAACTGTATATACTTTAAAAACACGAGGACTGACTTATCAATCCTGGCTATTTTAAGAGTATTAAAGAACAGAAATGATTTAATGACATATTCTTTAGTTTATACTTTGGAGTTCTCATATTGATTTTTACTAATTATACTGATCACTGAGCACCGTGGGCTACAGTGAGCACAAAGTGAACACTTGAACAGTCATGATTGGCCAAGTCTCATTGATGCAGGTAGAGAGTGAAGGCTGAGCCTTGGACTGAATCCAACAGACCAACCTTTATCAGAACCAGCAGAACCAGACATCAGAACAATGATTCACAGTTTGTCGCGTAGGAAACTACATCCGTAGCTGCATGTGACCATGTGACCATGGTTACCACTGTCTTGAATGTGTCACAATGACTGTTGAACCACAGCGAGGTGGAAGAAGTTGTCAGAAACAGAACGTAAATGTCTGTGTGTATGTTTGTGGCTTTTTAATGAGGAACTCATTGGACCAAGATGCACTATGGGAAAGGGCCGTGTGATGTTCTGAGCTGTTTTCTTGGATTCTGCCTTCAATGTGGATGTTATTTGTAGAAGCAACCTGAGCGTGATCATAAACCATGAACTCCTTCAATGATTCAGCATAATGTGATTTAAAGAAGACAACAACCAGTTTGAGGTGTTGACTTGGCCACGTTCCTTTCCATACACCAGTGCAGACCAGTCGAAGAGACATTCTTGTTTGTAACTTTAAGACATATTTTGGTGGCTTACAGTCGTGTGCAGGCGTTTGCAACATCACCACATTGTGAAGGAACACATCGTATTCGTCAAACCAGGGTTTCCCGTACCTCAACTCCTCACATGGGGATTGACATAAGGGAGGATCAACTCTTGTGTTGTAGAAGCTGTTTTGCTGCAATGCAAATGAGCACAGAGGTATTGTCAGCGGTGCCTCTGGGTGACAACCTTTCTTGTTTCGCACCATTGTACTGGTATCTGGTAAAGCTGAAGCCATTGTGGAGTCTCAACTCAGACTTAGAGATTTAAAAAAAAAAAACCCCAGTGGATATAAGAAAGGAAAATAAAAAAAAAAACAAACAAGAAAATGATGGAAGAAGAGGGGGAAGAAGGGGAATAACTTTCTTTCTCTCTCATGCTCTCCCTCCTGGGAACTTGTACTGTGTTTCAGCGGGGAAATCCTTAAGTCTACACAACAGATGGCGGCGACTGCTCCTTCGCAGCTCCCACCCAAAGCACGAGCTCGCAAAGTCCTTGCATGTGAGCGTGTGTCTGTTTACACGTGGGTGAAACATGGAGATGGAGGGCAAGGGAGGGGAAGGAAAAAAAAAAAAAAGTGGCAGCGCAGCCCACGAGGGACTTGTGACCAGGCTCCGTGGGCCATGACGCCGGGGCCCATCCCTCCAGTCTGGTCCGTCTAGCACCCCACCTGCCTTGTCCGGGCATCCATCTGCCCATCACACATAGTGCCCACTCCATGCAGCCCCGCCGCTTGAACAATAGATCTCACTGTTGTAGCCCACTGATTAGCACTTAAGAAACAGTATATTCTATTTTACACAGACGGACAGGTCTTGAAAGACGACTGCAAATGGAATTCAGCACAAATGGCTGAACAGCAGGTTGGAGGGTTGTTGGCTCTCACCTGTCATCGCACAAAGTCACACAGTAATAGATGCTTTATGCATTGCTTGGTGGAACAAAAAACAGCCTTTTCCCCTTAGTTTAAGTTTCATAAAAAAACATTTTCAGTCACTATAAGGAGTGTGCATGTTTCTTGATATTACTCTTGATCGCAATTACGATATGCTCTTTGAAACTAAGAAACTACTAATCGTGAAAAGTGTCCTAAGCTTATTTCATAGTAAAACCTTGCTGGGTGAAAAGAATACAAGAAACTATTAAACACAGGATAAATGACAAAATATAGAATAACCAATAGTAATTAATTGTCTGTGCCCATATGACATGAAATAGTAAATGAATGATGACATTCATGTTTTTAAAAAGCCGCCTGTTTATTCCCTGTTCTTTTGTCACATTCGTGAAGATAAAGGAGTTTTTCAGAGGACATCAGAAGAGATACTATTAGCACATACAAGACCTCAAAGGTATATAAAGCCACCTCCAAAGACCTTGGTATCTATGTTTCAACAGTGTGTAATGTTGTTAAAAGGTCTGCCAATCATTGAACTGTCAAAAACCTCCCTGAGAGAAATCTTTGAAAGTTAGCATGAACAGTTGGGGAAAAAAACAAAAAACACCCATAAGACCTGAAAATCCCACCTGGAACTGCCAGGAGTCATGGTCTCAACAAGTACTACACTCTGCACACTAAAGCAAACAGAGTTTTATGGGAGAAGACAAAGGAAGACACCATTGCTGAGGAAAAGACATAGAAAGGAATGACTGATCTTTGCCAAAGAGTATCAGGACAAACCACAATCCTGGGAAAATGTTCACTTCAACTTCATTTAAATTTTCTGTCTCTGGCACCAAATACAGGACAGTAACCCCCAAACCATGGGATTCGATGTTCTGGATTAAACTAAAATAGTGCTCTTTGGCAATGTGCACCAACAGTTTGTTAACAGATGGCGCAATGACGCCGACAAGGGAAAGAACCCCCTACCTTCAGTTCAGCATGGTGGAGGAACCATAACGCTGTGCGGCTGCTTTGCTGCAATCTTTTACTGGAGGCCTCCACAAAGGAGTGGTTAAAAAGATCAGAATGGACCATGTACGAGTTTTTAATGAGGTCTGATAGATAACATTGGATCGAATATTGTTTGACACTATTGGAAAGTTATTTCGCCATTGGCTTTATTGCATTTAAAGTAGCTAAAATGATTAATAACTGATTTTGAAATCTTTGGTTTCAGAGATTGAAAGTGTCTCAGAAACAGTTGATTTTGTATAGAATATACTTTACAACTTGTCTTAATATTGCACTTATCTGGTTCCTTTGGGTGAAGCTGCTGAACCTTTTTGCGCCCTGTATTTTAAAACTGGAATAAGGTGCAGTGGCTCTAATAATTGTAATGAAGGTTACAGTTATATGCTTTATGCTCTGCTGGGTTCGTCATGAGTGTTTATGTGAAATGAGCACTGCTGTAGTTTTCCAACACAGTTCGGGCATTGGAGAAAAAAAAAAATGTTTTGCAAATAAACACTTGAAAAAAAAAAAAAAAACATGAACAGCCTTACATAATGATTCTTGAATCTCCTTCAGCACCGACCAATACTCGGGATTGTGTATTCTCGAAGCCCTGCGGGTCGGGTTTCGCTCAATTACCTCTGATCCGTGTGGCGTGTTTCCGTTCCACACTTTGAACACTGCCTCATAATAATAAACACAGCGGTCCTGATTAGGTCGCGGGAGGTCTGAGAGGTCAGACAGACACAAGTTTTCCCGTGTAATCTCCATCTTGCTCAGCACCGGCCCGACTGACTGCGCTCCCCCCGCCGTCAGCCGCTGCGATTGGTGGGCGGACGCCTCGGGAGTCTTGTTTTGCACTGGATAGATGACCTTGTGTTGTCTTCAATCAGATACAGTAAGAACACAGAAAGTCTCCAGGCGATCGAAGCTGTCACACTTCATAAAAGAGAGTAAAAAAAAAAAACACCAAGAGAAGGAAAAAAAAGAAGTTTTTCGTGGAGTAGAGAAGTAGCCTCTGCATTGACTTCTACTGTCTGAATATCGAACAGCGTGTATAAATATCCGCCAAACTTTCTTCCCTACACTAAGTTGGTATATACAATAAACTGCTGTCTGGTAGGTTCACATTGTCAGCGTTGCAGGGGAAAAAAAACAACTTCTAATAATGATATATGTGGGCGGAACAGTAATTTGTATATTTGACCCGTTTTAACTTTTCAACAAACTTTGTTCACTTATTGAGAAACTTGCATAATTGCAAATAGATCCATGATCGACCCCACTGTTGCCACATCACGAATCATTAAGGTGAAAGTTTTCAACGTGCCAATAGTTACAGGAAAAAGTTAACACCCACACATGGTGGCCTCTGGTTCATGAACAAGTGCAGAAACATGTTTAAATGGCCTGAATTCTTCACAATATATGTCACACTGATGAGTCCAATCATGATTTAGTAACCCAAATGCTAATTCAATTTAATCTTAATCCAGGGAAGCTATTTATGGCACACACGTCTGACTGATTACTTTAGATTACAGAGACAATTTTCATCATAGGGTCTTTGCAATTACCTGAGCACATTAAAGCTAAATTGAATAGGCACTGTTGTGGGCAAGCAGTATTCACTGTGTATGTGTGTGTGTGTGTGTGTGTGTGTGTGTGTGTGTGTGTGTGTGTGTGTGTGTGTGTGTGTGTGTGTGTGTGTGTGTGTGTGTGTGTGTGTGTGTGTGTGTGTGTGTGTGTGTGTGTGAGACTATATTATATGTGAGAAATGTAATGTACTGTATATGCAATATATACTTGTGGTTGTACGTGTGTTGTGAAATATTTAACCATTTCAAAAGTGTAAGTAAAGACTAATTGATTGGTTGATCAAACTTCTGATTAAAAAAAAAATATATGTATATATGTATGTATATATATATAATTTTATTTATTTATTTTTTTTTTTAATTTGGCAACCAAAATCTAAATTAATTCTAAATAGCAAAGCAGAGTTTAAATGTAACCACATGTACAATAGTTGTGTTGCACAATCACTTCCATTTTTGGTGTAAAGTGAATAAATATCCCCGCCAAAAAAAATAATAAAAATAATAATCACATGATTACATAACATTTTGTCCAGTTATTACCTGACAAAGGCCTCTGACATTGAGAGGAAGAACATTGATGACAGATTCTGATGGTCGACTTTCACCTCTAAGTTCCCTCTGATAAAGTGGTTCGGGGCAATTGTTGTTATTGTTCTTCATATTGGGGAAATTGCATTTCCCTGTTTTTATATCACATTCAAATAAAATCCTGTAGCATTTCAATTATCTGGACCGGGAGTGTCAATGCCATGCAATCAACTGGTAGTGTAGCAGGTCATAGAGTGAGTGTGGTTGATTTATATCATCTGATTGATATACGGCGCCGCCAATCTGTCGAGTCACTGTCATTACAAGTGTCGGTGACCAATTCCTCAATCAATTTTTGTGGTTGTGCAATTTCTGAGCAGGGAGCTGTGTGGATTAGCATGCAGACGGTAAAGATCTGATCTGCTGGTTTTAATTATGAACCTTCCCACCCTCACACAGAAACAAAATGTCAAAGCTGGATTGATTTTCTTAAGTGAAATTTTCATGTAGTTTCATGATGTTTTAAACCTGCTTGATTCATATATGAGCTGCAGGTCACCTCTTTTAAGCCTGAGAGTTGCAATTTTGTTTGTTATTATAGATTTGGTCTTTTTAAAATGAAGAAAAGCATCCTGACATGAGCTTATAGCTTGCGGTATTTGCTTTCCTTCATTTAAACCCACTAGTCCATATTAAGTGTGCCGATTTTGCTCGAGGCATTTTCACTACTCACCTACGCTTGTACTGCAATTATGACAGGATTACTTCAGCGATGAAGACAAGTTTAAAAAGTGATTATTCTCGGGCAACTTCTAAAGTCCCCCCCCCCCCCCCCCGAACGTGGATTCATGGACATTTAATTGTGGTGGACATCGGAGATAATGATATCTTAGCGAAGTGTGAATTAATGCTGCGTGATTAATCACAGTCAGCCTCTGCAATTACATGCCTGCGAAAGGCGGCGCGGGCCAAGCGCAGCGTACACAACAAGCGGGGCCGGCGGCTCCGTAGTTTAAAGCAGCGCCGCTGGTTCGTCGGTTACAGGGAAGAACGGCAGGCCATCGCAAGTGAGAAGGAAAAGAAAAAAGAAAAAGAAAGAGAAGAATTGTGTGGGGGGCATCTGGTCTTGCTGTGGTCGGACCTGAATCTCACACTGGACCATACGTGATTCCGGTTCCATTGCTCTCCTCTTTGGATATACCCTGTCCTTCATGCAACATGGCAGTCAGCCGGGATCACTTGGAGAGCAATGGAGGCGTCGCAGTCAGTCAATGGAACGATGGGAAATAGTTCCCAGACGTACAGAGTCCAAAAACGAGTCACTGCATCTTTCTGTGATCTTTCCTAAGACGTCTCATGTTCAGTGTGACTCCAAACTTTAACTGGAACCGGACAATTTGTAAATGTTTGTTTTTGAATGTTGAGGAAGAAGTCGCAACAAATTTCTTTTCATGCAGCGTTTTGAACTTCATTTCAAAGTTCACGTCGCCACTATTTTACTGTTGACACCATCTGTGCGATACTGAAAAACCAATAGTCACCAGAACATTTTCTCCCAAAGACCGACAGAACTTTTTTTTTTTTTTTTCCCTTTTCCTTTTCCTTGAGCTTGCAAGATTGTCCTCACAGCAGATCGGGATGGCTGAAGCTCCAGAAGGTGAATCAGATGGAGAGGGATATGTATCAGACCACCGTAATCTTCTTCTATATTTGCATCCACGGCTCCTGTCTCTCTCTCTCTCTCTCTCTCTCTCTCTCTCTCTCTCTCTCGTTGTGTGTTTACCTTGGCAGCCCACAGCTCCTGGATCACTTCTGCTGTCGCCTCTGCCCTCTTTTTTCCCACAACTGTGCCCACTCAGGTTGCTCTGCTGCCATGCTGCCAGCTTAACAGGCCCGGACCAGTGGCAGAGAGCGAGAGAGCAAGAGAGACAGTGAGAGAGAGAGAGAGAGAGAGAGAGAGAGAGAAGAAAGAAAGGAAGCTGGAGAAATAGGTCAAAGAACAGCAGAAGGTGAAGAACATCCGAGGAGGAAAAAGTTTTCTACTCAAAAGTTTTGAGCTGCACGGGCAACAGTTTACTCAACTGCAGCACACGTTGTGCGAGGTGCGGCCAAACAGTTGAAAAGACACAAACCGTCAAACAAATTGTGTTCCTCATCTGAATAAACCCAGTAAATACCGTCGGCTTCCTGATTGAACCTGGATCTATAGAGAAGTTTAAAATGTGTCGGATGTTGATGTGATGTGGAGTTATTCCTCTGCTGTTGGATCTCATTTCACGCTCACTGAACGCAAAAACAAAGAAACATGCTGGGTGACATTCTACTCCAGCAACTAATGACCTTATGATTGTAAATGACGGCAACAAAAGGTCTCGGAGCAGGGTGAGAGCGGAGCTCGTGGGAGGAAGTGCGAGGCTGGAGGATGCCAGCACCTCCAAATAAAAACACAGTACACCGAGTTGGAGATTTTAATGTTTCCACACTTCCATGCAAGTGACAGCTGTTGAAACTGAGAGTGAGCCCAGTCACATGCACGCATGCTGCCTGTAATGATGCAGTGTTACCTCCGCACCAGTAGGGGGTGCAGAGGTGAGCGCTCTGAAATATGTCATTTACACGTGTAGATTACTATTACTTACTACTTCCAGTGTTTACAAACATGTTTCACGCTTCACTGCCTTTGTACTGCCATGCGTCCCTTACGTTGATGTTGTTGTTATTCAATACATCCAGCAGAGGACAGAGCACATTGTTGGCTTCTGTGAGATAACATTCCTACTGGAAACAGGTGGAAAACTAATAAAATAAATATTCATGTTCATATTATTCTGGTCTGGGGAGCTACTTAATTACCTGATGTTTTAAACGTCTTGACTTAGGATACTTATAAACTGTTCACTGGAGTCTGTTGAAAATGTTCCAATTGTTAATTTTGCCGACGCCATTTTTTGGGACAGCGTATAGACAACCACCGGTTAAATAAAGACATTCTCTCAATCATGTGCATCTACAATGTAATCCTGGACCTGTAGGACTGTTGTATCTCAGCATATACAAAGGTGTTTTGTGTTTCTTGTTTATTTGGTAACGGTTTGATTTTGTTGAAAAGAAATTAAATGAAATATTACTAGGAAACTAGCAGCTGCATTTCTGCACATCTCCACTGCTGGCAGAACCTGATATTATTGTGGACATAGTTCTATTACAGAAGACCCAGTCAAAGATTCCCAATTAGACAAAATTACAATCTATTTTGTTGTATTTGGCACTATTTAAATATAGTTGAATTGAATGTATGATTCCTGTTTTGATATCTGTCTTGGACAACATTGTGTTTTTGAAGATTTTGTACATTTGTATTTGATACTTTATGGACATCACACACCTTCACCCAGTGCCTGTGGTAGTGACAGTGTGAAGAGAAGTAGAGCTCCATCCAGAGAAGGAATATGCTTAACCGGTTGTAAAGCATTTATATTGTGTTTTTCCTGTCTATTATTCTGTGTTACTGCTGTGACCACCAAAGGACTGGAGGATAGTGATGCTTTAAATGTATGCTCACACAGAGAGGCGCAGAGCACATCAGCCATGATGGCACAGAGCCTGACATCAGAGACGATGGAGCGTTCTCGTATTCATAAGGCTGAATTATAAATGAGCTCTGCCCACATGAATACTATGGCATAGTTACACATTCAAATGAATTAAACATTCATATTTACATTTGCAACAAAGTGGATATCGTAGTTCTGCTAACATTGAATATTGTATTAAGGGCATTTGTATTTGGGCACAGACGGATTCTGTTTGGAGGCGAGGGAGGCTGCGGCACTGCTCACAATCACTTAGAAATATTGGATGTTTTAAAAACAGACTGTGGGAACGGACAGGGAAGCTTCACTTTAGCCAAGATGGATGATGCCTGCAATCGGTACTCACTGTATCTGTAACCCCTTGGTACACTATATGAAATGTGGGCGTGACATCGGGCGATGCAGAGGTTCATGTCCAAAAATAGGACGGAAATCCTTAGAGTGAGGATTTTCAAACTCAAACTGAAAGAAATGATAATTTATGGATTTACCAGTTCTGCTTTCACAAACCACAACTGTTATTGTTCTTCTTCACGACGGGATGAGAACTGGGAAATAGAGCCGGTCCTCTAACTGCTGGTGAGATTTATTCAACAGGAAACTGGGATGAATGAGGAGTTCCATGGGTTCATTGAGAAATTGCTTGGACCATTTGGAGATTGCAAAACAGCATGAATTCGAGGCAGATCTAAACTTTCTACTTTCTACTTCCCTTTCCATCCAGTCCATGGAGGTTCCAGGTGGAGATTTAGGAGGCACTGAAGGCTGGGTGGAACATGTTACGGATAAGCGAGATGGAGGGATGGCTTAGACTGGGCACAATAATACAGTATTCAGCCTGGGGCAGACCTTTTGGACGTAGCAGGGAATTGAAGCAGGGACGTTCTCAGATGAAAGCTCCTTCCTTTAGATGGCCATCCCATAATTCCAGCTGTGTTAGATGCGGGGGGGCATAGGCCAACTGAACGGACGATGAACAGTTTGACCGCCTCACCCAATCCTGTGTTGATAAGACTGGAGGACTTTCCAGGAGAACGACTTCAGCTGTGCATAGATAGTGTGGTGGATCTGTCAGCGTACAACTTCCGCTGGATCTACTGCTGAGTACTGTGCCTTGGAGGTAGTTGCAGATCTCCATCTACTTCTGAGAATGTGGTCGCTGTCAGCAACTAGGACAACCCTGTGGAGGTGGGTGTGCGGATTTATTTTGTGGTGTTGATGTCATTACTCTGAGTTACCCATTGCTGTGCATAGATTGGAGTTTTGAGTGATTTAGACTGTTGTGTTTATGTTCCTTAAAACTCCTTGCACTTGTTACTAGTTGTGTTTATTTTGTATTTGTCTTTATATCTTCTTATCAGATATACACGAGTGTGCTTATCTTGGCAGGGTGGGGGAGTATGAGGGAGTACGTTTGTGCTATATGTTGTACTGTATCGTATGTATGTATGTATGTGTGTATGTATGTGTGTGTGTGTGCGTGCGTGCGTGCGTGCGTGCGTGTGTGTGTATGTATGTATGTATGTATGTATGTATGCATGCATATATGTATGTGTGTATGTATGTATGTATGTATGTATGTGTGTGTGTGTGTGTGTGTGTATGTGTGTGTGTATGTATGTATGTATGTATGTATGTATGTATGTATGTATGTATGTATGTATGTATGTATGTATGTATGTATGTATGTATGTATGCAATGTGTTGAGTGTTTTTAGGACCCCTTGAAAATGAGATCCTGCATCTCAAGGGGCCTTCCTGATAAATACAAACACAATATGTGGTTTCTTTGGTTTCTTTCTGTAAAGCTCAGCTAGCTAGCTATGAGTAGGGCATGAAGCATGAGGCTTTTTACACAATGTTTTATTTGAAGATTACATGGGTGTCAGAGATGGCTCTCATGAGTTCAGTCCCTTTGAGGGATATTTAACAATCCTGAAGTCATGAAACATCTGGAACATCTGTGTTAGCAGGTCTCCACAGTAGGTGAATTGTAATTGAATGCAAGGTGGTACTTTAGGACAGTAGTTTTGTTAGACCCGCTTCTCTTATCTTATAGTTATTTTATTGCCAACGTTCAAATAGTAGTGCATCGTTCTCGATCTAAATGTATCTGTCACCACACCTTTAAAAATACAGCGACAGTATGTGCACATTGAGACATTCCTGACTCAGGGAAACAATTAAAATAGACACAATAGTTATTTTTACATGCAAGTTTTTATTTGCCACAACTTATTAAATGACTCCACAACCTTTTGAGAAGTTACTCATAACTTAAATCAATAAGACATTTCCATTCTGCTGTGGAACACGTGTCGTTATGTCTTTGCAAGCCCAATTTCAAATGTTGCCGAAGCAGCTTTTCAAGGGTTTTTTTTTCCCCTCTGCAGATACCGATAAAATGGCACAATCAAGGGCTGATGATGATGATGACGGTGATGACAAAAACAATTCACTTGAAGGCAGCAACTTTGTGAAAAGATGCGATTGACGCACCAACACATCGAGTCTATAAACCATGTCTTAACAGCTTTGGTGTAACCTGGAGAGGGAAGACTACAAGAACCAGGAGTAATGGTCCCCACAGGTTGACTTGTGTAGCAAGATACTTACTTTCAAACAACAGCCAGGAGGTTCCTCCAGCCATCAACAAGCTGCTTCCACTCTGCAGACAGATGGAGCAGTCCAAACCGGGGCTGTGAAGTTAAAAGAACAAACAAGTCTTATTATTCACCGCGAGAATTATGCTGTCGTTTGCTGATCTTTATCTGTGAAGACATGTGCTGCGCCTTCAGTAGAGAAGGTCATTCAGGAAAACCATTCACTTGCATAACAACTAAGATGGCATGTGATTTGATTTTATTAGTCATCATCTCCAAAGAGGCTTCCCCATATATTTCTACAGCCTTTATTTTTTTTTTCCCCCTGCACGAAGACTGCGTCTGCATGATGCTTCCTGCACCGTCCCCTGAAGATAAAGCCTGACTTGGGTAATTACAGTGATATTTCACGACGCCTGCGTTTTCAGTGCACTTATCTGCCACGACTTCATTTTCCAACAAACTGCAATATTGTCTTAATTTTGTATTCAGCCAGGGCTTGCAGACCTTCCTCTCCATCGCTCCCTTTATCAATAATTGAGTGAGAGAACGCGTGATGCAAAAAGAGATCCACAAACCACGGAAACCGCTCAACCTGTTTGTGTGTAAATACCAGATGGAGCGGCTCAGAACGTGCGGAAAGCTTCACATGTGACCAGGGGGTGAGAGGTAATTGAGATTTCATTGATAATGATGCTCTCATCTTTGCAGCGATAATAAAATATTTATATAAAGGCCTGAGTCTGCAGGTACTACAATTTTCCGATCATATCAATGTCTCATGTTAAGATACATTTATTTACTAAAGGAAAAGCTGCTGGTTGTGACCACAGAAAAACACTACTGGGAATACTTTTGGTTTTCCTACCATATTTTCTATGTTCTTGTGACACATTGATATGAGGATATGATGAGACACAACCACTGTGTTTGATTAGATTGGAACCAGCTCTGAACTTAATAATGGTTGTTAAACACAAACAAAAAAAGTCAGGCGAGACAAAGGAGATGAGCCATCAAACAGACGGACAAGCAGTCACTAAACAGATTAAATTATTAATTAACAAATTATAGAAAAATTGTTTTTATTATTATTATTATTATTATTATTATTATTATTATTATTATTATTATTATTATTATTATTATTATTATTACTTGAATTGAAACACTCATTACTGCATGGGCAAGCTAAGCAATATTGGTGGTTTAAGAAGAGAGGAACTTACGGTCTGCATAAAAACATATTCTCAGTAAGCAACTTGGAAATAAGTGACATGGATTCTTTGTTGCTCCTGAGCATACTTATCACTCACATTTGGGAAAATGACTCGTGCCTATCACACAGTGCTGAGCTGTGTGACCTCATACACTGGTCAACCACTTTGCTGAAATGTTCCAGCAAGTGCGCTGTATGAAATTAACCCATGGAGGTAGAAATCTCTCAAGATGCTGAAATATGTTTCATTAGAATTTCTCGCGTGCAATGTTTTTAATCCCCATCACCCTTGCAGACCGTCACACTAACCAACCCCAGCAGCAGTCAGTCAGTCAGTCAGTCAGTCAGTCAGTCAGTCAGTCAGTCAACACATTGGCAATAGGTGCAGCAAATAAAAGAAGGGAGGCAGAAGGCAGATGAGGGCAGAGTACTGCAGAGCTCACACTCAGAAGTGAGGAAGCACGAAGTTTGGAGGATGGAGGGGACTAAGGGTCCAGTTGGGGCCTGGCAGACCGTGGAGGTCCGGCGGATGGAGGTGACAGACCGAGGAGGCGCCTGGCAGACGGAGGCTCAGTGGATAGAGTTGGCTCAGCAGACCGGCCATTGAGGCGTTCGCCAGTGCCCTGAAGTGTGGACGGCTTCACGGCAGAAGAAGCGCTGCGGATAAGAGAGGAGAAAGACCCGCCTTCCAAAGTGAGCAGCGGGCCTCTCCTCGAAGGCGTCTCGAGGTGGTGATGTCACCGAGACGAGCTCACAGCGGAAGAAGCTACCATCGGTGGACTGCCAACAATAACGTTTATTTCTTAGTTAATCTTCTATTTAAAGGAATTTTGAAAATGTTTACACTTTGGGTTGAGTCCGAGGGCTCTGTAATTCCCTGGGTGACATCGTCTGCCTTTTTAACCATTTTAACCTTTTTTAGATCTTCAGATTTTTGCAAAATGTGTTACAGTTGAATGCCAGAGAAGAAATTGAATACACTTTTCTTAAATGTGGATGTTGAAAAAGTTGTGGAGTATTGTTTTTCCCACAGTCTTGCAGCACTGACTGACAGGAAGGGCATCAAGCCTCAACATTTCTGAAATCTATGGCTTACTTTATTTCATCACAGAAAAGTCAGAATGAAGCTTCACCAAGAACATTCCCTCTCCAGTTTGGGCTAAATATCTCAGTCTGTAAAAGATATGAAATCAAATCACGCTTCATCATGGATATAAACACTTTAAATACATATTAATCATAATATACATCAGTTCTTTTGTTAGCCTGTTAATTTTAGGAGCTGATTGCTGATGTGAACCATGATTGCTAATTGCTAAGTCAAACAGAGCTGCAACAATTAGGTGATGAATCTGTTTACTGCCAGAAATCCAATCAAGCCCTATTTTGATCATATAATAATCAAATAATCACTTCACTTCAGTTTCTCAATTTGTCTGTTTTACTTGAAATTGCACGATAATCAATCGAATAACAAAATCAGGATCTAAAGACATCCTTAAGTACTGTGAAACAATTCCACAGGCATTTCTCTCCGCCGTTTCTTTTGTACCTTTAACCGACTGAATGGCTCATGTCACCGGCTCAAAACCAGAGTTACCAGTTGACAGATACATCACTCAGAGTGGCAGCTGACATTGATGTCTTTCTCAAGGGTTGTATAATATATGCAAAGAGCAATGTGAAATATTGTAATGAATATAAGCGAAGGTTCTCAGGGGGCGTGTCATATTCACAGCTAGATTACTGCCTTGTGATTGCGAGCCTCCGTCAACCAAGAATTTTAGCAAAGTATTTAAAGTTATTGCATGGAAGCGTTTTTTTGAAATGTGGCATCAGGGTGTGAAAGTGGACTGGTAGATGTCTACTGCTCATTTTATTGGTGGATAGTCTCCCACAAAGTCCAGACCAAGATTCACAGGAGCCGTTACTCATTCTATTTACCATTCCCAAACATGTTTAGAATGAATCTTCTTTCTTTATCCAACACTGGGAACTTAAACATGCCCGATGGAGACGTGGCACATGAAAACAGCTTGTTAACATGGTAGCGGTCCAAGCTCTGTCCAACAATACAGTGTTTAAGTGTTTTAAGTGCGTCTCTTCAGGTGATCTGTGTCTCAGCACTCGGAATAGTACGCATTGTCCATCTCGTTTATAGAAAAGCCAAGGAAATGTTTTTGTTTATTTAAATACACTCAAGGAGCTGTACAGATTACTGGGCATTCAGTCTATTTGGACCAGTGTTTGCCTTCCACATATAATTTGGACTTGTGGAACAGCTGAATAAGACCTTGAAGTCAAAGATCCACAAGTTAATTCACAAGGATAAAAGAATTGGGACAAGTGGCTTGACCCTCTGCTGTTTGCACGTTCCCACATTTTCTGTGCACATCGTTCATATTGAGTTTTGCATTAAAATACTCATGTCAAACGAGACAAACTCATCCGACTTCGATGTATAATATATTTTGTGCTAGTGAGTATTCCATCCAATCTCTGCCACCAACTACATGGTGAATGGAAGCCACACTCTGTCACTTGTTGGTAGTATGTGCTGGATCACCCTCAAAACACAGGAAAACTGGAGTCTTTTAAAGTGAACCTGCATTTTATATTGCTTTATGCATGATCTTCAAAATTCATCTCCGAATTGTGGGTTCCTCTAACTTTGCAGGTTATTCAAGGGGAAAGAAATTTCACATTTGGTCCGTCTTGAATTCTTTGTGTTTAATCCTGAGTCTGAGAGAAAATCTGGTGAATTCTGTAAGAGAGAGATGAACCGGTTTGCTTCATATTGCCAATGTGACCCCATGAAGATGGAGAAAGATGGATGGATGATCCTGTTCAAGGACAACTTTTTTTTGTGTCGTCTGTCATGACCTCCATCTCTGGCTCTGCCTCGTGGCAGTATTTCCCCCCCTCACTCCTTTCCTTTTTCCTAGGTGGGCGTGTGCTGCACGCTGTGTGAGGTGTGGAGGAGTGCAGTGCGGATTGCCTGAGTGCACTTACCTGCGACAGGGTGTGGTTTCACTCAACAATGCACCTCTCTCTTTATAAAGCTGGCATCAGATGAAGACTTGGTGTCGGACCGTAAAACTACCTACAGTTACTTGTACTCTGCGCTGCCTTACCTCGCCTCAGTCTGTTTTGTCCTGCGTTAAGTCTGTCTCTCTGCTGCAGTTCTGGACCCACCCTGCTGCACCAAGCTCCTGTATGTGACTCTGCTCGTTGGCCCGCTCCTACGGCTTCAGCACAAGACTCCCCGACAACCGTCCTTCAGGCTGCAGCACACGCCACCTCCTGTGGTCTCTAGTGTCGACCACGCCATTCATCTCGCGCCGCTTCATACCAGCCTGTGTGCTCCCTCCGTCTCCCCACTGGGTCCTTGATTTGTTTGGGGTGGTTCCTTAGTCTGTGTAGTGCATCTGCGTTGTTTATTCTGGAGTTCTGTTTGGATGGGTTTAGTTTGTTGTTTCTGGGTAAAGTCCATAATTCTGTAATTCTGGCTCTTGGAGTTCTGCTTGTTTGTGTTTCTGGTTTGTGTTCATTGCCATGTCGTTTAAAAAAGTGCTCTTGAGAGTATCCCTGGTTGCCTTGTTTCTGTCCGCACCTGAGTCTGAGTGTGAACCGTGACAGTCTCGTCTGAATGGACTGTTGGCCATAACTTTAAAAGTTCGGTGGTTGATATTGCGTCACATTTTAATAGCTCCCTGTCTGGTCTATAATCAATATTTTTTCTTTTCCAACTCATGTTTGTTTCATAAAATTTACTGTCGTTGCTCCTTTCTGCAGGATTGACACCCTGAGTCTCATCTTCCTTCACTTATCTTCAAGCAATGTCCCCATTTTCAGTCTGTCTGTCTTGTCTTGTCCTGCTTTAAGTTAAGCTCTGTTGCTTTCAATCCATATCTGGTATTTTACATTAAAAGGTGGACTCCGCTATACCTCTATTACTCCTGTTTCACCGTGTCACCCAATGTCGCCAACTTGAAGGCCCACAAATTGTCACGGTATGCATGATCTTTATCGAAACATCCAGTGAACTGTAATAACAAAAAGGTCTAAATATTCATTGTGGGCCAGCCTAGCTTGAGCGTTTCTGGTCTGCCCGACAAGTTTTAGTTGCTCTACAACTCAGAAATACTACTATAAGTCGAGCACACAATGAAGAATATCCACGAGACACAGATCGTGCTGTCACAAACGCAACATTTATCAGGGAGAGGACATGTGTGCGAGCTGTCAGATTCCAACTTTCACAGTTAGTCCCATGATTAACACCTGTCTTTGAGACGGAGGCAGTTAATATCAGCCGGAGCTGCCGGCTGACAGTGATTGAATCAAAATTACACATCCATTGTCGATTGGCAGTGCATTAGCTTGCAAATGAGGCTTTCAGTATTTCTCTTTCGACGCGGGGAAAAAGTTGCAGTGAGTGGCAGCGATTCTGCTTCACCATCATCTCAATATTTTCCCTCCTCTAGTGGTTTTCTAATGGTGCTGCTTAAATAAGACCTTGTGTTGCTTTATCATTGTGAGTGTCGAAGCCCTGTCTGACAAGAAAAGACATTTTCTATTGAAGTCAATGATGACTGCCATCAGGGCTCGAGTAGAGAGGTACAGTATACAAAGCACTCCACATCTCTGCCGCTGTTACATTTTCTGACTTAGTGCCTGAGTGTCTTGAAAATGTGGCACTTATTGTTAGTCCTGAACCCACTTGAGTGCTCCTTTTGAATTATGGGCCTGGCGCTGTCCGATCTATTCGATGTGAATCTACGCAGGCGGTCTGAATCACTGACAGGATGTCATCACTTTGTTTGGAGGAAACAGCATTCTGACACCTTCGGAGGAGAGCGGCGCCGTGCTGTTGGTCTCTGGAGAGACATTTTCCTGGCAAACAAGGATGGCTGTCAAAATGCACGCACGCACACAAACACACATACGTGCACGGGCAGGCAGATAAACAAGATGGCCGACGATTTGACCAAGTAGACAGGCTTGGAGACAAAAAACATACACACACACACACACACACAAAAGATTTAACAGTAGGTAAGATTGCACTTTCACACCTCTCCATCGTCCTCGTGTCTCACTCGTCCCTCATTCTCGATGTCAGTGACGCCCAGTGGGAGAGCTATGTGGAGGACGGAAGGCTGTCGATGAGTGTGGATGATGAGAACGAGCCCAGACCTGCACACATTACAGGAGGGAATCGGGACTCGGGAACCCAAATGTTAATTTCTCACGTGATGTGATGCCTAATAAATGAGAGCAGTGAGCTGCTTTCTGATCTACAGCTAGTGTTGCTGATCCTGGCACTTGGTATTAAAATGTAATATGTGAGGATAACCTTAAGTTTATGTAATCAAAGGACGGCGCTCAAGGTATTCTGTTTTCAAATTAGTTGTGAAAACACATCAAGGCACACCATGCTCTTTTTTTCTTTGTCAAGTCAAGTTTGTTCTCTGAACTCTTTTGTTGTTCATGCTGAAATATTTAATATGCCTGAAATACGAAGGTGGAAAATGTATTCACACATTATAGTATACAAATGTGATAAAAATAAATGTATCGCCGTGAATTAGATAGCTGCTGGCTAAACAAATACAAATAATTTAGTGATTTAAAGTCAGTGGTTGCTCCTACGTCTTCATGTTGGTTTGACAACTATACAGTCAATAATCCATCAATAAATATCAACTCAGGAGTGTATTGGAACAAGACCAAGAATTCTCCCGCTCCTCAGATTTGAGAAATCCAACATACCACCTTATTAAGTTTACATGGCATCAGAAGCGTCAGCAGTACAATCTGGAGCATGTAGTTCGCCATTGTTGTTGTTAAGCAATGCTGCGGAGAGGGACGTGGGGTTATCACGTCGAGAGGTGGGGCGACGACATTTTTTTCTGCAACTCAGCGGGAGCTGGACGATGTCTGCACACAGAACTGCAACTTACAATCTTTATTCATTGTACTAAATGTACTCATTGTAGCTCCCCCCCACCACACACACACACACACACACACACACCACGATGCCGACGAGCATGCCAGTACAATGTGCAGCACACGGATGCATTCAGGGAGACAGGTAAGAAATAACCTTGGAAGTACACAGCTGTTGTGTAGCAGTGAACCCACACAATGATTGCCTCATATTTGAACACAAACCTGCTCTACCTCATGTGTATATGTTCATTAAACCAGCGCAGGATAATTACTGTCCATACCACAGTAGCATTGACACAGTTTTAGCTCTGCAATAACATTGGAACTGACACATCCTTTAAGTTTTAAAGTTAGTTTGCAATTTTAAAAGATCCTGACTCGTTCTTGCTCCCAGCAGTGCAGAACTACTTGTTTCTGTGTGTACGTGTCCACACAGAAACAAGTAGTGCACGTTGGCCCCACATGTCTGCATGTGCGTGCCTGTTTGGCAGGTATCAACCATTTAGCATTTAACACCTGTATGGCGGCGTCACCTCGGAGGCTCTGGGATGCTCTCTACCTCCGCAAGACGCCACTTTCTTCAACGGGCTGAAAATGGAGTTGACTCCAGCTGAGTACCCCATGAGAGTACACAGCCCGGATCTGCGGGGAGTATATTTCAACACTCCACATGAATAATAGCAGCGTTTTGTATTGAGGGAGATGTTTTTTCTCCCCCCCCCCCCCCCCCCCATTCCTTTTTTCTCACCTCTTCTCCACCGGCTCTCCAGAGACCTTGGCAGCTCACCACAGAGGGACGTTTCTTTAAAGTAAAGACGTTGACCTTTACAAATAGAGGTGGACCGCAGCCAAGACTGCTGCTCACTATCTGTGTATCGCCATATGGGGAAGATGCATTTATGCCGCAAATAGCTCGGGAGGCAGACTAAATGGGTTCGCACGCTTTCCCTTACCCACTTTTCTTTTTTCATCATCTTCTATTTTCCAGCAGTTTTTCTGGAGAGCCCTGGAAATTGGCAAAGAGAGTTTGATGACACAGGCTCAAACTTTTCATAACGTAAACACTGGATGATGAAAAACACTCGAGTCATGCTTGAAATGTATAAAAGGCCTTTCCACTGAGTGCGAAACTGAATAGCTTTAGTAAATGTCTGCCTGCTACCAAAGCTGCTACAGAGCAGCAAAGAAACAAACATCCCTAATGTCTTTACAGTGGACCGTGTTCCTCAGATATTCAACAAACAAAGAGTCAGGCTGGTTATTGAAGTTCTAATTTAATGTGACCACATAAATAAATAATGATGTTACATCTGAAAAGTCAACTTGAGGCAAACAATAACGCCATTCTGTTACTTTAACCTACAACATTAGAATTTAGCATTACATCTAGACAAAGAAAGGTGAAACGTCAAAATGGTCCTCATTAATTCTACGCATTGATTATTCAATGATTCAGTGAGAGGATATGGTTTATAACAGACTGAAGAACAATCCTTATGGGAGTACTGAAAGAGGAAAACATGACGAGTTTAATTTTTGTTAGTTAGAACAAATTCGATATGAGTAGAATAGTGTAGGTCCTAAAAACATGGACTAAAGTTTGTGCATCTGAATGCTCATGTGGAGTACTGGAGTGAGTAAAGTAATCAGAGAGTCATCTTCATTTAAACATTAAGATATGTACTGAAAGTGACAGCTGTAGCTGAGGATCGTCAATACAAAGGAACAATTGTGTAATGGATGATCTCCTGTCCGACATCATTCAAAGTCCACAATAGAATTTGTAGTTGGATCCCGACACATTTAGTTGTGCCAAAGTGTGAATGAAAGTGTCTGGATCTGTGTTTGTACAGTGATGGACCAGTGACTTAAATCATTGATGCTCATGATACATTGAAGTCTATGCAGCTTCTCACATATCAATAAAAGTCATTGAAGTCCTGCTGGGTAACCCAAAGCAAATCAAAATACAAAATGTCGCAAGACTGCAAGACATCAGACTCTGAACTAAGCTATATATATAAAGTGAAAAACACAATACATTTCATTTATACAAGTATACACAATATATTATAAATACACATATCATAGCTGTACAAGTGTATATATATAAAGTTTATGAAACACCAACAATTACACTTATATTCTCATTAGTATGTATATACTATTATTATAATACTACTATTTAGTTTGTTATTTTTGCTATAATTGATCACAATATTAATATTCCTGGTGTTTATTCTAGAGCAATATATTTTTCTATGACATTGGTCTTGAAGGTTTTGTTAAATGTGTGAGTAGAACGGGAACATTGTGAAGCTTATTCCAGATGTTCTAAAGCTGAACCCCCCCTGACAGAAACGCATCTACTCTTCAGACTCGTTCCCACATTTGGTGTTTGAAAGCCAGATGAACCTCTGAGGTCATACGGAATCTCCCTGGGTTAGAACCTCTCCTGGATGTGACGAGGCAGCATGTGATTATGTGCTTCATACATCACAACTGCAGTGTTGAGGTCAACAAGGTCGTGTAATTTGAATGTTTTTGTTTTGATAAAAAGAGCATTGATATGAGCACAATAGCCCGCATAATTAACTATTCTAATAGCTTTGTTTTGAAGTAGGAAAATTGGATTGATGTTTGTTTTATAATTATTACCCTATATTTCAACACAATAATTGAGATATGGAAGTATGAAAGAACTATATAACATGTTAAGAGCATTTTGATTTACTACATGTTATATTTTATACAACATGCCAATCATTTGTGCCATCTTCGTCTTAAGTATATTTATATGCAATTTCCAATTTAGTTTGTCATCTATAATGATTACCCAAAATGTTGTTGAATACACTCTGTTTCACCAAATTTTATGTGACGTGGTCTGTTAATTTTCCTATTTCCAAAAATGATATACTGGATGGACGTGAGACAACGCAGGGGGACGGGATTGGTAAAAGTAACAGGTCGCGATTGCCGTGCCAGATTTTTAAATTGTCAAAAAATTTGCCACGGCAGCCACAGTGTGGATGAGAAGCTCAGGCTTCCGTAGTAAAACGGGTTGAATGTCACAAAACGTGGCACCAAGTAATTGGCACCGTGCCACCACAGTGGGACGGGAAGCTTGTGTATTTCGCGGCATCCCATGGTATTTTCACGTTTTGTCACGTTCTGTGACGTTTAGTGCGTGTTCTATCACGATTGCCTCACGGTTGCTTTGCATTTTTTCACGTCACATCACGCTTAATCACAGTTCTCACGGCAAGCTAAGGTGTATGGTAGCCGTTTCATAATATTAAATCATGGCGCGTGACGGTTTGTGGACCCGACACGTTGCGTTGCGTTCTACTACGGTCTGCCGCAGCGTGCACGTTCTGGGAGGAAGTATATAAAAGCTGGGGGGGGGGTTGATTCGAGTCTGAGCAATCAACGACAAAACAACTTCTACGGTTCAAAGGTTGAGGAAGACTCACCTGCAAGGAGGAGGGCAGCCCCCAGGGTTGCCATCTCCTTTTGAGAGGATGAGAAAGAGCTCATTGAATTCCTCCAGCAGAATCCAACGCTGTACTGGAATGAATCAATCTTCATTATTATTTGTGTTGCCAAGCGGTGTTTCATCACCGAAAGATTGGAGCTGAACCCAGATTTCAGCACCAGGGACAGTTCCTGTGGGTTTTCCTTCCCGGCTTCAGTGGATCTCGTGGAAGAGCTCTGGAGGCATCCTCAAATAGTTTGTGAAGGATTTGACACCTTCGGTACGGAGCTCCCTGGTAAGAAATGTCGAGTAGTGCACCAGCTTTTGCCTTCTGTCTTCTGATTTGCACACCCACATGGATCATGCCCTTCTCACCCGCTTTCTTCCTGCCTGTTGTGCTCCGGCCTTCCCTCGCTGCAACGTGCTTCAAAATGGCCCGGCGTCCACGTTTCATCTGAAGAAAGCCTTGACAGAACCTGAAAAACGTGCCAGACCTTCCTCAGAATGCGAGAAACGTGAAGGATGCCGTGACAGATCGGGAGGAAAATTGTCAAGACAAGAATACAAAGAAAAAATTGGTCAAAAATCCCAGGGTGCACTACATTTCGGGCAAACGGGGCTGCCGGGAACATAGTGTAAACCTAGCTTAAATGATATATGTGATGAAAAGCCACCCTGGGCAATAACTTCATCCTTTGAAGAGCACAAATGTGTTCAGTAAATGTCATGGGCCATTAGGTTTTGACATTTCTGGGGTGTCTGCATCTGATAAAGTCAAAGTCAGGTGGTCACTGACAACATTTATTCTCCTCTGACCATAAATAACCGCAACAAAGGGTAATGGAAACCAGACCAGTTGTTTGTCTGATAATCTTTCATGACCCAAGGAGCTGGTGAAGGGGAAACTGTGACCCGACGTTGGTGTGACACAAGAGGTCACCAAAAACATTCACAGTCAAGACTCCAGTAACTATAAATATAAATTTTTTCCTGTAGGTCGTCATGTAGCTGTCAGGCCTCGGGGATCCACTCCAGTGATTTGAAAATGTTAAACATAAAATGACCAATGAGGTGGGAAATGTCAGCTTTTGGCTTTACCAGGGATGGGGTGAAAATGATATTTTAAAGCCTATTCAATTCTTGGTTTGTGTGTCTACACAGAGAAATTACGCAGCCATATAAATGTGGGTTACTCACCATTTGGATGATCCCCAATACTGATTATGTACAGAGAAATTGATGTTAACCTGACAAATATGCTATAAAATGAAGTCGAGCAACAACCAAACATCTGATATGGGCTGAGCAAATAATAATTCGGCAAGTTGTACATTTATGGACAGACACAAATAAAAGAAATTAAGAATATACTCCAGTGTGGGATGATCATCACTAAAAGGAAACCCGTCGATGGCACTTGGCTCGAAAAAAACAAAGTCATGGACCAGGCCACTAATTAGGTAAACTAACAAGTTCAAAAAAGGGGGTTCTAAAAGGAAGTCTGGACAAACAGTTTGCCCAAATATCCCATTGTATTCATTAGACAAAAAGGCTGAAAAAGACAAAAAGAAAAAATCTTTTAAGCAAAATCCAGTTTCACGAGGGGAACAGAAGAGGAGAGGAACCAAAGGAGGCCAAGTGGACAAAATCCTACAAACAACCAGCGATCGCATAAACTGATGGTGTTTTTCTGGCGATAACCTGACGACTGAGGTGAGCGCTCCTTGAAGAGCTCAGCTGCCAGTGAGGGTGAAGGGCACAGGTGCACTCAATGAGCCTTCATCAGTGAAATGTGTGAGGGAAAACTAGAACGGTGTGAAGGAAAGGAGAGGATCCTCTCATGACGACAACACCTTCAACAAAGTTGCAGCTCTCACTCTTCTCCTTCTGCAGGCGCAGGAAACGAGTTCCGACCATGTTGCATAATAGAATGCGATTCAGGCCCAGTATACACGTCAACAGTTTCAAGTGAAAATGGAAAACGTTCCAACAACGTGTTCGGAGCCACAGAGACTACTACATTTTGAAAACGCAACTTCTTTGCAATGCACCACGGCTATAATAAACAGTTCTTCTCCACGTGTGAGTTGATCGACAATAACAACAACGGCGGCCTCCAGAGTGTCATGACTCCCAGTCCATATTGTTTGTGTTTCATTATAAAAACAACCAACATAAAAGCGAAATCGGTTCTGCCATTTACGTGTAAACTTATATTGTTTACTAAACATTGCTGTGTAAATGTGAAGCTTCTTAAAAGAAAATGCAAAAACGATGTTTTCATTTGAAACGTTGTGTAAATGAAGCTAAGAGCATCTCATACCTGCCGTGAACTCAAACACACCTCACAATGCAGACACATGGACAAGATTACTATTGGGCTGAACGGGTGCAAAGTAGGAATATGACAACTGCATCATTGCATCAATCTTACAGTCGCTTCTTTTTTTTCATGTGTAAGATAAAATCTTGAAGGATGTAATAAGTTACTTTTAAATGCAACTCTGCTAAAAAATAAAGACAAAATGCTCCGATCAGAAACAACCGTGGGCTCAGTATTGTTGACATTTTGTGATAACTTTATGGGATGAAATACATTTTAATGATAGTTTGCAGATAGATGAAGAGCCTATAGAACACTCCAGGCAATTGTAATATCCGAGTCAACTTTTTGTAACTTGTTGGCCTCATCTTCCAAGTTAACCTGATTTAATTAGAAGGGGGGAAAAATAGTTAAGGCACTCAAAACAACAACTCATTAAATTCATAACTTTGTTTGGTCAGTCTTAATAAGGCTCAGTGGAAGGTCAACAAGCACTGAGCCGGGGAGGTTCTATAGTTTGGAAAAGTAGAAAAGTTTTCTCATTAAATAAAATGTCTGTACCATTTTTTTTAAATGCGTATTGTCCATTTTAAGGGAGACAATATTTTTTTAAGGAGAAGAATTGTAGTTCAGAAAATTCTCCCCATGTTTTGTGCAAAAATGTCTATATTTTTATGGCAAAAAAATAATAATAATAAAGTATAGTGTACATTTCTGAATAAAATAAATGCATTGAGAGTAATTGAATAAATAAACGTTTTTATAAATAATCTCCATTATCCAAGGAAAAAGAAAAGCAACAAGTAGATAATAGTTCAGAAAACAAACCTATTTTACTCTTGAAACACATTATAATCAAAATGAATCATCTTTAATTTTGGTACATTAAACTCATCATCGTCCACCACATGATTACATACTTGTGGTAAAATCAACCTAAATTGTTAAATCCAGAAATAGGAATATCATGAATTAAAGAAGGAAAAACTGAAAGGACAAAATGGTATAATGTAGATTATGACAGATTTTTTTTTTTTTTTTATCTCACACTGTCTTTTTTCAAAAGCATTTACACATTATTCTGGATCAAACATTACATAAATCTAGTGATGCTGCAATAACATATTTTAAACTACTAGTCCTTACCTTTAATTATCCACTTACAACGTCTATTCCAATGGAGTCCACCGGTGAGCAGTGAGGATTGTGCCTAAATCCTAAAACCCTGAGTCTTTTTCTGTTCAAGAGTCGCTGCAGGATATATCATGTGTTATTCTAACAGGAGGGAGGAGGCTTAAGGCTGAATGTTTATAAAGTCCACATGTCGATGCTATGTTCACCTTTCACATCCTCTGTCTACGTATTTGGCCTGAAACACAAGGAGAAGTACACAGATCACGAAGCGTGTACTTTATTCATGTTTAGCATGTAGCATCGCTGGAGTCTGAGCCCTGGAACTCTTTAGCATGTAGCATGTAGCACGGCTCAGCCTTACATGTTGAGCATTTAAACTAATGAGTCACATCAGGTTAACTCTGCAGATTAAGTCACTGGTATAGTACAAACCAGCTTTCACCTCCTCTTAATACTTTGGCAGAACATCATTTACAGTCTGCCTCACTTACGTACCAATGGGAGATGTTTCTGACAGATACTTGCTGAACTACAACAGGGATCTTTCACAAGTACTCCACACAGTATCAGATCTGATACTCAATACTCAATACCTGATGCCAGTATTGGTGTTGGTGCATCCCTACATAAAACTGTAGATTTCATTGTGAAAGCAGCAGAATGGACGGTGGATGTATTCTCAATGTTACCGGTCCCTCCACACACACACACACACACAAAAAAAACAGCTTTGTTTGTTTGTCTGCTCTGTTTTGATGGTAAAATGCAAACAGGAAGCACAGGAGAAAAAACAGATTACATCAAAGACAAGCGTACCTCTCCTACCCTGACCTCTCCTTTCTTCTCCTGCATCAATGTGAGAATTTCCTGTTTTCGCGCTGTCTTCTTTTATCATCATCACATTTGGGGTCTGTTACGCGCACATTTGCACATCTTTAACCTCTGCGATGCCCCCCCCCCCCCCCCCCCCCCTCCATTTTTCCTCTTTCTCTCTATCGTCCACACGTTCAGGAGTTCGTCCACCGTCCTCCCGGGCAATGGGAAGCAGGGATGGGAGATAGCAGGCGCCTCTCCAGGGGCGTCCATTTTGGATTCGGCTGAACCACCTGGGCTCACAGCATGTCACAGCAGACAGACAAGGCACAAAAAGACGGAGGGAGAGGCCAGCTGGTGTGTGTGTGCGTGTGTGTGTGTGTGTGTGTGTGTGTGTGTGTGTGTGTGTGTGTGTGTGTGTGTGTGTGTGTGTGTGTGTGTGTAGAGAAAGAGGGAGTTATGAGATATGCAAAGTTCCCTGTGGGTTTCCTATCACAACACATTACACACTTTCTACCTCTCACCTCCTTCTAAATCCATCTTCTCTCTTCATCACACACACACACCCACACACACACACACATACACACATTCACACACACACACATATGCACTGTGTCATCCGCCGCTGTGCAGCATAGCTGAGTAACACTCAGACGCAGAGTGCAGTGGGAAGGTTTGGATACCGTCCCAGTGTTTATCGGGGAGAAGGCTCGTTGAGGTGTACGAAGTCTGAACACAGAAAGCTTCGTGTTCGTTCTTTGATAGAAAAAAAAGGGGCTGATTTGTTTTTTTAAAAGGACGCTACTTGAAGAGTTTTCCCTCTGCCTGCATGTTAACCATGCCAGTAAAACAAAAGCCCTGACCCAGAGTTCATCATCTTCAGGCCGCCCGGAATAATTTCACATCATCTCCTGTCAACGTTCAGCTGAAATCCTTCGTAATATTATGATGACTACAAAACTCCGTCTGCTAAATCAATTATTGAACACAATTCAATTTAAATTTACTCAACAGCGTGAAAAATGTTTAGTGTAGTTAAAGTTTATGGCGCTGCAGCAGAACTAAATCGATACAGTGGCCAGACTGATATATGAGCCTGAGTTAACTTGAATTATACAGCAAATATATCAGATGGGTGGGCAGTTCGAAGTACTTTGGATGTTAAGTTTCTGATCAATCTTGCCATACAAGACAGCCTCGAGCTCTAAATTTGTTCTGCCCTCATTGAAATATGTGAAAGCAGAATATTTTAACCCCTGGGTGGTATTAGGGGGTGTTTCGCAACTTTTTTCCAGACTTTTTAAAACCCAAAAGTAATAAAATAACCAGTTAATAACACCATTGAAATATGGCAAAACCAGCTGAAAAGAATAAAACTTATTAAAATCCTAAAGAGTTCATCATTTCTGTCCAAAAATTTTCCTTAAATGTATTAATTTTAAAACAAAGAAAGAGAGAAAAAGAAGTGGATGACTATATAAAGTCACGCATCAATTAGTAATACCATCATGCCCACTGGCAAGTCAAACAAACACGTTAATCCGGGGACTGTTGAGGTTGTTCAGCTGTGGGATTTGATCCTGAAACCTTAATCATAAATCATAAAACCTTTGTTGGGATTAGGGTGTTTGTTTCTACGACAATGGTGCTCAGAGCCACTGAAAAGTTTTTGAAAACGTTCCAACTCTGTCTCACAGGAAATAGGTGAAAACAAAACTTTTCTGAAACTCTGGCACTGCGCATGAACACTGTGGCTGTAGTAAATAATTCTTCTGCTCATGCTCATGATGGACAATAACAACAATGGCGGCCTCCAGAGTGTCATCACTCCCTTCTCACTTCTGTTGTTTCTGTGTAAACAGAAATCGTTAAAAACACATTTACGTCTCCAGCTTTTGACAAAAGGCTCCCTTAATTACAGACAAACAACTGACAAAGAAAGGGCGTGGAGCTTGTGATTAGGTCAGCTGAGGGGTCGGTCACAGTAAAGTGGCTTGACAACAAGTGTGTCAACATCCTCAGCAGTGCATGTGGGATCGAGCCTCTTCCAATGGTGGAGCACAGAGGCTCATACAAAGATCACCATTCCATGTCCCCCACTCAGCATATGGGAGGTATTGATCTTTCTGACATGCTGGCAAAATGTACTAAGTGCTAGCCAAGTCAAGGTTAAGGTACAGTCCTCTGTTTGGATACAACCTTGACCTGTAAATTTCATATTCCCAGCTGGTCTACAAGAGGTACTATAGTCTACTGAATGAGAAAAGAATCCCTCGCCAAAGTTTCAACTGGGAGTTGAGCACAATTTGAAGAAAGTCAACAAACCACTATCCACAGTTGACTGTCCATCGACCTCCTCCCCCGACATGAGCTGTGTAAGAAACGTTGTGCCTCAGGATCCTCACGACATCAATCAGATGTGCAGTATGACAACGGCGGGCATTTGCCACTCCACTGTGACAATCAGGGACGATGGAAATAAGACTTTCACACCAGTTTGACTCACTGATTTTTACGTTTTTTTTATTCTTTGTGCTTTCAGGATTTTTGACGGATGCGACCTCTACTCAAGGGCCACTCGTACTCCAGATAATACGGTATTCACTCATTGTGGTGCATTTTTGATGCTCCAAAAATCTGTTTTTACATGTCACTGTTATTAAATGTGCTATCGACTTTTTCTTCATTTTTTGGTTTTTTTTTTTCAGACTGAGTACTTTTCTCTCATGCCACCATCTAATAATACGAATATAAGAATAAAAATACTCTCCAAACGCACACTCACTTTAGTGAAGGTACTTACCAGACCTTGTGCTCTTTATGGATTCCAAGCAGCTGGTGGCTCACGATGTTAGATACAAGTACCTCCAACATTGGTACAGCAGTGTGCCCATGTAAAATCTGTCAGCGATGACATGCCGTTCCCAAACTAAGAAGAAACGTCTCCTATCCCATTACCACGTGGGTGTTTCCCAATCACGTCTATCACACCCTCGGTGGGTTTGTGTGAGTCCTGCTGGCCACTATAGCTGTCATCCTAATATGATGGATTTTGATGAAATACCTCCCACAAGATTAGGAAGAGGTAGTGGAGCTGTCAGGGGTCAGACGCCGCGGACGCCTTTGCTCACCTTCACTTTCCCCGCCGCTGAAATGGTTTAAAAAAAAAAATTCAAATTTATGCTAATGAACCCTCTGAAGTGGCCACAATACTTGTCACCCCCTTGATCCTCGTATCATTTCAGGAGTTAATTCCAGGCAGGCCCCAGACAGAACAGAGAAGAGGGGTTTTGGTTATAGCACTCAGGGGGGGGGAAAGTCATCTCACCTGAGGGCAGATGTGGGGGTTAACATGAAGATCCCAAGTCTGACAGGGTGTCAATACAAAGCAATTTAAGGGACCCCATGAAGAATCGACCCCCTGGATAACAGGCAATTTCTCTGCTCTGCTGGTCACCACGGCCCGCAGAAGACCAAATCAGAGCGGAGAGAGAGAGGTAAGCAGAGGCACGGAGAGAGAGATTGGAAGAAAGAAGCTTTGGGGGGCGGGGGGGGGGGGGGGGGGGTTGTTGTGATTAGGAGCATATACTATAATACTATAACGGCATCAACACGTGCCTACAAGTGACACCCCAAGCGTGCCAGCTTGAACCCAGACTTCAGTGCTGAACATGACAGATCCCTGTGATGTGAGTTTATTTTCAGGTTCAGATATCCACAATATCTGTAAAATTGCATGCGAACACAGACACACGGAGAATCCTGCGGTACACCCACACGTAGCGCCAACATCACAGCTCGGCAGAGGAGGGAGGACGTGAAAGCAGAGCTGTGATGTGGAGAGGAGGCAGACTGAGAGAGCATTGAGCTGACACAATAAGAGTGAGGCTAAAATGAAAAAAAAAATAAGAATAAATTTTTTTTTTTTTTAATAAATAAAAAAGAGAAACCATCCAGATCAATACATCTTCTATACCTGGGGTAAGACGAGATTCCAGCTGACAACTGTGGGTGAGACGCAGGGTAAACAATAGAAGACTCAGCAGCCCATCTCAGGAACAAGATAGAAAAATAAACATTCGACGACACTACCTCCGCCAGGTAGTTTAGAACCACAAGATAACCTTGACAGCTTGGATAAAGTTAAACCATTTACAGAGAATTAGTCGACACAAGCAAAGGTAGTACATGGAAACTCCAAACAGAAAGGCCTCTAAATCTGGAATCAAGCTGTAAATTTGCTGCAGTGGGACAGGATTGCTGCAAAAAATCCATTTAATGATCTGGACTATTAGATTATACAGGACAGGAACCTTAAAAATAAAATCTGAACTACTCTTGCCCGGCTGCACCCATCCTCTAGTTTTAGTGTTTCAGGTCCTTGGTTCAGTCGACCTACATGCAGATCCAATAGGCACAACAACTCCTCTATTCCAACCACCATTGGTTTGCTCAACAGCTGCACATAAAGGTGCCACTGTGTATGGTTTGAATGAATGATGTGTTCTTTTATGTATGTTTTATATTGCTGGCTGTACTACAAATTGCCTCTTGGGTGTCATAAGGTTCACCTTGCCCTTGACTGCCTTGTATATTAACCTCCATGCGGCACGACGTGTTGACATGTTAGTTAGGGCGCTTCCAAACATTTCCAAAATTCCTGATTGGCTGTGAAATCTGTCAATCTTTAATAAGCAGTGCCCTTTTCTCCATTGACTGAACATCGCCAGACATCTCAGCTGCGAGCCTCAATGTTTGAGTTGTAGTTGAAGAAAACAGAATCTGTGACTCGTGGGGAAAAACGCCACTTTGATTCAGGAGCACAAATATATTTTTCACCAAATTTACTGCTACAATTGTAGGATAACTGTGAGCATGTCCGTTTTTTTAATCGGTAACTTGTAAAAAAGGATTTGTGCACCTGTAATTAAGAATTTGTGAACGTGGGAGTGTGGTGTTGTATTTGTGGAGAGAAAAAGAATCTACAGGTACACAACTCACAGTACAAAACTACAAGTTCCCGCTACACAACTACAAATTCCACTTTGGAAAGTGCTCAAACTTTTTTCACCAATAATACCTTCATAGATTTTTCCTGTTATAACAGAGTGTATTCCTTCCACAGCCTTCTATGCTTGCTCATGTGGAATTGTTGGGTTTTTCTCTTTAAGAGTGTCTTGAAGTGACTGTGATGTATTTGGTACTAGGCCCAAAGCCTACTGACGTTTTCTGGCCTAAATGAAATGAGAGTCATCACTGGACAGTGATGAAAGTTTCTCCAACTCTGACACGAAGGTGCTTGAGAGGTGGAACTGGACCCTGACCTCAACATCAGCCAACATCTTTATGGTGAATTAAAAATGAGCCGGGCCTCGTCCCTCGACACCGTGTTGGACCTCGCTGATGCTCATTCAGCTGACAGGCGGAAAATACCTGCAGCACGATTCCAAAATTGCATGAAAGCTTCTTCCCAGAGAAGAGAGGGCTGTTAGTGCACTATGTTAATATTACATACAATATGGGTGTTGTGTGACCATACGTTTGAAGGTACTGATTTACTGTGCTGCAGTGAAGAAATGATCCTCCTTGAGAAGACTGCAGAGCATGACAGTCAAGTCTGGACTGTCAAAGGATGACAAGGAGGATGTGCACGTGTGCGAGAGGGTAAAACATGTAGGATATACACTATGAGAGGAGAGAGTAAACTATAGAAAGAGAGATATGGGGGGGGGGTTAAGGAGCACAGCGCTTGTGGAGATGTCTTTTCCAACATCATCAAACTCAGCCAGAAGCCTTGCAGAGCGTATGAAACAGAGAGCAAAAGGATTCTGGTTTTAGAAAAGAAGCTCACAGCTTCAGCAGGTGTGACGTGTGAACATCTGAACTCTCGTTGGAGAGGCGAAGGAGAACCAGCAAAGCAGAGTTGATCCAGACTTCGCCTGTCAAACGCTGAGTAATTGTGAAATGAAATCTCCAGCCTCCCCCAAGTCCCTTATAACATTTCACTGTTTCACTGTTTCCTCTGCCGCAAGTACTCCTTTTGTGCATTTGAAAGTCTTCGCCGAAAACAAGACCATCATATAGAAAAATCTGAAACACTGAGTTAAAAAAAATTAATACATTTAAAGAAAACACTCCACTTTTGGTCTATTTTTCTGTATTAAAACAATAAACTCACAGCAGCTTTAATTCACCCAAGACTGATTTTCCCAAAAAACACTACACATGTTCTGTTGTTTTTTCCATTTACTTGTAGAGAAATCTAGTGAAACCACACATTTGACTTTTCACCACATTCCAGTTTGATAACCTGGATTTCTGCACCAGAAGGCAACTGATCCCACAGCAATCCACCAATTTAACTAAAGCGTGGCACTGTGACAGTTGTGGGAATCTCTGCCTTTTATCCTTTTCTGTTCATTTGTACCAAGAGACAATATGTCAATCCACATATGAATGGTTGAACTATTCAATCTAATCTAAAATCGTAGACTGACAGACCAATATTACTCTTCTTCTGGCCAAGCAACTTGCATTGCTACACTTTCTAACCGACAAACGACCCCCTCAAACCTATAACAAAAGAATTTCTGGCAGCCTAATGAGACAATACTGCATAAATTTACTTTGTTTTGAATTCTTGGAGCAAAGTGGCTGCTGCACTACCCTCAGGGCAGCTTGTCCACTCACCCAAACTCAAGTAAGTGTTGGCTGAAAAGGGTTCAGATGTCAAAATTAATATGACAAGCTGACCTTAAGTCAAGGCAACACTTGCTTCCTTCTATATGAAATTCACAGTTAATAAAGGCAGTGAGCAACAACGCCATTGTCAGCTTAGACATTTATGTCAATGGTCGGACGGCTATTGTGCACGGAAACGTTCTGAAATATACGGCATGACATGCCATTACAATTTGCAATGCTTCCTCAACCTTTAGAGTCCGTCATTTGCTTATTGACTGCAAGCTTGCTATTCTGTCTCCAAGAAACCATGAAATCCCAATTCGAGAAAATGCTTGACTTGATTTGGTTACAAGCAAGTAGGTTCATGTGCTTTACCCAGTGTACACCTCTGCAATCAAATCACTTCATTCTGAGGAAACCTTTGATATAAAAGTAAAAAATGCTAATGATGTCATCTTTTCTATATTTGACCATAAAAGCCACAATCAACACTGAGATGACACGTTTCATTCTGTTTTCTCACTTCGGCCTCTTGTTGCAGTGAAGATGATTCACGTGCTGGATGAGATGGGTGTTCTGGTGTGACAGGTGAGGAGATAAAGAGGCCCATATAGACAGAATATTCCCAAAGACTGAAGACAATTGGTTATTCCCCTGATTAATATTAATATTTCCTAAGTACAGTGCCTTGGTTGAATTCATTGTTGTGGTTTACACAGTCAGCAAGCGTCAAAGAACCTTAAAATTGAATTTGTTGCCGTTGCGTTATTAAACTCCTACCTGTTAAGCTGCAACTGGGTGAAATCTCAACCCTGCAGGACACCGGCCCTCCAGGACCGAGCTTGGGCACCCCTGGTTTAATCACTTCATGGTGACTACAAACAAGAGCAGGTCCTTAATGCAGGAAAAGCCTGTTGGTTGGTCACCTTGGAAAACATGAAAACAGAGTGTAGTTGCATCAGCATGCACCATGTGGTTCAGCACGCTTTTCGCATGGTCTTACGAGATCACACCCATAAACTCTCTTGAATTGTTTTGGTCAGCCTTCAGGCCTCATCTCAGTTGGGTGTGTTTGGCAGTTCTACATTGGTCTGCTCTCCAGAACATGTCAACGACTTGCTCCTGGCACTGTGTTGCCTGATACCACAGCAGCCCTTCAGAGGTCTTCTAAAGTCCCCTTTCTTTAGACATGAGACGTGTTTTAGAAGAACAAATGGAATCAGCTCAGAGGGTCTAATGCTGTAGCTGATAGCTGTGATTCCTCATCACCCAGATGGGATTTGTATTTCACACCTAATATTTACACAAGAAAAAGATTTCCTGCCCTTAAAACAACATCTACTGGATAAACACTGAAACTAAATGACTATTCATTTTTACCATTTTCTTCGAATGGCTTCTTCCTCACACACAAACACCGAAATGCAGTCCAACTGTCAGAATGACTGATCTGTTTCTTTTTCTTCCTCTTCTTTGATCCCCTCTTACCTCCATTTCTGTCTGTGAACCGTAAAAATTTATGAAACGGAGCCGGAGCAGCCAGGTGACTGTGTTGCAGCTGTGTTTCCATGGAAACGCAGGTAGCAACTCTCAAGGTGAGGCTGTATTTAAAACATGCACTCATGTGCACGAGCGCACACAGACACACACACACACACACACATGCACACACACACAAGCTGTTTATTATCACAAAAAACCTGGCTGTTGCGCTTCATTTTCGCACGCCCCTGCTTGTCTGATCTTTAACCTGCTAAAGTTCAACTTGGCAAGCAAATGTTTTACAAATTAGCATGAACACGCACATACACACGTGCGCGCGAGCGTGTGCACACGCACACAGACACACGTACAAAAAAACTTGCATTTCCAGGCCTCTAAGTTTCCTTTTTTCTAGCTTCTCAAAGCAGGTAAGAACACTGATTCTCTCTGCGCGGCGTAATTGCCTAGGGCTGTGATGACCTTCTATCCAGACTGAAACAGTGGGCTATTATCTCTCAAAGTAAATTAGAGAGATTATATGGCTATTAAAAGAATATGGCTGTGAAAAAAAGAAGAAATATCATCATACTTAATTTAGTTGGTAATTTCCATCACTTCATGGAGATTTAACAAAGCCCGATTAGAACACGTCAAACATTTATGGATATGTTCATGCGGAGAAATGTAATTACATACATTCATATTAATCCATCTTCTATACAGCGTTATCCAACATTGATCTGGAGCAGATCTAAGCTCACGGTGAAGAGAGGATACATCAGGGCAACAAACAAAAAGGCAGGGGCAATAGTAAAAGACAAATAATGAAAATCACAATAGATTGAATCATCCCAAGGCTGCCAAATGTCCTTTGAATGTTTTGTGCGCTGAATGGTAAAACATTGCTCGCAAAGATACGTTTATTGGAAAAAGTGATGAATATATCTTCATATACATATTTTCCATATGAAGGCACATTTAGAAGGTAAAACTGTATTAAGTCAGTGTCAAAATATCTTTCAAAACTTATATTTTGTGAAACATGTTCTTTTCATTCATGTGTATTTCGTTGATAAAATGTTAATACATGCAGGATGAATCAGAACAAATTTTATGAACAATGGTGGTTTTTGCGGAGCATGTTCTCCAACAGTTTAAAGGGGTCATATTATGCAAAATTCACTTTCTAATGCTTTTCCAACAGTAATATGCGTCCCTTGACCTGGGAATGACGCCCCAGAAGGGAAGAAAGTCTGTCATCTCTCTCCCTGACTGTAATCAAACTCTATATAGTGTCATTGGGCGTTTAGCCAATCACAATCAAGGTAGGCTCCTCCCCTTTGACTCCTAATAATAAATAATAATAATGAAATATTTGGAATAAAAGCCATCTCTCCGTTTTCTTCCCTGCTTAGTCCATATGGAGTCATGAAGAAGAATAAATAAAACCCATTTTATAGTCAGGAAACCTGTGTTATATAAAAGCATCACAGTGAGATCAACTTGTTACATTTAAGTTTTACATAAATTTGATCTAAAATCCAAATACCCCTCACTTTTTATCGGTAGTGTATTTTGTAACTTGAAAACACACATTTTGTTAATAGTTACATATTTTTGAAAAATAAAAGCATATTTCATGGTTGAGTTGGGGAATTTATTTATACATATTTGAATTTAAAAATTAGTTTTTATGATTTTGTCAAAAAGTTTGTGAAATTTTACATTCAAAGGTAGAATAGCACTAAATGCACCAGAATTTAGTTACCACCAATAATTTGCAGAAGGAAGTTTATAGGATGTTGAGCCTGTGCGTATGTGAGTGGAGGCTTTTTCCTTTTGCTTAATCTCTCGTAGGATTTATTCACAGTTTTCTGCGCCACCAACATCACACATTTGCAAAAATGAAAAGCCAGTCAGTGCGTCAGGAGAAAGTAGAGCGGTAAAAACACTTGTTTACACAGCTGACTCATACAGGTGTCCATCAAGTGTCTTACTTTCTCCTCTTCTCTTTACTTTCTTCCTTCCAATATCTCCGACAGTTAGCATTCGCAGTCTAATCCAGTCCTGATGTGTGGCTCATTAATAGGGTGAGGTAAAGGTATTGGATTAAAAGCAGATTAGAGATGATTAATGAGGCATAATGAGGACTAATCTCACGCTCCTCTGTTCAACTCTGTGTTTTTAATGTGTGTTTTTCTTGCTCTGCCCCTCCTCGCCAGCTGAGTCATCTGCCTCTGGGTGCAGCTGCTGAAATATACATGAGATGTTGGTTTACTGAAATAAAGAAGATCTGCAGGAAGAGAGGCGCAGGGGCTGTTTAAACAAGGTTTGAGTCTCTTAAATTCAGCGGGGGTAAATTATTAGCGCTTGTCAGACAATCCATTACACACACACACACACACACACACACACACACACACACACACACACACACACACACACACACACACACACACACACACACACACACACACACACACACACACACAATCTACAGGCTGAGACACTCGAGTCCTTGAACACAACGCCACAACTCATAAAAGAGATGCGCACATTGCAACTATACTTTGCAATGCAGAAGTGATTCAACACACGCACGCACGCGCACACACACAGACACGCACACACACACACACACACACACACACACACACACACACACACACACACACACACACACACACACACACACACACACACACACACACACACACTCTGCCCTTGAAACAGTACAAGGAGAGAGGGAAGGTCACAGACAATCAGTCCCGGGTCCTCTGAGGCCTCCCAGCATCCGGGACGGCACCTTTGGGAGTCCCGCTCCATTCTCTCCCTTCTTCTCTTATCTCACCCCCCTACCGCCTCTTGCCTTCATCTTCTTTTTCATCCTTATCCTCTCTTTTCCTCATTGCTCTACCCTTTCCTTTCCCCAAGACCAAATTTTCTTATTTCAGTGTGAGTCACACATTGCTAAAAGGTACCACGCAGGTATCATGTGAAAGATCCAAGACAAGTAGAAGAACTTTATGAGTACTGAAAATCTTAATTGGGCTCTTCGAAACGAAATCACATCCATTGTCAGTTTGTTCCCCGGATGAATGAGACGATACAATGTGTGAATTCCGAGAAACATCAGATAATGACGGTTTGAGAAATCTGTAAACACTGTAAATCTGTGTTCCAACCCAAATACACGAAGTGCAGTGAGTTTCTGACATCATCCGAACTTCCACGACGGCAATATAACTAAACTTTGTCGGTTTTGGCATCTTTGATCTGTGGCAAGCGGAAATCTTCTTTAGAAAATGATCCACTGACGCTTTGCACAAAAAGAATTCCCGCCTGTTTCAGATACAACCTGCTACTGACACAGTCGAGAAAGCTCATCAATTATCAATTTCACCACATCAAACAACAAAAACAGATCAAATCCCAACCACCCCCATCACAAGGTCAGTACAGGAAACAGGTAAAAAGACCAATATCTTACGTTCATATCAGATTTGTGCACATTCTTCACCACAATGTGTGGACGAACGCAGATACTCACTTATATAGTTAGTGTACTTTATATAGAGTACCCTTAATCAGCATCCAAATCCAGCTGGCCAAGCCTTATGTAGAGAGCTCATAGTGTGATTGTTGTCACGAAAGATATAGATTTGCAAGAAATTCTATAAAGTGAGTCCAAGCTGGAATAAATCAGTTTTTTGCTTATTTTGGCTATATCTTAGCTTCTCTAGTGGAATCATGTAACGCACCTGTTTATTCCAATGAAGATCATGGCTTCAGTTTTACATTTGAATAGTGTTGCCGATGTACATCTCTAAACGGAGGCCAGTTCTGTTGTGTGTCCATTTCTCTAACTATTTTGCAGCCTGTGCAAGACAAGAGCCTGTGTCTCTCTTGTTTCTCTGCATGCTAATTTGAATATTGTCCATTTTGTGGAAGACCATGTAAACATTTTTTCATGTGGCTGTGCAGTTGTTCTTTTAAAAGTAGAATATGTTGTCATTCTCGATCATATGTTTTTCATATGGAATCCAGAGCTTTTTCAAGTGCGTCCTTGAGCATGTGGACCAGCGTCTGGTAGCGTTTCCATGCCCTCCGCCATTATTTGCTTGATCAGATAATTACGCCGGAGAATTGTTCGCATTTTGCCGTCTGCTCGTATTTTCTTTATTGAATTGGATTCTTTTCTTGTGGCTATGTTTTTAGAGTATTTCTTTTAGTTAAACTGTAGTTGAAAGTGTCAAAGGCAGACGGGTTGTTGGCACTCAGCACTTTCAGACTCAGACTGTCACATTTAATATTATTATTTTGTCTGCACTAGATTATTAGATTTACTAGATTTAATTTACACTAAATCATGAAGTTTATACTGGAATCTTTGTTTCTATTGTTGATTTTTAGAGTTGATAAATACCTGCACTGACTGCATGAGGATTTTCCATCAGCATGTAAATCAAACAAAAAGTAAAAATTAAAATAGCAACAACAACAACAACAATCCCTCACATCTTCAGGAACGTGTCTCATGTGGAGCTGAGAATATGAATGTGTTGCAATTTCACAGGAAAGCCTTTGAATGGCAGTAAAATCCATCAATAGAACCACAAACAGCAGTGATGAAGCCTGTTATTAGTAGAACTGTGTTTGAAAATTGCGGTCAGTTTCAATTTCCTTTAAAAACAGGTTTATGCGAAACATTTTAAGGCACTTTTTGCTTCTTGTTGTGCTATTTTATAAAAACACGGCTCACTCCCACAATCTCTGAAAGATACAGCTGGTATCCTAGTGAGTTTTGGACTAATTTGCCCTTTTCATTTCTCCATCTCTACCTTTTTTTTCCCCTATGACTCTGCTTTATGCTCCCAAAGTCCCAGTTCCACATTTCCCTCACAATCACAGACTCCCTGAGGATTTATGGCCTTCGTCAGTCACTCCCCCCCCCTCCTCTCCTTCCACCTCCCCCATCACCCCATGAGACAAGGAAGAACCTCTCTCTCACACACACACACACACACACTCACACCCCAACACACACGCATACAAACAGCAATCTCCCTTCTTCATCCCTTTATCCTCCACCGCCATCGCTTTCCCAGATGTGCCCCATCCCGAGAGAGAATCCCCCCATCATCATCATCATCCCAAAATAATAAAATAAAATCCCAATGCCCTGATCCCCCTCCTGAGGAGGGGGTGAATGAGATAAACTGATGAATGTGGTGGGGCAGTTGTGGATGAGAGGAGAGCAATTAAAATCTTCTTTGCTCTCATTTTTTTCTCTCCAGATCCAGAGGGAAAATGAAGAGACAGACATTGTGTCTGGCAAAAAAAAAAAAAAAAATAGGAAAAAAGAAAAGAAAGAATTCTATTTCATCTCAATCAGAGACCGAATCTCCATTGAAGGCTGAATGAAGATAAAAGAAGCAGTGGCTGTTAAGGCGCCCATCACATGTGCAATCAAGGTGATTTAAATGTGCGGAGGAGAAAAGATCCTACCACACTCTGGACCAAAATCTGCTCTGGACCTCGATAATGCTTACACTCACACTGTCAAACGTGTTTTGGAAATTTCTGCAGACAATCCTCAGTTACATTTTCTTTGAGAATTGAGAGTAACGCTTACTATAAATGTCTGTTGAATAATGCATTCATAATAACTAACAAACTCATAACTAACCCTAACCCTAACGTCCACAATAACTAATGATACATCCATAATAAACCTGGTTATTCATATTCATAATAATATATGGCCAATTTACACAAGGTTCATATGGGTTCACAGGTGGTGTAAATAATGTGCTATAAATTCATCATGTGTAATATTCACACCCCATGTCAAAGAGACAAAGAAAACAGTGGAGGATCGACATATATCATGTATTACTCAAAGGATTTTTTTTAAACAAGTGAAGTAATCTTACATCTAATAAAGTGTGCAAATGTTCAGCTGAGATGCTTTGAGCTCATACTTTGTCTGATACTTTACTTAAAGAAAGCAGATATTATTAATAACACGTCATTAGTGTTGTATAAGAGAGCATGAGAGAGAGAGAGAGAGAGAGAGAGAGAGAGAGAGAGAGAGAGAGAGAGAGAGAGATGTTAATTATATGTAAAAGCGACACCTGGTGTCCCAACAGTCTCCCAACAGTCTAAACATTAAGCAGCTTCACTAGAAAATGGTGGAGGGTGGCCTGAATCAGCGCTGCGAACAGTAAGATTTGTTAAATGGAAAAGTCTTAAGTCGAATTACATAAGAAGAGACTGAAACTGGATCCACATGAGTGGATGATAACTTAAAGCTCTGCCTCCCATTCTACTTTTAGAAAACCTAGGAACCTCCAGCAAACCAGTAATGTTGCACACTGTTTCACAAAGTCATACTACAAGAGTTTCATTGGGTTTATGGCCATTATTCTGGAAGTGGTGACATTTTATATAAAGCTTATGGTAATATGCAAACTGTATACATAACACGGTATTCTTCTAATATAATTCCTGCAGCATTCACTAACAGTGTATTGCAGTATCCCAGACTATTTTTATAACCCTATGTGAACCTCATGACTTCCGTATCCGCGTGAAAATCTGCTCTCACTATGTCATGAATGTATTAAACATGTATGAAGAACCCATTATATCCACGACCTTTAATATTTCACCATATTTATATCTGTATCTTGAATTGTGAAGACTTATGGAGCCTCACATCACATCTGTGTTTGTCTACAAGTCCAACAAAACACAAGGTAAATCCAACTTATTTATGCTATTTTATAATCCACTGCCATGTTGGGTGACGTCAGAGTCTTTTACCCAAAACATCCCACTTTCCCAGTGAGAAGCTCCCAGTTCAACTGCTTTAAGATGCATTTTTCCCACTGGGAAGTGGGAAAATTTGTCGTGGACGAGTTGTCCAGGGTTGCAGTTTTGTGGACGAATCGTTCATGCACCAGTTGCACAAACTCCAATTCTCTATATTTGCAAGAAACTACATGTCATATACAGTATCTAAGCCATGAATTAAATCGACACTCCCTAATGCTGCAATCAAAAAAATAACTACTTTTATAGTCTAACTGCTAATGTTGAATTAAAAGGTTAAACTCACTATCACAACTGCACTGTGACTTTACAGAACAAAAAATTCCAACCATGAACTGGAATTCTCAAATCTCTGTTTCTTTCTCTATTACAAAGTGCCTCCCCCTCCCCTCCAAACACAACACTGGTCGAGAAAAAAAAGAAAAAAAACAACTCGTAAAAAAAACTTTCAAAACTCTTCCAGCAAGAGACAGACAACGAAACTGCAGATGAGTTTGAGAGAGAGAGAGAAACAGAGAGAGAGAGAGAAAATTACATTCAGAATTTGCATGTATATGCCTGAAGTGATGCTTTGCAAGACACAGCTGGGCGCTAAGCCGCCGAGTTGAGATGGCTTATTGAGGAGGCAACATTTCACACCCGAACTGTAAAACGCATGCCTGCGTCAGAGGAAATTGGCCCCTGCTTTGGGTGAAATCTGTTCACTGGCTCACCTCCGCATCATAATGTGAGCTTCTTCAGAGAGTGGCAGGTGAGATAAGCGCTCCTGTCGTCTGTCTCTCACATTTACTCCACGTTGCCGTTTACAATCACTCCGTGTCTCAATTTTAAGGAGAATCCGAGGAAATAAACAAACTCCTTGTGCCGGAATTTACATGAAAACCTACTTTTCTTTCTCAAAATCACAGAAGGCAGCTTCTTGGTTGTTTTTTTTTTGGCGAATGCTTATCTGACCACGTCCCACCATCTTCAGACTCTCCAATCAGCGCAATCAGTCAAGACCAGTGCAATCACGGTGCCCAACAAATCGAGCTAAAATGATTGCTTTCGATTGTCAGTGTCCTACAGAGATGCTGTATCGCCTCCAAAAAAAACCACAACGTGTCGGCCTCCCGGGCCTGCTTGATTTCTATCCAGCAAGCGGAGGCTGGCTGATGACACGGCTGAAGCACATTCTGCTTTCTAAGTTTTTTAAGTTTGGAATTTGCAATCCCCAATCAATGCCGTCATACGGGATCTGTGGAGATCGTACTTCCACAGCGTGCGTGCGACCAATTAGTCTCCTCGGCCTTGTTATATAAGAACATATGTCATGACCACAGCCACGGAAAAAATGGTAATGAATGAAAATTAGATGCAACTTTCCCGGCGCTAACTGAACCTAACCTCAGCTGCTCGGTCCTCCGAGGGCTCCGGTGAAGTTGTTCCACATGAACCCCTTCAGGGCGAATGAATAAACCATGTAGGGAACCGGAGACCCCAGACAAGAAGTACATCCCTCACCTTGGATGATCAGCACATTCATCATCTTCTGATTGAACCAATTACTGAAAACATACCATACAAAAACATGAATAATGACTAATTACGTTGCCACCATAAAGTATGAAGTAATGTCGATTTATTGAGGCTGTTGCCAAATTTGAAATGTTTTTTAGAAGCATGTTCAACTCAGCAAAGATAATGTAGACCGTGGATGTCAAACACAAGGCTAAGGTTAAAACGACCTGCAAGAGGCTCCACTCTGGCCCGACAAACTACCAAGTAAAATTCTAAACAATTCAAAGAATCATAAGTAAAGAATCAGTCATTTTTGGGAGTAATTATTTGGCTTTGCAAAACCATAAACATTGTCATCAAGTGTACTCTGCACCACATCAAATAAAAGCTTCAATTTAAAGAATATTATTGCACTATTTTACCGACATGAAATGTTTGACGCCCCTGATCGAGACAATGAGCACAGGGGGGGAATGCCAATGGTGCAGTGACAAATACTGTAAAGGTACATATTAATGCAACAATCATCCCTCGTGACACCGACGCCTCCTGACAATCTGCATTTGGGAATGAAAGCAGAAGGGGAACTTTTGTGGACAAAGTTTTACAACTTCAGAACTTCTGAGAAAATGTAAGCAACTGCAGGGATATTAAAATGTAAAGACAGTACAAATGGGTGCTACTTCTACCTTCCAAGTGAAAACCTCAGGCTGACGCCTGTCATATATGGTTTATATATTGAGGTTGACTTCAACATTTTAACTAAGGTTGATAACTGTGAAATACGCGTGAGAGATGATATTTCTGCTTTAGTTAGATTTTCTCTCTCACTCACTCAACCTCTTCATACCCAAATGTACCATGAGTCTGATTCATGGCAGCTTTAGGAAATCTGTCAATGGGAATGCTGAGGCTATGACCAAGTCATTGCAGCCACAATATTCTAGATGTATTTATGTTGTCATTTGTGATCTTATTGGGTAAGTAGATATTGCAAATTACTTCGATTTTAAAGACATGTTTTTGGTCCGGGCTGCCAGAGATGTAATTTTAATTGCTATGCGAGAGACATACATTTTGTCGCTCCCTGCGGTAAAGGTAATTAAACAAAGGACGGGGATACATCGACATGGGGAGGGGCTCTTACTCAACTAATTGCACCCTGGATAGTAGATATTCGAGAGATAAATCACATCGCAGTTGTGTCAGCATGTTCATATGTGGCCATATTGATGGCAATAATAATGAGAAACTAGGATTTTTATTACAATATAAAAACATACCAATAGGGTTAGTATATGAAGTTAGATATTTATATAATATTAATTTATTTTAATTGGAACAAACCAAAACTGCTCAAGTCTGAAATTCGGCTTTCAGCAGCTGTGATGGCACTCAAAGGAGATTTACTTACAATGTAAAATGAAAATAAATAAATAAATACAAATAATCTGATCAGGGGTTTGTTTATTGATCCACGGTGAGGAATATGGACCAAATCATTTTGGGGTAGATGGAGGGAATCGTACACTCTGCTGCATGCTTGTGATTTTTGCCTAAAGGGGCAATGAAAACAAGCATTGACATGAAATCTGGCCACATGGTCCCTTTTCCTACCAACTGCGATGCCTCACTTTGACCGGGAATCATTCTGACAGTTGAAATAGTCCAGAACTTTCGGTAACTACTAATCCCAGTAAACAAAGTGGAGGCACACATGGACAGACCTTCAGTCCATCGTAAGGCCGGCATGGAGAAACAGACAGACGCATTCACACCCTCTGGCCAAGTGAAAAAGCACTGATTTCATAACAGTTGTATTTAGACAGCAACATTTTGAAAATGTACGTTTACACAGAAATGACAGAGGATGAAAATTGTGTTTTTACATGGGGCCACCAGTAGGTGCTGTCTAATGCAAAAAAAAATTGAAGCTCCTTTAAGGCACTTGCAATCTTGACGATGGTGTAGTAAATAAAGATTTTAATAAAGAGAGGGCTGTTAAATTCAAGAGTAAACAGAACACATTGCATTCATTGTTGTGAATGAATCCTCCTCGCCTGTGTGCAGAAGAATTTACTACAACTGTAGTATGCAAGCGCAATTGCAGCATTTCAGAAAAGTTGTTTGAGCATTTTCAAAAAGTTCCATCTTGAAAGTCATTTTAATAAGTTTTAAGGGTCTTAAATGCCTCACCGGTCCCAAGTATACGGAAACCCAAAACGCAATGAAAGTTTTCCATTCTCACTTGATAGCGGTATTGTGTGAATGAGGCCTGAGAATACAGCAGAGGATTAAGTGAAAAAGGAGTAACTGCGAAATAAAAACTGTTTAGCTCGATTTCAAAGATGCAAACACTTTGATTAAATCACTCGATCACTTGCTTGTTAATCATTTTCGCTGTAGAGTGACATTGCAAATACCCCTCCTTCTCTATGGTGGAGGCATGAGAACTGCTCTGATCGTCCTGTGGCACTTCATGAAAAGTCTGGACATCACTAAAGCTTCATCCTCTGGGAATCGGCCGCAGCTTTAAATCAAATTTAAATGTCACGGTAATCCATGAATCCAAGAGGTGTTGAAATATTTAAATTAAAGAAAGCCTGAAATGTCAAATGTTTGGTTGTGCAAGTCGGTGAAGATGCATCACCTGGGGACCACAAACCATTTTATTATTATTTATTTGGAAAGCAAAAGAGGTGAAATACAGACCAGCCGTGTCATTCACCTGTACCTGAATACAGAGTGTGAACCGCAGGAACACACGTCCACTGTTCAGAAAAAAAACCTGATGAAATCAAGCCTCAATACGGGATTGCACAGGGTTACAGAAGGTGATGGAGCAGCTGTAACCCACACAAAACATCAGCACTATACAAACCCTCGAGTTGGCCTCTGCATTTTTTTCCCTCTTCTTTCTCTTTTCACATGCATCATTTCGGTCGGAGTTTCCTCCCCGCACCGTTTTCACGGGAAGAGTTTTACTGAGCAGCGCTGACGACCAAGGTGTGAGAGGACGTCCCGTCCTACGCGATGCGGCGTGCCCCGCTCTTTCTCCCCTGCTCACTCCCTTTACCCCACAACGCAACCCAGCCGCCCTCCCAGTGGGGAACCGGTGCCATGTGGTGATGAATAGTCAGATGTGAGGCAGGAGGACGTACAATGTAGGTCGAGCTCCAGGGGTTGTCTACTGGGGTGTGTGTGTGTGTGTGTGTGTGTGTGTGTGTGTGTGTGTGTGTGTGTGTGTGTGTGTGTGTGTGTGTGTGTGTGTGTGTGTGTGTGTGTGTGTGTGTGTGTGTGTGTGTGTGTGTGAATATATATATGTGTGTGTGTGTGTGTGTGTGTGTGTGTGTGTGTGTGTGTGTGTGTGTGTGTGTGTGTGTGCGTGTGTGTGTGTGTGTGTGTGTGAATATATATATATATATATGTGTGTGAGTGTAGTCCCGTGTATGTGTGTGCGTGCGTGCGTGTGTGTGTGTGTGTGTGTGTGTGTGTGTGTGTGTGCGTGCGTGCGTGCGTGCGTGTGTGTGTGTGTAAGGGGAAGTAGTTGTGAGAGGTAGTGTTGGTGAGGGAGAGAGGGAGGGAGAGAGGGAGAGAGGGAGGGAGGGAGGGAGGGAGGGAGGGAGGGGGTTGATGAAGAGTGCGTATACCTGCAGCGGTATGATATATGGGGTGTCCGTACCCTCCTTATACACCTGTTCCCGTTGCTTATTCTGTCTCTGCCTCGCACACAATAATGCACCCATGCCCCCCCCCCCCCCCCCCCCCCCCCCAACACACACACACAGGCAGACACACACCCCAACCCCCCCCCCCCCCCCCCCACCCACAGACAAGGTGTGGATAATCAGCTCATTTGTTATGGTGCAAGTCAGATTAGTGTATGAACATATGCATGATGATAAAGTGCACTGCGCCACAGCGACAACCTTGTTCGGCGGGACCGCAAAGTCGCACGTACGGAGAAGAGAGTGATGAAGGGCGGTGGAGGGGTACAATAACACCGGGGTCAACGTAAGACGGGGTGCTGGGTGACTGTGAGGGCCTGGCCATGAAGGAGGTCATACAGGGGATTCAGCTTCTATTTTTTTTTTACGAGAAGATTGTACTTTAATACAAGCAAGTCTGGGTAATGTATTCTGTTTGCTTGAAAAGTCTGTTCTTTTCTGTGATACCAACACCTACATCATCATTCATAATCTCTCACCCAGTGAACTTCAATAGGCTAATTTTGAACAATGAGTTAAAATTGGAATTGTAAATGAAGATTACAAACTCTGTTGGTAAAGCAGGTACGAACAGCAGCGTGAAACAGACCTGACGTGTGAAACAGATGCCCTTTTAAGCATCACATCCCATTAATGAACTGTGTGATATGTGTGGGTAAGAATATGCAACGAAATATTTACATCAAACGAACCAATTAAAACCTTTAGAACCACACTAATACTAAACCTGCACGCATGGAGGCCAGAGCTGACAGTATGGATAGTTCTTACCGGTATATACAAATAAGACAAAGTCATATTGAATAAAGATTTTGTTGTGTGTACATCTACTAGTCTCTGATTCATGCTACCAAAATTGCATTTAATTGAAGATGATTGCAAAGCTCGATGGATTTGGATTAAAGTTGTTCATGAATAGTGATGTTTTATTTTTACTAATTGACAGCACTGTGTAGCATTAATTAGTGGTGCATCATAGCAATATGTTTTCAGATTTGAATTGACAAGGCTTTTAGCGTGTTGTTTACAACAGAGCATGTTGTGTGTGATGAATCTGAATCTGGTCAACTTCTTTATGTAAATGAGGCGCTGGGCAAAACTTTAATAAAACGTCTAAACTAGCTGTGGTTGAACCAAAACCAAACTAATTAATGTTAACTTAAATTACTTCTTGTGGGTTTGAAAGCTGGATAGAAAGAACAAGGTGGAGCAGAGAAGACTCGAATTAAAAAGAGGAAAGCTCTGGAAACAGATACAACAAAATGTGCCAAGATTGGCAACTTTTTCATTAAAACCAGCTTAACGGTTAGAAACAACAAATGACGATGAACAGGTAAGATGTTTAACTTTGCCTCCAAACTGCTGTTCAATTTAATTATCAAGTCAATGAACTCTGTGGCGTTGTGGCATAAGATAACATGAAAATTCTATCAATTGAATAATAATGTGATGCAACGCCACATAGCTGGGAAACCTTATCTTTTGGCTCCTCAGAAACTAGATCCAGCAGCACCAAGCAGGAAGGGCTGATCACAGGATAGATCATATTATTATATTCAATATAATGAAGTCTGGGATGGAGGCCTGCTCCAAATGCTCTGGGATTCTAGATGATTCAGCTCTACATTAATGAAACTGAGCTGAACTTTGTAAAAAGGGGAGATTTGTGCAGAGAATTTAGATCATTATTATAAAAATGACTTGGTGTGAGAAGCAGAGGCAGTGGTGACGAGGGGTTGATCCCGTCACTATGCTGGAACAGTGTGTGAACAATCAAGCAGAGCTTCCAATATATAACACTTTTCTCAACAGTACATTTGATTAAAAACAGACTCAGGAGCACTTTTACCAGAAAAAACCTTGCGGCATTCATGCTCATGAGCACTGAGGAAGGAATCCTCATGTCTGTGGTCAATGATGTTGTCATAAACAAAGTGGCAGAGACCAGTGCACTGCTCAGGGATCATGTTTCTTTGAAAAACAGATGATAGTGTTATAACAAAGTACATTTTTTTTATTCTATATTTTGAATCTAATATTGTATGTTTTTGTTTCATTTTTAAGATTTGGATATCTGTTAACAAGTATTTGAAATCTAGATTCTGAAATAATTAAATAAAAACATGAACTGGGACTAGACCATTGTGAGACAGGTTAGTTGTACCCTACTGATGATGTGTTGTCGCAATAGTAATCCTGCACTATTGTATCATGTTGGTGCATTTTCATTGTGATTACTTGAAATGAAGTGGAAATATTTTAGGAAAATACACCGAATTACAATGCTTTACAGAACAGTCCGATGGACTTCACTTGTAAGATTTTAATTACATAATTGTATTATGTCGTGATCTAAAGTGGGCCGGTCTGAAGTATGAAACTCCAGTTTGGCACTAAGATGACACCACACAGCTGTGCCACATGCTGCACGCTGAATAGATTCGGGGCTCACGCACTAATGACGCGATAATGTAGCTATTGCATTACTTTTGTGGCCCTCCCTTTGTCTTGATGAGGGCCACTCAAATTAACTTGCATTGCATTGTCACACATATTTTCCGGTTCAGATTAATTCTTCAAGGAGATGAATTGATTATATTTGCTCTCAATATTCCAGTCAAAGTCAAAGTTCTACATAACTCTCGGTTGTATTTTAAAGACTATATGTTTTCACCATAGGAATCAGTATCAGATACAAGTCCACCAAGGTATTTAGATTCAAAAACCAACAGCAAAATCACATTTATGGCGAAGTCAGTGAGACTCATAGTGTTGTGAGTTATTGCGGGAATGCACCAGGGAGTTGTGCTCCTCCGTTTTGTGAGTGCACAGCCCCGAATATTCAACTTCTTATCAAAGGACTCGATGTTTCTCCAATGCTGTCATTTATCTCTTGTAGTGGTTATTTAACCGGGAGAGTTTTGCGGCGCCTCGTCGGAAGACTTTCGAAGTGCGCCAGCTGTGAGTCACTTAACGTCGTCTGTGGGGAGAATTACGTACTTCCTAAACCAAAGGTGCCCAAAATACCTCCTCGCTCCACTTCACAGCTTTCATTGTAGCATTGGATTTTTTTTTTTTGAGGAAAAAGTGACAGCTCAAGTCGAGTTCCATCTTTTTGGTTTACAACAAAACCCTTTTAGTAACAAGATGCTGTGCTAACAAACAACCTAAAGTGAGCAATGGAGCTGAAACCTGCTGAGAAGCATGACAAAACATCTTTATTTCATTATTTTCTTTTAGTAATTGTGGTATTGTAGCATACGACATTGTGTCACGTTGTCTTTTAGCATGTAGCATTCAGATGCACAGGGGTTCCATGATAGCCACGGGGAGCGAGCATTAGCCTCTCCGTGCTGTATTTCACCGTATTTGTTAGCTCTCTGGCTTTTGTTTTTGCTCTTATTTCAAGATGCCATGTGCACTTTGTTCCAATGTATTTTGGGGAAATACCAAATTTTTTATTAATTTTTTTAACCATTTATAATTTGTATTGTTTCTCTCTTATCAGGAACATAAAATACATTGAAACAAGATAGTATAGATTTCATAAGGTACAGAATATAGGTAAGAAAAAGGAAAAAATACAAACCAAAATGCCAGGAATAGTAATGACATTCGGTCAAATTGGTCATAGTGATAACAATAATATAAATTACTGAACAAAACAAAACTGAATAAATAAATTGAGAAAACAAACAAACTGTGAAACCAAAATAGCATTATACCAACTGAGATAAGATACATGAGCTGTTGGGAAACTTTTTTTTTTTCCTTTTAAATAATCCCTACTCACTCGCTGTAATACCACTCCCCTACTGCCAGTCGTGAATGTTTTGCACTGCAAATTTAATTTTGGGTCATGCATGTCAGATACTCTTACAGTATATATGTTAAGTTAAATTCCTTGCTTCCTGTTAAATTTGACTTTAGAGCAGTTTTCTTTGACCCAGAAGTCCCTCCTCCAGGGAGTTTGCATGTTCTCTGTGTGCATGTGTGTGTCGTCGACAAGGCGGCGGAAACATCAGGCTACAAAAAAGATCTGCTCACATTCCCATCAACTCCTCTATATCTTTCAGGATTTAAAAAATTTTTTTTTTTAATGTTCAAAGCATCTCTGGTCCACAACAATTTATGGGAGCCTGTCTGAACTTTTAAAACCACCACTCCCTCTCAGTCTCTTCTCCGTTGCCTGTTCTCGAAGCAAGGCCGCACAGAAACAGCAGGAATGCACCCCAGATGCCTTTTCCATCTCTCTTTTTCTCTCTCTTCGTCTGCCTCTCTTGTGTTACGGCCCCAATCTGTCTGTCTGTGTTAGCTATCGCCTGCGACAATAATTCCGTAATACACTCAAGTGGGAAAACCTTGAAGTGGCGTCTCTCCAACAATCCGCCGGCGTCGCCGGCACCGTCGCTTAGAAGACGCGGCGTTGCCAGAAGCGGCGTTCGCGTACAACAAAGGCGTGTAACTGCGCCAGCGTGTCGTGTGTAATTTAGCTTTGGCCCATGTGGCGAATAGGCGCGTCTTGCACGAGCACGGCGGTGCTTCTCGACGATTGTGCGTTTGTGTCCGTGTGTGCGCTAGCCACCCATCACCCCCCCCCCCCCGGTATCTGAGGCTCAGCCGGCCCCAAGGCACAACAAAACGAAACAAAACAGAGCAGAGCGGATCTGCGCTATCATCCCCGGGCAGGCCGCCGCTCCCTGTCTCTGTGCTCCGTTACCTGTTGGTCCTCATATAATTACAGCAGCCACCCTCATCCATCACAGTATTGTTGTGGTGTTCACCGCGCCCCATTCTTTCTCTGGCTCAGCAGCGTTACATAAAGAAACAATAACAAAGTCTAAACAAGCACCATTCACCAGAGAAACTGAGAGAACACACACACACACACACACACACACACACACACACACACACACACACACACACACTAGATTATTACTGAGGAGCGGTGGTTGTTTCTTTTTTGTTCTGCCTGGAAGTTTGTAATGACAACTGATATACAGCGAGCCAGAGAATGAAATATTAGTTACACCTGCTCTTTTTGGTTCTGCAGCACATCGAGCAGGCGGAGGCTTGATCCCTCACACAATTTGCTTTAAAATGAGTTTCACCTGTGAAGGGCAGGTGTTCTGCTGATGAACACAAAGAGAGTGGAGGTTTGAAAATACACCGTTTTTAGAAAGTAGAGGTAAGATTTGTATAAAATAGCCAGTCAATGATTACCGGAATTTCAACAGCAAAACTGATGATAATAATAATGCTATGATCTCTTAAAATAACAAACAATATTAGTGAAAGACTTTCTATACAAGGGATCTTTTCCCATCAAAGGATCCACAAAACCTTGTGGAACCAAAAAATATTGTTTATTTGTACATTTTCAGAAACCAAGAATAATTAAATCATCCATTTATATAGTTCTGCTAAATGTGCATTCATGACATTTCCTGAGTACAGTTTTCGCTGTTTCAATGTTTGTTGCCATTTTTAGCAGTTTCAGCCCACGTTACAGCTCATGTATCTTATCTTAGCTGGTATTATGCTATTTTGGTTTCACAACCAACTTCATTTTATCTCTTTGACTTGACTTGTTTTTTGCTCCATTCATGACCGTTTCAAGCATTTTGGCTTTTTTTAAGTCAATCCTCCAACATTTTTTCTTTAGCAATTTTAGTATTTCTAACCATTTTCATTGGGAGGCTTTTTGAAAATACGTCAGGTACACAAATAAAACTTTAATAAAAAGATACATACACATATAATTTTTAGAAAGCTTTAGAAAGTCTCACAAGTGTGTTGTTATGATTATTTCTTTGCAGAGTTTGCAGTTGAACCACCCTCAGTGCTTGAATCCCAATTAAAAACCTTTCTCAATTTAATTTCTGTTGATTAGAAGACGTGACAAATCAGCCTTCAGCCTGTCAATCTGCTCTTCATCCAGCAGTTTGTTTGTCATGACCTTCATTTTGACTGATGTTTGATTACATAAAGATTGTTGACGTGACAAAAGATCCAGTATTTATATGGTCAGGTTGTCTCATATAACGGTCACATTCACACATGTCACAACATCCATCTGATCATCCAAAATGTGTCATTTTATCTGCTGAATATAGTTAAAGTTTCTTAAGCAAAAAAAGGCCACTAATTCAGACCCATAACTGAATATACACAAATTGATTCCATCTCTATGTAAATATATTATAAATACTTTGCATCTTTTTTATTTGTAAACGATTGCTATAGTCATCTTAGATGTTTTAAACCCTTCGCAAGCCGAACGAGAAAGTGAAAGAAATGGCAAATGAGCCTTCAGCACGTCTGCTCATCGTACAAGTTTAACTCTTCATCGGTTCTCATTTCATAGGATCTATTTTGCTTGACATGACAAATATTTTCCTGTCTCGCATTTTGCATGCATTTTGCTCCAGGAGTTTGCGCGACGCTCACATCTGCATAGTGTCCTCAGGCTCCCAAGTCTGATTCCAAGAGAAAATTGTCACTCATTTGACTATTTTTGTGTCTCGTCCAGTGATAAAATGGCTGAAGCATGTTTGCTCTGTGAATGTTACTTCTATTAACATACTATTGTTATTCAATCTGTACATTCTCGTGAAAATGCATTTTTTTTCACTGCAACCTTTTGAAAATGAGGTTCGTTTACATGAAATGGAAAAAACCCTTGAAAGAATGTAGTCCCCCCCCCCAACCAAATGAAGGTGTGAAACTTCTCAGCTCCCCTCTGTCCCAAGTGAACTGAGTCCCAGACTATCCAAATGTGAAAGGCCCCTCAAACTACCAAGTCCCAGGAGGATATGGACTGGGAGTCATGACACTCAAAGAAAACATTGTTGTTATTGTCCATCTCCTCACATATGTGCTGAAGAACTATTTACTATGGCTGTAGTTCCCATGCGAAATAGCAGCGTTCCAGGAAAGCAGTGTTTTCACCCATTTATATGGAGCATTTTCCCAAAAGTTGTGTTTTTTCAGTGGCGACAAGCACATTTTCTACTCTTGAAAATGTTGTGTAAATGAGGCTGAAGTCTCAGGTTCTTTTGAGGCTCCTGAGAAGAATGCAGCAGCACTCGTTTACTCAGCTTCGTCATCAGCTCAGAAAAACACAACCACCTTCAACACACAGCAGTTTTGTTTAAAAGGAAGTCGCTAAATGTTCTTATAATGGTGTATTTTTGAGAGGAGAATTGTAAAACAGTAAATCTGCACAGTTGAGGTGTGGAGGACCGGTAGGATTCAAAGGACAAACTGTACTCCCACACTCTGTTCATGTTTTATAGATTAGGATTAGAGGTTGACCACCAAAGAAACCCGACGTAACACATCTAATTTTCCCACATAGAGTCGTATAAACAGCGTCTCCGGAGGGCGACGAAATCAAACATCTTCATGCATTGTGTCATTTTCCAATCTCACACCGACTCTCCGCTCCGACTGTACATTAATTAAGAAAAAGCACAGGAGAAATGTTTGTGCCCTGGGATCTACCCCATTTTAGACCAGACATTAATAACATCCTTTTTCTCCTCCTTGTCAACACAGACGCTGTAATTAAAAGCAGCTGATGTACTCCAACTGAGCCGACGAAGGCCGTAACAATGCAGATGAAAAATGGGACAGACGAGTGGGAGGACGAGCCAAACAGACAAAGAAAGCAGGGGATAATTGAATAAAGGCTTGTTTTTTGACTGGTTGTACAAACACTTTTTCGGTAATTAAATGTCTCTTTAATTATGTCTGAGTAACTTCATCCCATTTTAACCTGATCTGCTTCTATTTATTTATTACTTTTTTTTATGATTACTCAAGAACAACTTTAGCTGTTCCTCCTTAACAAGCACAGGCTACTATCATGATGTCATGATAGATTCGAGACACAAAGAAAAAATAAAACCAGAGTAATCAGCATGGTTCGCCACGTCCGCCCGCTGAGACAAAACCCACAGTTTCAAAAAGTTTGGAGATTTGCAAGGTCTACTCTCTTCCCTGAACTCTTCTCTTCACGAATGGCCAGACCTGACGGAATCCGGTGCCCCGACTATTAAAAAGAAAAAGTAATTATCATAAATGCAGCAAGAGAAAAACTTGCGGCCCCATATTTGGCAGGAGAAGAATAGCTTCTTTTCTTTTTTTTTTCCCCCAAACTCACAAGGTTGTCTTATCACGGTCAGAGTGTGTGCAGACGGCATGTACCCGCTTCAATGTGTCTGAAATGTCGTTTCTTTTGCGGGAACAATCCTGCCACCCAAACACTCTAATGTCTAATGTATGCTGCCGCCTAATGCGGAGGATTAATCTCACCGGGCTGCCACAACTCATCAGGTACGGGAAAATATGAAAACTAAAGACTTAAAAAGTATGTATTGTGAGCATGTTGCAACAGCTGTGAGACCATTTAGATTTCTCCACACTATGGAAACAGGCTTTCTCCCAACACGTTGAGCAAAAAGTAGCTGATATAAGGAACCCAATGCAAAGTTTCATCCAAACTTAAGAGTTGGGGCCACTGTGAAGACTTGTTTTGACATGGAAACTCTTCTTTGTGACACCTGCTTGGTTTCTTAAAGTCTATGTAAGATATTTAGCTGAATAGTAAGGGATTAAAAAGAAATCTATAAATGCGTAACATCTCTAAAGCAGCATAAAGACTTTCAAGCTGAAAAAGAAATGTGATTGGAAAGTGAGGTGAAAGGTGTTGATTGTCACCCGTCCTGACTGAGAAATGTTTTCCAGGTGTTAATTAAAGCCGGGATGTGAGGCGTTCGCATTCTCAACTCAGTGGAGACGAAGGAAAAATACAGTAGGCTTAGAAATTCTCTGACTTTTTCGCCGAAGCCGTTTCAATTTAAACACAATGATCATTGAAGATGATTGTCCAATAACAATTGGTAAAAAAATATAGTATATATATATATATATATATATATATATATATATATATATATATATATATATATATATATATATATATATATATATATATATAGTAATACATATTGTAAAGTGTGTATATATATATATATCTGTGTGTGTGGTTCATATTAACATTCACACGAGGATCCACATCTTGCACATGATTAAAAGTGTGACTTCATTCAAAATGCACATAATCTTGTTATTCCACAGTCTTTCCAAGTTAATATTCAGTGCTGCTGTTTTGTTTATTTGAATGAAGACATAAATAAGAACACACCTCCTCTTGGAGTCGAGTTAAATTAGTCAAAATTGTCAGGGGGGCAGAAAATGTGATCATGAAGTAAAGTGACAGTTTGATTGCAGCGCTCCAAACTAAGTAACTCTGTTGATCCCCAGATTTCAAAACACTTCATCCAAATGTATTCACTTTGACATTAAAATGCCGAAGTTACTCGTCTTGTTAGGAAATGTTCAGGGGAATTTATCTTTAAGATGTTTTGGGTCAAAGCAGGAACTCGGTTCTCTCTGTGCCTTTGTGACAGAACCATCAAACCCACTAAACTACGTAGTGAAATAAAATACATGTATAATGCTATGTTTATGTGGCTGTAATACAATATCAATTGAAATATCGGAACAAGGCACAATATTGAAACTTGAACCACATACTATATATACGTTGATATGAATCTATCCTCAGCCATTTCTTTAAAAAAAAAAAAAAAAAGTTAAGTTTTCTAACAAGGCGCAAGCAACACCTATTTAATGTCTTGGCTATTTATACACTTAAAAAAATCTATGCTTTCTACCTCAAATGTGTAAATTGAGTTCAGTGGAAAAGGGCTCCAAATGGCTCTTTGAGAGCTGAAGGTTGCCGAGCGCTGGTTATATTGTTTAATCATCACAGTATTTGCTAACATGAATCACAACAAATCATCCATAAAGCCAAGGAAAGCTTTTTGTCTGTAAGGTAGTACTTATGGAAGAACTAGAGCATCTCTGAACACTTGGAGATCTCCTGTCAAAGCAAATAAAACTGTTATTGCTGTTCTCACATACATAATTAACCTTTCCATTGGTGTCGGTTCACACTGGTAGAGAAGCTTTTCTTCAAACAACAACAATTTCTAATTACCTCTTTAGCCTATTCATGGTCTTTGAAATGATGTGTATATCACATATGCGTACTACATGGGTAACTAATCAAAAACGTATTGAGCATTTAAAGTTCCGGTAAAGGTTTTGTGGTTGAGAAATAATTTATCTTTGGAAAGTGAGTATTGACTCTTCAGTTAAGAAGAGCTTAAGCTAAGAAACTAATGTCAGGTTTAGCATACTCTGGTAACTACAGCACATGTATAATAGTAGTACAAAAGTCCAGTATATATCAACAAAATTTAAACAATGGTACTTCAGACTATCTACATCAGTATAAATTTGACAATATCGTAGCATTTTTGAAAATACCTTGCTGTAAAAGTTGGAGTTTCAAACAATCTCTGCCTGTGTGTCTCATTTTCTACTGTTTAGTAACATTAAGCCATATCATTGTTTACACTACCATTGTCTCGGAATACTTTTAAGTTTGGTGAGTTGTTGTCCCTAAGTTAAGTTAATTTTGTAAATATTCTTGATTTGTCATTTATGTTCTTGTTTCATGTCGCGTTTTATGATGTAGGCCTCACTTACATGGTATTTAACTTGAAATAAAACAGAACGATGTTCTATTCTCTTATTCTATATTAAAATATTATGGTTTTAGTATGGTAGTTTTATTTTCTTTAAAGTACCTTATTCTCTTTTCTATAGTATATGATATGGCACTATCATTGCTACACTTATTTCTGACAGAACCACACCCACACTATATATAATTATCACTTTTGATGTTCTCATATTGTGTTGGATGGTGTTTTCCAGCACTACCATACTGGATACGGATTATATTTTTGTCAATACCCCATGCTATTGCATAGTATTGTAAATACTCAGTCCAAGCTCAGGCAGCAGTCATTTCTCTTGTAGCTGTGGAAGTGCCAAACAGTGCAGCGAAGATAAAAAGAGAGAAAATTCTATAATGATAAACGAAAAGGGATAAACGTCTTTGTAATTGCGCACCGCCTCGCGTCGGGCCGTGAGTCCAAATAGGTACTTGGCAGTGTCCTCGATGTCTTCACTACACATCTAATTTCTCCCTTTTATGTGCTGCGAGGGAAATAAAAATCATATCATTAAAGCTGTAAGAATGTATTTGCTTAATTTACAATTTGACCTATACAAGTTCCACATTACCCGGAGCCGTGCGACGGTCGCCGCCCAATCCGAGCAGGACGCAGTCATAATTTAATAAGAGCACATTAGGGCGTATTCAGCCTCAGACAAATCTCTTTGATGTCGGGATGTGGCTGCTGAAAGTACGCCGCGCTCCTTCGTCTGTTTGGCAAATTGGAGTTGTGAACTTGTGACGTTGCCGATTTCGTCCTTCATTTTTGTTTTTTTCACCCCACCTCGTCTCATTTTTCTCTGCAGTCAAACCATTTTTCTTTTTTCTTTTACAATGGAGCTGAGGACTTCATCGGTAGGTGAAGGATGGCTGATCCTATTTTAGACTTTCAACATTTTACCTGCCACTTACCAAAGGACATGTTTTGCCCTCACAATGTCCTAATGCTAATGCACCATGTTTCTTCACTGTAAAAACAACACTTTCCGCTATTTGTTCACCCATATGGCCTTTATTTGTGTTCCTTCCCCTGCTATCAGTTTAAAAACACAACAACAACAAAATAAACCTCTTTGTGAACTTCAGTAGTGAGGCAGGCTTTCAAATCATTTGTGCCACAGTCCCAGGATCCGGGTGAACCAGAACTCCTCCTGCCACTGAAACACATGAAAACAACCGTTGCTTTCAACAGATTGGTTTATAAGGCCCTTCACTTTTCCAAACACGAAAATGAACTTTCCGAATACCTGGCTGCCAAAATTCAGACAAAAAAAAAAAAGAAACGCATAAATAATGCATGCCTGCAATTATAACTGTGCGCTCACTGTAACAAGCTTTATGAGCAGCAGCGTGCCGCCTTTGTTTGTCATGGATTTTGCAATCCAGGCTATTCACATAGTGCCTCATCGTGTTGGAACTTTTTTTTTGGGGGGGGGGGGGTTCCTACAACCGGGTTTGTGTATCTCGTTTGGAGAATGGGATGATTACAATTCAGACGCAACGCTATTTTAAACAAAATGGAAAGGGAACATTGTTTCCGTCGTAATTTGGCGATTGGCTTCCCAATTTGCAATAAGGTCAAAATGTCTATTTTGTCTTCGTTTATTCAGGCAAGTAGGTTTTTAAACATACTTTTGACATGTTTTAATGGCATTTGACGTCTTCATCAGAAGCTGATCGACACCATCGTCTCTGATATACGCCGTCAAAACATAATTAAAAACCGACTTCACGAAAAGACAAAATACATGTGAAAAAAATATGATTGAATTGAGGTCATAATGTGTCATTCTGAAAAAAAAATCTTAATTTTACTAGTAAGTCCCTTTTAAATTAAGCGAAAAACATGGTTTTGTGGTTTTGTTCCTCCATCTTGTCTGAGTGTATCTATGTTCCACTTACTGTCTCTGTGATGAAATCAGCTGTTTTCCATCCATCCACCATCCACACACTCCAACTTCCTCCCAATAGAGACGGCCGTACCATCACAATGGACACATAATGGACCGAGTTTATAAGACTACAGAATGCTATAAAAGGTAAATATAAAAAGATTACTATCAGAATCATAGAGCTCATTCTGAATTCTTGCGTGACTTTTTGTCACTCCGTGTCAAACACAAGCAACGAAATATGTAACTCCCAGAAGCTCATTCACGTATTAAAACAGGCAAAACTGATGCAAATTAAGTTATTCTTAGTCGATCACACAGAAAGAATCTATTTTCATGAGCATACAATTTAAGCACGCTTTACAGACAAATGAACCGAGTGTACCAAACCGAGCGTGCACTAAATCTGACAGATATGGGCCTGATTACAATGTCAGACATGTTTTCATTCTTAATACATTACGTTATTTCCCTCTGAACCCTCTTTCTCTCCATTGCCTCCCCTCAGTGTTGCGTGAACCTACCCAGAGACTAATTACTTGGAGGAGCTGTTGAGTCCCTCTCTTGATATACGGATTTAAAAAATACATAACTTCTAGACTGAGACAAAAAAAAACAAAAAAAAAAGCATCCCATGCCTTCTGACGGGAGACAGAAGGGCATTGCACATATTGTACACCTGCACACATCGACACACACACACACACACACACACACACAGGCAAGTGTGCACGTTTCACGTCCACTTCACCGAATTCACAATAGCAGCCGGCTTTGTTCTATAATACATAGACAGTCTCTCCTGTTTTTTCCCCCCACATGCACTATACATTACAGCAGAGGATAGCTGATGAGGGAATACTTGCAGGATTATTCCAAGGTTGCAGTTTCACACTGGCTGTGTCTGCTTCATGCAAACCGTTGCCATGTCCCTCCATAAGCACACTTCTGTACGCTGTGGAGGGGCAGACACATAACAAATGAACGTGCCGGAGAAATACAGCTGGAGAAGAGGGAATGGAGGGTAGAACACCAGTCAATACGGGAGGTTTTCTCCTAGCAGATGGGCAAAATATTGTTGAGATTCAATTCCTGGCGCATTCACTCATTAATTTAAATTGATACAGGTAAATATCCTTTTGCATGTGGAAAAGGAAACGCCCAGTGCATCGATTTCCTGTCTCTCCATAGCCCGTGGCAAATGCTGGGCCATCAGTTATAGACAAGGTGCTCGGCTTATCACGCCCCAGAGCCACCATTACATTCAAGATGAGGCTATGAATGATTAAAATGAACCAAGGTTGGACTATTGATTGAAATCAGGAAACTTAAAACACACAGCATTTGCTTCAAAGGCACAGACTTTGTTTTGTTTTGTCCATCACATAAGCGGTACATTTGAGCGGGCTTCCACAAAACCCACTCAGGAGGGGCATACAGCATATCCCACAAAACCCACTCATACACACACACACACATATATATATATATATGTGTGTGTTGGGGCAAATGGCAGTGGCACTTGTTAACCAGATACGAACAAAATTAGCAAAAACAAGGTCAAAATAGTTTATAAGCTGCGCCACAGTAAGTTTGACTGCACAATGTTTGAATCTAAGGCAGTAGTGGCCACAATGTTCACTTTTCATTGTCAATTGTATGCAAGAACAACACAGTTTTCCTATATGTTACACATGTATAGTGCCAGTGCTTCCACACTCATTGTTGTGGTATAATTTGCTGAGAAACAGCAGATTCCCAAGGAACTCGAATAACATCAACCGTCTCCGTCCACACCGAGCAAACTATTGTTTTGGTGCAGCACTGGTGTTGCTTTAATTGGCATTTCCTGCTGCTTTATTATTGATTGGTAGCAGCTATGCTCACATGAATGTAAACACAGACAGACCTGTCTTACTTTCCAAAATAAAACCACAGATAAGCAAAGACTAGAGGTATCATGAGAGAATGGCTGTCGTTCATCAAACTTAAGGCAAGAAGCCACTGCAAATTTTAGTCATTTGGATATTTATGGTTTGTTTTTGTTTTTTTTAATCATTTTTGATTTGTCAAAACTACATGTTTTAAAAACTTGAAATGTTTGGATTGGACTGGTCTTTTTCAACGGCACCTTTTCTTAATTCAACTTTCAATTCAATTCAACTTTATTTATATAGCACCAAATACAATACAGTCCTTTCTAGGTGCTTTTAACAGAGAAAACCCCAATGAATCCACATAAGCAAGCAGATTTATTTGCGACTGTGGAAAGGAAAAACTCCCTCTAACAGGAAGACACCTTTGCAGAAACCAGACTCAGAGGTGGCGGCATTTCTGCTGGCCGGTTGGGGTGACGGGCGAGAGTCCAGTATTGTTTGATCCAGACCAAGGTTGCTTTGGGTAAAGGATTTGGTACAACTTGTAAAATTACTCCTAAATCAATTTTGGATGAAATTGGATTAATGGAGAGTTTCGACATATAGAGTTTGAGGCGTATAGGAGTAATGACTGTACTCCTTTTCGTTCATGCAAATGCAGATTGAGTGGATTGTGCAGTTTCTTTTGCATTGGCTTAATTGATCTAAATGTTTTTTTTTCCTTTCTTTCTTTTTCTGTGTGAATGTTGTAACTAAATAAATTATATTTATAGGCGTACCTTTGTTTTACCCTTGCTCCCCACCCCAAAGGCTACACACTTCAGCAGATTTTCCCAAAACTCACTCTGAGTGTGCGACGACATCTTTTGACGTATGAGAAACAAAAGATATTCTATAATGCAAAGTATGGATGGGGGGGTGGCAGCGGCGCTCGTTTACCAGATGCAGAAAATGCCTCGGCCCCGGCTGAAATTGCTATTTGGAGCAGCGGTTGATAAAAGATTATTATAATTAAGTCGGTGCAAAACAGCCCCTCGCAGACAACAAATCATTTAAGGAAGACAAAGTGTGATGAGGCGACATTACATGGCGTCAGAAACAGCCAGAAATGCATGTCACTGGGAGACAAGATTTGTTGATAGCGTTTCCAAATTGCCAATCAAGGCTGAGCAATTTGGACGGGTGTCATTTCCAGCAGAAATTGGTCGAGGTTTTGGTCAACCGGTGTCGGGGAGCGACATTGTGAAAATGCTTAAAATGTTTACGATCAAAAGGGGGAACAAATTAAAATGAAGCATTCTTTTTCTGCAGCTTAGCAGTGATTCTCCAACATGAGGTTTGGGTACACTTTGTGGCGCAAGAGGCCGTTGAAGTGCTCTGATTGTCGATTTTAGATTTGAACAGATGGAAGATAACCAGAATAAAACTCTTTCTATGAATCTAAAGCAAACATGGAAAACAGTCCAGTGAGCTTTGCTTTTCTTTTCTTTGGTTTCGTCTCCAAAGAGCGAAAGGTTGGGAACCATTGCCCCACCAGGTTGTGATGAAGATGCAGAGGTAGAAGTCCTTTGTTTCCTCAGGTCATCAGCAAAAACCAAGGTGATTACGACTTGATTTTCCTGTCCAACAGGTCAGCTGGTTCGGGGCAGGGAGGGAGAGAAAGATGGATGGAGGAGAAGGCAGAGAGGAAGAAAAGCATCAGAGCACCCAGCGGCTACACACACACACACATGCACACAACCGCGGCATGAACTGCTCGGCTCTGGTGGAGGTCCAGCTGAGGTCAGGCTGCAAGAGAAACTGAGGATGAGTGAGGAGCTGTGGCTGAGGAAGTAAAGTCCAATAAAAAGTCCAATAAATTAACTGAGAATGAGCTCATTCCTGTGGAGTCATTTCTTTTTTTCCCTGCCAAGTCTCACCAAGCAGTGGTTGAGTCATCCAATGTCTTGGCTTGTTCAAGCAGCGGTCAACATTTAAGGCTCCATTTTACATGAGGTTTCAAATGAAAACGCATCATTGTGGTGTTTTCACTGCAGAAAAGCGTCTAACACTGCGATGTTTTCTAAAAGATCTCCGTTTACATGGAAATGGCAGAAATGCTGAAAACAATGTCGTCAGCATGCCAGGCCACCGGATGGTGATGTTGGTTGTTTTTAAAGTCACACCTATAGGAGAGTAATTTGCTATAAACTTTCACAATGGCAAGTACACAGAGGTTCGCATGGGCAGACAATGAAGTTGGATTTCTATTACATGTGATTGTCAACCATGGTTTTAGGCAGCGAGCCGCCCAGCCCTGATTTGGACGGTCAATTTTCAGAAAAGACGGCCAAAAATAATAGATATGTTGCTCAAAGCCTCTAAAATATGTGTGTAATGGCTATCACTACTTGTTACTATCTAATTTTGCCCAAATTCACCTTTTATCGCCAAAATATAGCAAATTATTAGCTCGAGTACACAATGAGCAAATGACTTTCAGGTTGTATTATGCCCAGTAACGAGCAACATGATTGGCCAATTGATACCATGTGGTATATATGTTTTGAAAGGCAGCTTCTGATTGGGTCGTAGTTCTCTGACACATCTTGATGCATTCAAATGCTGGGGCATATTGGAAGAATTTTATTTCCAAAATGCAGAGAAAGTATATCTGCACAATCGACACCAATGGGAATAATTCTATGGACCTATGATCGATCTAATCGATGTCTAAAGCGACCAGGGCAGAGTCAATCAAAGTTCCCACTTGAATGATACTTTGCTACAACGGTCACATCTGCTTCTGAATTGTAGAAAATTAACCACATATGTATAAAACCACAGGTTTGGTTTTTCGTTTTTCATCACCAAGCATTTTGCATTTATCTGTATCACATGCCCTGTGATTCATGTTCATCTCAAAAATGATGCCTCGTAATAATTGTAATTATCTGACGCATTTTGTCATAAAAGTCTTGAATTTTGTAACAACTTGTTACATATTGTAACAGTTATTACCAAATGCAGGTCTGTGGAGTAGCACTATGTAATAAGAGTACAATATGTAATAATGTAATAAAGGTTTGTTTGTTTTTGTGTTTTTATGCTTTGTGTCATATATAATGATTACATAGCATAGTGCAGATTGCATGCGTTTGTGTCAGTAATAATTAATTAGTGTAGCTTTTTTTGTGTACACATTCTCCATTATATTGAATACAGTTACATTTGATTTAGGCATGAGCAATAAGACATCCTACTATTTTTTTTAAATAAATAAATCCTACTTAAGCTAGAATGCTTAATATTATTCTGATGTATGATGACTTTGCTAATTAAGGAATACATTTTGATGATTTATTACATAATGCACCAAATTATAGCATTTTCTTAAAATAAAAAGGGCCACCACATTCTGTAATAACTGTTTCAATATATAACAAGTTATAACAAAATACCACAATGCTTATTAAAAGAAAATGCAGCAGATTATTACAAAACGCGGTGTTATTATATAATGCGTTCAAGAATTTTACTACAAAATGTGGCATTATTACATATTGTGTTGAAAATGTAATAAATTATTACGTATTGCATCGTTATTACACAATGCAGCACTACAATTCCCAGCAACCTATTTTGCGTTGTTAAACAGATGAGTGTGTATGAAGGAGAAGGGGACATCGGAGTTGTAACTTAACATCTAAAGCCTTTATCAGCTGCATAATCACCGGGTGCTAAATAATAGCGCATTAGCGCCTTTGTCACCGTGACATGTGTTAGCATGCACACATTAGCATTCTGCCTCGTGAGATCCTGTGTATCCACTCCAATGTCTTCCTGTTGGTATTATATCAATTAACCCCGTCTTCTAACATTGTAAGCTGCTGGCTGTTAAAACTCCGAGGGTTAATAAGCTTTTGATGTAGTGGAAATACAGTCACATGAGTGAAATCGAATGAGAAGCTATTTGGGACATGAGTTTGTGTCAAAACATAGTCTTCAGTTTATCTTGTCAGTTGAGATATTGTCTCCTAAAATGACAGTTTCTTCTGTTAACATACCATTCAAGGTGAATAATATAATTATTACAGTGATTTTCAACCAGTGGGCCGTGGAAAATTACAGAACTGCATTTAATTGGTTAAAAAAGACTCTAACTGTCAATGATTTGATAATGTTGCACGCCTGTGCCTGAAATGTGTTGCCTGACCAAGAAATGTAAACACCAAACACCAGGTGGCAGTAGGAATCACATTAATACTGACCCTGTTAATTTGAATTAATAAAATTAATGATGTGCAACAGTGAGGATTCCAGCTACCAAAAGAAGAAGAAGTGACTTGTAGGAGAAGGTGCAGTGACAAGAAACGATGGCTAAATATCTGAAAGGGAAAAATTCAGACTCTGACATGGGTCATGGACAAAATTTCAACTCAAGCAATGAGTTAGATATATATATATATTTTTTTCCCATTTTTGATATCATGAAATACTTTTGCCCTATTTTTTGTATTAAAATATTTTCTATAGAATAAAAAAATTCATTAAATGTGCTGTATAAAGCATATGTTGTTTTGTAACTTCTTTCATTGGTAGTGTGCCGTGGGATATTTTGAATGTAAAAAATGTGCAGTGGCTCAAAATAGATTGGGAAAACATTGATCAAATTCATAAGCTTGTGTTTGGTGTGACCGGATGCGTGAAGGTGCATGCGACCCCTGAAACCCCCAGGAGCTTCCACACCAAACCATGTTTTTGATTAAATCCCTTATTTTCCGTTTTCATGACAAGTCCTGTTATTGCCACTTGGTGAAGTTTGTGTTTTGACACTAATTAGCAAATTAGCCGCAACGGTGGAACGCTGTCATGTTTGCACTGGCAGGCAGAGCTTGTTAGCATGTGCACAATAGCCTTGCTGTCGACCAGCGATAAAGCGCTAAAGTCTTTCAAATGTTAATTCTAATAATAATTAAATGCACCTTCTGTCTTAGTTGCTGCTAATGCAAAGAGCAACAGGTGTTAAGCAGCGACTTCAGACAAAGGATGTGTTGTGTTTATATCTGTCGTTAGCTTCTTCCACTCACTCAAGATCACACCTGTGTACGTGTGTGTGTGTGTGTGTGTGTGTGTGTGTGTGTGTGTGTGTGTGTGTGTGTGTGTGTGTGTGTGTGTGTGTGTGTGTGTGTGTGTGTGTGTGTGTGATAGCAGCGGGAGGAGTGGAGAGGCTGATAGGCGATGAGAGGACCACCGCCAGCGAGTGTCTGACTTAACAGAGATAAGAGGTGGGGTCAGCCAGAACACCGGCGCTCCAGCAGGGAGGGGAAACGGCTGCTGGGCACTCCCTGACCCTGGATCAGAGTGAGGTGGGGGGTCCGGGGGTCTGGGAAGAAATGAGACGTGACTAATGGAGACACTGCGGGCTGACCCCTGATCAGTGGAGAGCAGGGAGAGAAGAGGGGCGTCGGAGAGCAGCCTGTACAGACTGGAGGGTGTGTGTGTGTGTGTGTGTGTGTGTGTGTGTGTGCGTGTGTGTGTGTGTGTGTGTGTGCGTGTGTGTGTGTGTGTGTGTGTGTGTGTGTGTGTGTGTGTGTGTGTGTGTGTGTGTGTGTGTGTGTGTGTGTGTGTGTGTGTGTGCGCGCTTGAAAGCAGGCCACCTTCTGAGATAAAGAAAAGGCCGAGGTGATGTTTTGTTTGGAGCGGTGTTTTTGGAGAGTGGCGTGCAGGGACTCCAGGTGTGTCAGAGCGCCTGCAGGAACAAATGCACTTTATTTTCTACCTGCTCTCTCGCCTCCTCTGTTCTTTCTCCTCTCGTGTCAGAGAATATAAAGTAGGGCTAAATGGGAGAAACACAGGCAGCTTAAAGACAAAAAAAAAAAATAAAATAGGCCAGAGTATCATATCTCCATAAATCTATATATGTTCAGAGTGCGACTGAAGCCTTTTAAAGAGGCGCGATTGTAACGTGACAACGACATTAGTAATTGATTACAAATTTGAAATCAGTATGATTATGATATTGAAGTTAAATTGATCTCTTCCATTGTGCTAAAACTTATACAAGTATATATTAACCTGTACATTATTAACCCCTCCCCCGAACAAGGGTTTGAATCCCTCCTAACAATCTGCCTTTCACATTAAAACACAACTATTACTGCCAAACTCAAAGTGATAATTACAGTATGTACATATTTTAAAAGTGACTTGCATATGGTTTGACATCATTTTATACCTTTTAATCTGTCCTTACTTTGTCCTACTTCTTCACTTTAAATATTTAAAATACATTGGCAGAACTCACATGACTGTTGCTCATCCCACAAATGCATGAGTCTTACAAATGTGGTAGTGGTTAAAATAGGATTTTCCGAGGTATAAGATTCATTAAGTCCTGATGAGACGTTGGTCAACTAAACCAAGGATTGTTGGTTTGAGTTTCATGTGGGGTGACAGAAAGTGAGGATGCATTTAAATTGTCCTAAGCCAGATTTCTGCTTTTTGGGGGGGCAGTTGTCGCTCGCAGGTTTGAATCCCACTGCCAACAGGTCACCACATTGAGTCCCTGAGGAAGTTCCTAAAACTCCATGAGAATATATCTATACACCGATGTTAGGTTAAATTCGCAGATTAAATTATTCTATTATTATTATTTTCCAAGAAACTGTGTTACTTTGTGTGTGATCATTTCTGCTGCACTGTTTTCAAACAGTTCTAACCTGCACTTAACCCTAATTCTGAACAGGATATTCTAACAATTGTTTATTTTATGTTTTCTTTTCTATTAATGCAATTATTGGTGAAATCAAGCTTGGAATAATTTCTCTGGAAGAAAGAAAAGTAGTAATTGTTTGTAAAAAAAATACAGGCAAAAGGAAAATCTTAAATTAATGTTTTCACACAGGTGGATTAATGGAGGCTTGTATTTGCAATAGGTTCTCTCCATGTTAACCTCACTGAGTTGACTGTGAAGTGCAGGTTTGAAAAATAAACACGGTGTATGAAATTACTTGTAATAAAATCCCTAACGTGCCTTGATTACGAAAAAAAGTGCCCAACACATTCGGTACCTTGTTATTTGTGGTATCCTTGAAACCTTTTTGTTGTTTCCCCTGAAATTTGCATAGAGTGGTGCAAGCTAGACCCAAACAGTTTGTCCCATGTGATGTAAAAGTGGAGCCCTTTTTTCCCCCTTCTACAGCCATTTTTTCTATCTATTTTCCACACCTCAGTGACAATGTTTCCTCCCTTCCTACCCGAGTCTGGCTGACCTTCCACCGGGCCTGTAATTAAAAAAGTTACACGCTACAGAACACTTCCCAAGTAATTTCCATCTACTTATCTATGATTTCAGCCATAGTAAAATGGGGCATTGTATTATTATGTGATGAATATATTGTATGCGCTAATGACACAATGGGTTGAGTGACTCGAGTTGGACTGGTACAAAGTGTCAGATGATCTTAGGTGAAGACACCAGACACTCAGAACTTTCTGGTAGAAGCTGATAACTTTGAAAAACATCCAGTTTTTCATGGGCACAAATATTAGTAGAGTAATGGATACTGCTAAATGGTCCAAGGCATTTTTTTAGCTTATGGCTGGGAAGCAGATTTGACCAAGAATTACGTTTCTTGTAAAAACGAGATGACGGCTGCTTGTTTGATGCTCTTGTATCGACTGATGACAAACTTGGGCATAAAAACGTTAATCTGCAAAGACCTGTTTAGCACAGACCTTGTGTAAACAGTACAGATTGTTTTCCCTGTTTGTGCAGAGACAAATAAATTGGTCAGAAATTGAAGAACTCAGACTTGAAAATCTAGCCAGTCATCGCACAATGAAAGGAAATCCCGAGTACACATCAGCAACCAAGAAAGAAGCAAGCATATCGGGTGAAAATATTGTAAAAGACACTTCCAGCAAGTGCGTCTAAGAAGAAAGTATTTCTGGGACAATGTCCGAAGAACACAAATAACCAAAGTACAGCTTTTTGGAAATGCAGTGCATGTATCTCTGTTTACAGAACCCCAAGTGAAGCACAGAAGGTATCGTTCAGCCGATTTATATTCTATAAAGCATGGTGGAGGCACCATCATGCAGTGGGCTGCTTTGCTGCCTCTGCGAACCTTGGCGCCCCAGTCGCCAAAGACATGACAAACATTTGCAGAGTACCAAAAGTGGTTAAACTGACATCAGAAAACAGAACACTTCTTTTAAGGATCGACTGAAGAAGCCATTTTCCTCCATCCATCCGTTCCGATTTGCCAGGAGCCATTTTTATACATCTATACATCTAATAAAATTGTGTACATTTGGGTTAAACAATGTCTTGTGCCACTTGGGTTTGAATAGAAAACTCTTATAATGTGTGGTTTGATCTGCATTTCTGAATGGCATTCCTGCTGGACACTGTTTGGACTGAAAGTGACATTCTCTTCACAGTGGAATCAGTTAAGAATTTATCATTTTCAGCTGATCAGTGACCAATTATATACTCAGTTCCGCTTTGTCTGAATCTCAATTTTGTAGTAGGTATAGCCACTGGATATGTGATCACATTAAAAACCATTTCACAGTATTTTTGTGCTGCATAATTAGAGAAATACAAGAGGGGTGGGGCCTGTAGGGGTTAGAAAGTCATTATAATCTCTTACACCCTGTGTTAGAAAAGGAGGTCCGAGATGAGGAGCTTGACTCTTTTAGTTGGAAAGTGTCCCAAAGCACACAGCCAGCAGAACAAAGAAATGGCTGAAAAGGGAAAAATTGACTTTTTCAAATTAGTCCTGACCTAGATCGCACTAAAAACCTTTGGAGAGAGAGCTGAAGTCTGCCAACACAAGAAAGACCACTGCAGTTTGAATTCAACTACTTTCTGCCTCTGTGCCTTTATGATGCAGACAAGAAGGGACAAATGAAATGTTCCGGCATTGTTGTTGTTGTTGTTGTTGCCAAAGATTCTGCAGGCAAATATTACTGAAAATTGCCAATAGTAGGGTCTAGGGTACACTTTGTATTCAGGCTATTTCACTATTATGAAAGCGTCTTTTTTTATTCTGTAGGAATTTCAGAAGACATCCTGAGTTATGTCGTTGAAATGTTGTGGTACCAATGAAGATCAGTGCTGTGTCCTTGTGTTTAGACCTCCCTGTCAGACCAAAACTACCAATAACAACAACAAAAAACCACACCTATTTGTCAAACCTGCCATTGGGAAGAAGTCCTACAATTACAGCACCCTCATATTAATGCTTTTTGGAGGAACATGCATTTTTGGCCCTGACAGAAGAGTAATAGCAGAGCAACATCGTGAGTGCTGTGGCTACTGGACACTTGACGGCTGACACTGGTGTCATCATACCAGGGGGAAAAAGAAGGGAGAGAGAGAACTACAAGTAGAAATTAGTAAAAAAAAAGTTAGTCCGGGCATGGAGCAAGGTGTTGGCATGATGCTATTGTTTTACCACTAATGTAGCAGAAGTAGCTGAATTATCTTGCACTTTGAGTGCAACACAAAATTATATTTCCATAGTTGGTTATCTAACTGATAATTTTCCTGCATGACTGCAATTTGAGAATAAGTCAGATAGATAGATAGATAGATAGATAGATAGATAGATAGATAGATAGATAGATAGATAGATAGATAGATGGGGTGCAAGCCATGGAGTTGTGGTTGCGCGGTTGTCTCCCAATTGGAAAGTTGCAGGTTCCATTCCCATCTCCACCAGTCCACATGCCCAAATGTCCTTGTACAAGACACTGACCCTCAATTTGCTCCCAATGGAGTTACAGCCAGTGCAGTCAGGGTGGGCAGGGTAAGCGCTGCCGACCCACGGCTGAATTAAAATGGATGAATTATTCATTTTGATTATTTGTTTTATTTATAATATAATTAATGATATTCTATTTTTTAATTTCCAGTACCTTACAGTTTGAAAGTGTCAGCTGCACAAGCCATTCATTCCTGCACTGTCTTACTGTGAAGGCCACACCCTCTCCTGAAGGCCACACCCCCTCATGAAGGCCACACACCCTCATGAAGGCCACACCCTCTCCTGAAGGCCACACCCCCTCATGAAGGCCACACACCCTCATGAAGGCCACACCCTCTCCTGAAGGCCACACCCCCTCATGAAGGCCACACCCTCTCCTGAAGGCCACACCCCCTCATGAAGGCCACACCCTCTCCTGAAGGCCACACCCCCTCATGAAGACACATTGCCTTTGCCAGTCATATCCAGGGGGTTGGCGGTGTTTCAAATGTCTTTATTTGAGGTTATATTGGGCTTGATACTGTTGGTTATGATTGTGTTGTGTTGTGTTTTTGTTGCTTCATTAATGTAGTTAGTTGATCTCATTTAGTTTGGTTTAGTTTAATATTTGGAAGTTGGCAACCAGGAGTATAAAGGATTTTGTGTGTCATGTGGTCCTGCCAGGGTGTTTCATTTGTTGATAATACATACCACTTGTCACAATATGTAACTGTCCTTGATGTCAACATTGATGACCCTGCCTACCCTATCTTGATGTTCACGTACAGCGGCTTATGGCCACATCCTCCATTGTGTGGCAATGTGTGTGTGAATGGTTGAATGTGATTAACAATGTAAAGTACTCACACAGTTGAAAAGCACTATATAAGTGAAGTCTAATTAGCACTCACCATAGATAAATAGCTTGTCCAGATGTCCATGCTTTCCTGCACAGAGCATCAGTGTTGGCAATCCAGTCAAGTTTGTCATCCAGCTGCAGTTCCAGGTCTGTACAAGGACCTCAGGAAGAATAGCTTCTCGCTATGCAGAAGCTAATGAGGATCCATAAGAAACAAACAAATACAATGTCCATGAAGTTCACTTTGATGATGGCAAGCTCGGGTTGCAGCAGAATTGGCCTTCTGAAGTTCACCTCCATCTCTTTCACCTTGGCGGTGTTGAGGTGCAGGTGGTTGGAGTCGCCCCATGTGTCAAAGTTCTGAATCGGTTTCCTGCATTCCTCCTGTCCACTCCTTATACAGCCCATCACAGCAGTGCTATAGCAGTGCAATGTGTGCATGTGGCAGGACTCTCAGTTATGTTTGAGGTCTGATATGTGAACAGAACCCGAGAAAGCACAGTCCCCTGATGTGCTCCCATGCTACTGACCACAATGTCAGACCTGCAGTCTCCCACTCACACAGATGGGAGTCTGCTTGTCATGTAATCGGGAGTCCATGAAACCAAGTGTGTGCCCACACCCACCTCTGCTAGATTGTGTCCCATGAGCCGGGGCTGGATGGTGTTAAAACTGCTGGAGAAATCCAAAAGTTTGCACAGCAACGCTGCCCCTGTCGAGGTGGGTTTAGGGTGAGGTTGATGCAGCACGTAGACGATGGCGTCCTCCACCTCCACCTTCTCTTGGTACACAAACTGCAGTGGGTCAAGGTCGTGACGGACCATGGTCTTCTTAACATAACAAGCGCTGCAGGCTGTGGTTTCTGGGAATGATGCGGTAAGTTTTTCACAGCTGACTGATCCTCCCAGTTTCTAGGCTCAAGTTGAAGATGTACTGAAGAGGTTCTCCAAGCTTTGTCGCACTGACCTTCAGCAGTCATGGAAATGCTCCATCTGTACCTGCTGTGTCGTGTCTTCTAATTCCTACAATTTACCTAATGGGTTGTTGGGCTGGATTTGGGTCTCTGGTGAGATGGTTTATGTTTGACATCCTAGTTCTAAGGAATGTGTTTTTTTTTTTTCATTTTATCTTTCCTGCAGTAACATTCATTCATAAAAGGCAGGGGGTAAAAAAGCTGAGGTTCAGCCACGAGGCTGGGAGCTACAGCTATTTGTGTAACCACCAACATCTACCAAAAAAGATCAATAGCTTGTCTGCAGGAGGGGCCCGTCTTTGACTATAACAAGGTCTGCAAAAGCCTTGAAAAAACTTGGTGTGTGGTATTTCCACCTCACCTACACACTTCATCTATGTACTCATGTTGGAAAGTGTCTTTAACCATAATATGAATCCTTGGCTTCCTGCTACAAAAGTGATTTCACTGGATCTTAACATCACTGGCAGTCTGCAATTAGAAAGTCGCAGGTGGAATACTAATGTCTGTGTTCCGTGTGTGTGTGTGTGTGTGTGAGTGTGTGTGAGTGTGTGTGTGTGTGTGTGTGTGTGTGTGCGTGTGTGTGTGTGTGTGTGGGCGTGCGTGTGCGTGCGTGCGCGTGCGTGCGTGCTTTCTAAACCAGCCCTACCTCTGATTATACATTGTGTAAGTGTTGGTCTATAGTTCAGCTAACGATCATAATTAAAATGCCATGAAACTGGAAAAAGGGATCTCAGATCATTTAACAATCACCACAGTTGTTCTCCTGAAATCATAGCTTGACAAATTCAAACATCCAATAACTATTAGTTTTTAAACTGTTTATTTAAATGAAATGCTTCTTGGGTAATGTATTTAACAATAGTTTGTAAGTCAATGACATGAACATGAACATGTTCAGCTATGCTTATTTAAAAAAGGTGCTTTGATGCTGCCATGTGTTATCCACATAATGCATTGGTTTATTTTATAGCTTTTTCCTGGACACTCAGAGACACTTTACATTGTGCTATTCATTCATTCCTTGCTGGATGGTGGTAAACTACAGGTGGCAGACTGACAGAAGCAAGGCAGTCATTTTGCACCATCGGCCCCTCTGACCAGCACCAACCATGCAATCTTACACTGCATTCACACAGGCAGTTTGGGGTTCAGTGTCTTGCACAAGGGCACTTTGGCAGCCAGAGATGGGAATTGAACCTGAAACCTTCCAGTTGGAAGACGACCGCTATACCAGCAGAGCCATGCCACGCTCTCTCATAGTTGTTTTCAAAAGATTTTCAGTGTCTCCAAGCACCATTGCCATGTAAACGGATACCAAAAAAACCAAAGTTTTCCATTTTCATTTGAAACTGTGGCGTAAACGGGACCTAAAGTCTTATGCCTTTTTGGAACAACGGTTCAGCAACAAGTGGACAAAATATAAAGCTGTATCTTCATTGATGTTTATTTTTTTCCATTTCTAGCTAAGGAGGCTTCCTAAAACACGTCTCACTACAAGACTAACTTTTATTTTTAGCATTAACAACTCACAAGGAAGTAATTAAAATAGCTGAGAATCTTTACGTGTCAGGTATCAATTGCAAGTAGATGGTGCAGGAACAGATAGACCTACTACTATATATTCTACTATCAAATTCATTTATACAGCAGTGATGGTCGTTATGGAAAAAAAAATGTTTTAATTAAAAATTCTTAATAAAAAAAAAAACAACAGACGTCTTTTTAAGTATTATGGGAAAGCATTGTTCTCTTCCTTATGGTGGATATGGAGACTTTTAAAAGAGGGTGTGACTCTAAAATGAGGAATGTAGCACATTCAACAAAAGAGCACAAACGAATCACCAAAAAAAACAGCAATTGTACTGGATTTGAATCTGGAGAGACAACTGGTCTGTGACACTCAATTTGCACATCTTTAAACTGGGGGAGGAAACCAGAGTGCCTGGAGAAAACATAGGTGCACAGGGAGAACATGCACATTCCAAAATATGGAAAGAAGCTGGACTCAAACGTGGAGATGTGAAGAGGGGAGGTTAATCTACTTTCAACATTCATTCTATAATGTGGAATATATGCAACTTTCAATTTCATCACAGTAAAAATGACTTGCATACATCCTCTGGGAGGCGATTTTATTTACAAAAGAGGGGAACAGCAAGTTGAAACCAAACTGATTGCTATTAAGTGGAAAACATAAATTATCGATTGCACTTTGCATTGGGGAAGTTATTTCACAGTGGGAAAATTTGGTTTCCGGGTCAGCAATTATTCCTAAATAATACCATAATGTACATAAATCAAACCAGGTTCAACAGGCAGCTGATCCCGGAAAGAAAACAATAATGTCGACGGTAATGTGGGCGCAGCGGTGCATTGAGAGGCGAGCAGTAAACACCGTCCTCATAACAAACTCATTTTCCTGGGACTGAATTAGAACGTAATAAGCTGCCGGACGTTTGTTAAAAGATTAATTGAACAGACTCGGTTGTGTCCTCGGTGTGTTGCCGTGACCAATGCTGCAGATGACAGGAGCGGGCCCCGTGGAGGGCTTCTGGGACGGGCTTTAAAGTGGAGGCTAATCCTTGTTATGTGAATGATTACGTGCATACAGCTGCAATCAGCAACACAATACATCTTACTAATGAAGCCGTACTCTCAGCTTAGAAGTCTGAACAAGTAGGAGCGGCATTTACTTCAATTTATGGATTGTATCTTTAATAAGTTACAGTGAAATTACACCTCCTCAGGCTCAATAATGTGACCAGTGGCTCCCATCTTGAGGTCCAGGAACCTTTTTGGGGGGAATGCCAGTGATCGCAGAGTGGGATGGAAACATTATCTGTTCTGAAATTGTCCAATTTACAAATACATTTAATAGGGAGAAAAAACAAACAAAGTCTGAGCTTGTTCTGACCTTTTTCCATCCTGAAACTTTCTCTTGCAAGAGTACATGTGAGAGTTTGAGTGGCAAGGATGTTTCGAATGCAGGAACTGTCAGTCAGCGTTCGCCCCGATTAGCAGTTAGCTGCTGATGGTCTAATGAAATTTCAGTCTCTCGTCACACAAGCAGCGAGACTTACCGATCTTAACGTCTGTTGGAATCTCACCCAACGCAGGGATGATGCAAGCTTCACCTGGTATTTTCCCAAATTAGTGAAACATCCAGGCGTAAAATGTCTAGCACAGACATGAAGAGCTTCTTGGAGAGTCGCAGGAACATCATTGTTATAGATTAATTTAACCCGGAGATGACTCCTGCTTCAGCATTAGCCCATTAAATTGAATTAAAATACAAATTCCTAATAATTGTATGTAATCTTAAAAGTTTTATTCATGGTCCTGTTTCTAGAATATGATCCTGATCTTACCATAAATATTTTTTTTTACTTTGCAGAGTTTGAGCCAATGTGGCACTTGAACAGATAATTCTCCATGTTCTTCAGTTATCTTGTGAATAAACAAACATACACTCAAACCAATGAAACAATTTACCTCCTGGTGAAGGTAAATAATTAAATATTGTTGAATTTGTTGTAAGTCTATTGGAGATAAATTATAAAATACCTTTAGTGCTAAACCACGAGACAACAGTTGCCAACTGTATATAAAGTCCAACAGCTTATACCAAGTTATGGGTTACTTATCACTGCCACTTATGACTCCTTGAGTCCATCATCATCTCTGCATCGTCCTGAACATTCATTGGTGTGACTTCATTACCAAAGTCAAGGTTCTCAACCAGGCAGGCGGCAGCAGCATTGAGAGTTTGCTGTTGATATCACAGCGACCCTGAGCAGGACACGTTTCCAGGATGTAGGATCACCAAGCATGGTGAACTTTCCACTGGCTACCGAGAAGCAGCAAAAAAAAGAAAAAGAAATGACACTACAAGGACTGTCTCAATAAGTCCCTCAGTGCCACATTGATCATCGCCAGTGGTCTACACCTGGCAGCACACCATCAAGCCGTAGGGCCACCTTCGAGGAGGGAAATGTAAGGAGGACGAACGGTGTGGCAGTGGCAACTAGACACTGACCAAACCACCTTGTCGGTCATGAGCACGACTGCAGTCGACGTGGCCCACTGCCTCCGTGATCTTTGTCGGTGAAGCCAAGCCACGATCTCATAGTGTGAAAACCAAGAAATCTGACAGAAATTACAACTTTGCATTTGACAAAACTTGGATCTAATCTGGTTTTAGCCCCGTGGATGGAAGCTCATGCACCAACACTTTTTGAACCAGTTCACTGAATTATGTTTGCGATTGTCTTCTATAATGTTGAGGTATATTGGACTTTGGAGACAGGCCCTGAGATGCAAGCTTGTGGATTCTATACAGACAAACATTTGGTTTCTCTAATATCTTTGATGTAAATCAGTTGTTACCAGTCTTCTGAAGTCATAACCAGTTCCCTGAGAACCATTGAATTCAGTTGAGGCTTTCACCTTCTACTTATAGGACATCCAGCAGGTTGTGTGGGTGGTAGAGCGTGTCAAGATCACTATCCCCCTCAGGGACTTTTTCATGGGCTACAAAATACATCCAGCTGTAGTTTAGTAAAAGGACTCCAAACACCCTGGACAATGATCCTCCCTGCTGGCTCCTAGAGAGAGATGGAGTCTTCCGCAGCTGCTATTTTGCACTGTGAGCTTGAGCTGCTGGATGTTTTCTTGTTCTGAAACAATGATAATAAATTCCATTGTGATTCTCATCAGATTGCCCTTTTTATTCCCACACAGCTGAAATGTTAAATATTGTTAATCCCATAATCCTATTACACATACAATGTTACTCTGCGTTAAAATGCTAGCGTAGCAGCTATTATTGATAGGCTAAAGGCAGGCTGTCATGCTTTTAGGTGCTCCTTTCTAAATCCATTCAGCCTCATTTTCTGCTTTCTTTCATCCACTCCTGTGTCTCCTCTGCCCTCGCGCTGAATGAAACGCCATTCTGCATTAGGGAGCGAATTGGTGAGACTGATGGTTTCTGAGGGTTTCGGCAAGACGGCTTAGTTGAGAGTGAATGAACGTGTGTGGTGGGCCGTGCAAGTTACTGTTTGTGTGTGAGTAGAAGAGGGAGAGAGAGAGAGAGAGAGAGAGAGAGAGAGAGGCAGAGCGAGCTAGCTTGTCAAATAGCACGGGGCATGAAAAATGCATGGAGGTTGTGGTGTCAGTTTGCCGGAGCGAGCGCTGCAGAGAAAAGAGCAGAGACAAGGTTTTCTGAACTCTGCAACTCTCGCTGTCTGGACTCTCACTCACCCGGCCTCTGCCTCACACACACACACACACACACACACACACACACACACACACACACACACACACACACACACACACACACACACACACACACACACACACACACACACACACACACACACACACACACACACACACACACACACACACCCTACAGCTCACTTCATTAGTCCAGCTCAGGCTCAGGTTTCACAGTACTGTTGCTGCTGAGTGTAAATACACTTGTCTCCCTCCCATAATTAGATCTCAGTGGGAGTGCTCCTCACAAAGCGGGACACAAAGAGATGGAGAAATATTATTTGGCCTGTGCAGAGATGCCGCTCGCCAGCGGGTAATATGTAGTTTATTACCTGTCATCATAGCCAGGAGGTCATCGGCTGAAAAAGACATGTTATCGCTGCCCTGCGAGAAAATCCACGAGGACCTTTCAAAACAGAACATTTGCAAATTACATTGATGATGTTTCAAAGGAAATTGCAAGGCAATGCAATCCACACAAGGAAAGGCTATTTTTTTCTTTTTTTTTTTAGAAAAACATTTTTTTTCCCCACAATTCAGCCTTATGGAAATATTCCAGGATCAGTTTCAAAGTGTTACTAATTAAAAAAAATTCAAATGGGGAAGTCCTGGGAGAATTGTTGACCATTTCAATAGTTTCTGCTCATTTTCGGGACATACCAATCTCACAATAACCACCTCATTGGGGATGAAGAGCTGAAGACACAGCCTGAAAGAAACTAAATAAACTGTTCTCCCCAACTAATCAACCAAATCTGTTCCTGTGACCAGATCACAGTGGTACCCTACCACAGTCCCTACCTGAACAGCTTCCCCTACCTTAAAATCCCTAAAGAAACTCATCCAGACTGATCTCGCCAACCTCCACCAATAGTTTCCCTCCTCTGAACCTCTGGTTGGACCAAGTATGGAACCTTAGGAAACAGACCTTCAGAATTTCTCTGTCAGATTCCCTTCTCTATGTGTGTGTGTGTGTGTAACGTCTACATCTGTCTGTAGTGCCCATGCCCAATAGCAGCATTTCAGAAAAGTTTCTGAAGTTGATTCGGAGTGTTTTCAAAAAAGTTATTTTCAATGACTCTGAGCACCGTTATCATCTAAATGGACTTCAAAAGGCAGCAAGAGTTATAATAGATTGGCACGATGGCTTGGTGAGTTGCCACAGCCTAGTAGAACACAGGTAGGTAAAGATGTTTCTAAAACCTGAAAGACGGTTTCATCCTATATACCAGTCCCAGAATACACAACGTGGGTCCAGATCACAGTATGGACCTTGTTATATTGCTTTGACATACATCAAAAAGCGGATTCAAAAAACACAACAAAGAAGCACATTTCTCAACCACTAACAGTAGAAAAAAAGAAAAAAAACCCTGAAGACAAACGGGAAATGAAGAGAAAGCATTTTCATTTCATCTGCCACTCCAACCTCTTACACGTTTAACCTTGTTTTCACTGCAAATTACACTTCTCCGATACTTTCCTGTCTTCGGCGCTGATATTAATTTTCATAGCAAAAAGCTGTAGCATTCTGTGAACCAAGGTTGCGGCCACCTCCTCTTCCACTGCCTTGAGAAAAATAAAAGCGAGCTGTGTCTGCACACGTCGACTCAATATAGATGCTAGCATTTACATCCTTGTCCAAACAGCCGAGCTTAATGGACTTTGTGTGTAAAACATCATCAATGAGCGCTGCTGCACAATGAATAATTAAATGTGCCGCTGCATGCGTTCAGTTATTCAACCCTCTCCCGATACAATAAGCACTCTGTGATTTTCTCTCCACCCATGGCTCTCAGTCTTTACATCAAGATCTGGAAAAGAGGAACTCCTGTGAGTCCACTTGGCTTCAACGGAACTATTCGAAATGAACATTATTCGGTTGTGTTCGACCTGTGGTTGAATCTCTCTGTCTCTAACCGGAGGTCTGACCTGTGGCGGCAGCACTGCCGATGGTCAGGACGCCACGATTTCCACACTGCATCGAGGATGTGGCTCCAGGCGAAAGAAGAAAAATAAAGAAGAAAAGAAGCCCATTGGTGAGTCAGTGTCTGTCCACATGCAGTGCATATGGCACAGGGAAATGCTTGAGCTCTATACATATGCATATCCCGTGTGTTTATTTTTAGGGATCGCTCAAACTAAAGATGTTTGCTGTGCATTCATTAGTCCGGCCTTGTATAGAAAGGAAACCAAACCCAAGCTGTGCTGCTCGGAATCGAGAGGAATGAACAGCAACCACCTTACTTCCGTGACAGGAGGGGAGGCTTTATGAATCTCTCTTCAACGCGAGTTATGTTTAGATTGCACAAACAGTTGCTCAAGGACACTGGCCCTGGAATTACCTCCAGTCCAACTACCAGGACACTTTTAGACGTGCGAGTTTTCTCTTTGCAACAGAATTCAGAATACTGTGGAAACTCCAGAGGCAACAGTTCAGTGGGAAACACAAGGTTTTCAGACATCGTGTGTCACCCCCGACCCAAACTTTGGTTTGAATCCCAACCTGTAGTCTGTCTGTCTGATCCTTTTCTCTCCTTCTAATCATGACCACAACTAACCGTAACAGCAGAAAGTCTCCACCCCTGAGCGTTTTTCTCCAGAAAATCTCCACAAAGGTGAAAAGGTGGTTCAGTTGCAAGAGCGGGTTGATTTCCACATCTGTTGAAGGGCCCATGCGCAAGACACTGAACCACAAAGTTTGCCCCAGTGGTGTGCCAATGTCATCCAATTCAAATCGCTTGATCAGTTTCTGCAACTTAAAGTCAATAAAGTATAGTGCGCGCAATTTCTTTTTAGTCCGTCGGTGATAATAGGCATGACACTGTAACGGCTGAAGGTCTCACCTGAACTCCATATCTGATGACATTAACGTGAGCCCACTGTGTTCGTCGCTAATGTCAAACTCCCTGACAGAACAGCAGCTTTTAGCCATCCTCATACTTTGCAAGAACAGAAATCCAATTGGAGTTATCCTTCAAATCAAAGTGTTTTCCTTTTGCCGAATGAACAGAAAAATGCCCTGCTGAGAATCTCAACCTTGAGCAGCCTGTGAAGCAGAAGCTCTGAGAGGCGCTCAAGGACGCCTCTGTGTGTCACTTATCTGTGATTTGGGTGATTTCAGAGAAACATTTAAGGACAGTTGTCAGTGTCTGATTTGTGATGAGTTTCTGAGCTTTTTCAAAGATCACATAATGTTGTGGAGTTGTTGGTTGTTGTTTTTTTATTCTGTATTAGCAAACAGCCCGAACATTTTTGGGACCTGCCAGGAAAAAAAAAATCCATCCATCGATCCATCCATCCATCCATCCATCCATCCATCCATCCATCCATCCATCCATCCATCCAGCCATCCATCCAGCCATCCATCCAGCCATCCATCCAACCATCCATCCATCCATCCATTTATCCATCCATCCATCCATCCATCCATTTATCCATCCATCCATCCATTAGAGAAACAAGCTGATTATATAACTAGAAATATTATTGGATTGAATGCAGAAATATAAATGCAGCATAATCCAGTTTGATTTGATGTGAAATCACTATAATTATCTGCGAATAAGGCAGTGAGTTTGGATGTTTAAATTGTTAAACCCAGCATGGGTATTTACAAAGATATTGTGTAACAGCCAATAATGTAAACATTTCAGAATTTTTAAATAAAGACCCTTTTATGGCAGGTTTTGCACAGTTTGCATATTAAAAATAGCGATAGTTGATGGAATAGTCATCATAGTCATTCGTTGGGGATACAGATTGCATTTTATATATGTTATTAGTGAGTTATTATATTGTTGGCTGAATGGCCAACATGATTATTGGTTGATTACATACAGTACTGTTCCGCTTTGCTAAGATGATCAATGTTTCCAACATTTGCTCTGTATTATTATTTCTTCTTTTTTTTTACAGTTCCTTTAAAGTGTTTTATGATGACAGAACCTGCAGGACGTCATTGCGGTCGTGGATCTGAAAGAAGTAGAATCAGGACAGACGTGTGAGTCACCAGCAGGAGCCTGGGTCCTGCTCTACTGTTCACCTCCATGCTGAACAGTCCAGCGGACCGCAGGTTTTCACATTTATTAACGCAAAGGCTCTGGATTCTGTGTTTGCTAATGCATCAACACAAAAACAAGTGAACGTTTCCAAGTAACTCTTTTTCTTGCACTACCCTCTCGCATAACTCACCCCAACCTGAAGCCTTCTCTCCTCGCCTGGCAAGCACAGCCTATTATCTCCAAGCAATTTCATAACAATGTGTCATTGATGCCCCTTTCTGTCAGCATGCCTGTCTTCTTTTTCTTTTTTTTCTTTCCAGCGTCTACATATAAAGGGGGAGAATGACACAAGTGTGATCTTCCTACCAATCTGCCTCCGTCCCCGATCTTCACTTCCTGCACAGGGCTGGAGAATTGTCTATCCATCCTATGTTTAGCTTGCCCGGCTTGCATCGTGTCTGTCAGACTTACTGTCTGTACCTCCGCTGTTTGACAGGCACACCTGTCTGCTAAGTACCAAGCAGTGTTTCTCCTGTCTGTCTCCATTTGTGTAGCTTGCGGTCTCGGCTCAGCCGGGCAGCCGAACGGAGCGCTGTTGCACCGTCCGTCAGATAATCAATGCGACACATGCCGACCATCGGAGTCTCGACCCCGTCTGGCGCAGGAACAGCTACAGCCTTGTTAGAGCCCGATATGTAACAATGAACCAAACTTATTTAACATGATGTAATAAAACCTCAAATGTAACAACTGATTAATAATGTAACAAGACACACGGTCCAAAACTTAAAACCTTTTGATATTACATTACAGGGCGGGCAAAATATGTCTCCCCTAACAGTGTAATGATTTCATTACCTTAAAAGGTGATTTAATGATTTGTGGTTTGGACCTGAACTTGAAATGCTTTAGTTTGAATAACACTGATAGATTAACTTCTAAAAGTTTTAACTATTTGTTTATAGGTATATCTATAGCCGGTTTGTGGTATTTATATATGATGCTGTAGCCCCAGTCATGTATATTCTTCTATTCTTTATAATCTGTAATCTTGTTCTCTAATCATCAGGACAATATGTTCAATGCATGAGCATTGAACGTATTCAGATCACGTTTAAATTCTTGTTAAATCATTTTACATTATTGACCAGTTATTACATTTTGTGTTGCGTTGGTTAGATTATTGACCATTTTGGGTTTTATTACATTTTATTTTATAACAATTCGGGTCGTTGTTGCATCTTGGGTCGTGGTTAAATGTTGGGCTCTAACAGCCCTCACATTCAGCCCAGCGCTGCATTGCTGGCAGTGTTTTTGAAAATCTCTTTATATCTGCAGTCAATTTACTTTACAAATTTACAGCCAAACTCCACACCACGCCAAGCTCACTGTTGGCTAAAATCTCATGTCTCTAAAGGAGAAGTATCTTAAGAAAGAAACTTTTGTCACGCTTGTGTCTCCCCAGTTAGTTCTGCATTGATAATGTGTAAATACTAGTTGTGATATTGTGCAGTTATGAAAGCTTTTAGCACTGTTGCTTGCAATCGGATAGATGGATGGATGGAAGGATGGATGGATAGATGGATGGATGGATGGATGGATGGATGGACGGGTGGATGGATGGATCTTCTAAATAGGTCTTTCAATGACTGCTATCTTGCTCTCTTCTTGTTGTCACTTCATAAATGAGCATTAATAAATGTTAGCTCTTAATAGAGCAGCTAAAATTGAGATATTCTGACTGCTGCTGTTTGCAGAACTAATCCAAAGGTTAATGACAGTGGGATGTCTTCCATGAGGTTATGACCAGGATTGATGAACAGGAGTTTAGTGAAATGGTAACCAATGGAGCAACAGTTCCTGCTCACGTTAATGTTATTAATGAGCACAGTGAACATGAACTCATTTCACATGCTGAAGTTTATGTGAAATCGTTACCCTTTGTTGTATTTGTGTACTAATTTCCCATGAGAAACCAGTGATTGATGCATTACTGCCAATAGCAGCGGCACTACTGTAACCCATTCATACATAATGTATTCTGCACTTTTTCCAGCAAGACTGTGTCTTGTTTCAAGAACAAGTTATTGAAAAAGCTAAAATGGCATTAGTGACCGTTATTTCAAGAACCAACTAGTTTTCTTTAAATGGTCTGGTTTTTTTGTTTGTTTTGTTTGTTTTTAATCCGCTTCTTCATGGGCCTCATTGGTCATAGAAACATTGTATTCAAAGTTTAATACTCCAAATCCAGCTTTTCCTTGGTTTTCCTTCATGAGAATATTGGATCATCGGAGCTGCATTCAGAATCTGCTGTGTCTGTGTGAGCTGGACTGGCTCCACCCACATATGCTCATCTTGGGAAGAGGAAGAATTACTTCCTCTTGTGGTGCCATGTGCCAGAGCAGAGCTGCTTTATTGTGGGAGGGTCAAAGGGGAGGGTCTTGATTGTGATTGGCTAAACCCCCAATGTCACTATCTAGAGTTTGATTTCTGATTGGCTGTTTGGAGCAACACACTTTAAAAACTGAATCAAACCAGGGAGAGAGAGGACACACTTTCTTCACTTCTGTGGCATCATTCCAGGTATGGTTATGATTGTTTTTGTTGGAAAACCATCCGAAAGTGAATTTTGGATAATATGACCCATTTAAATCTGGTAACTGTAGAAAAAAATTTATTTGGCATCAAATTGCAAAGATTCTGTCAAAATGCTGTAACTATCATGAAACCTGTTTATCATGTTATGAAATCAATAACTGTTAATCTTTCCAAGATGTACGCAGCATTAACTCTCAAAACCTTGAATTTGAACCAGATAAAGTAGTATAGAGGACGGAAAGATGGATCGATGGAGTTCTACAATACATCGGCTGGTATTTTGATTAAACATTTCCTCCTTCAATGGTATGAATAAAACGAATCAAACGTCATCAATCCCTTTGGAGAATTACTTTTTTCTGCATTGACCCCTTCTGTTTCTCGGATGTGGTGGGCGGTCACCTCAAGAATCCTGCTCAGGGAACCACAACGCTGACTTCTCTACCGTGGGATTTATATTTGCAAACTTACAATCCCAAGTCCACTTCTCCCGGCACGAGATCGCCGCTACTCCACCATGTGTTGACACAAATAATCCACAACTGAGGTTGGCAGGCTTTATTCTGAAGGTCAAATTTCTGGGACTAGAAAAATGAAGACTAACTGTTTCTAATATGTAGCTGTAGAGACGCCGCTGTCCAGTGATTCACTTGACAATGAGAAGTGTTGCAAACTGATCAGCGATGACATTGTTCCATGGATAATTCACCATTATGATTATTGTTATCGTTTGAGTCTGACGATCATCCATTCAGTTGTGTCGCTCGCGGTACACACTCATTACTGTAAAAGAAACTGCTGCATGTGAACGTGGTGTATTCATCACTCTGGATCTGTGCGAGGACCCACCTTGAGCCAATAATTGGTAACACTTGGTAAAAATGATGAGTACAAACAACGATTAAAATGGTATGTGTGACATAATTTTTATTCTTTGTAATTTGTGGTGTGACAGATCTATTATTGCTTGGTTCAGGCAGACACATGATCATCTCAAAGACAATTTTAGAGCGCAGACAATTGAAAATTGATTGTTGGTTGGTCAATAACACTATCATTTCAAACTGAAGAAGGACATGCACTCAGTGCTGCAGTGAAAAGAACTGTGGGGGGGAAAGAAAGCAGCGCTTCACCCTTTTTGAAACCTCTAAAAAGATAAGGAATGACCTTGACACTAATGGAAAGCAGAAAAGAAGAAGAGAGGTTGTGGCAGCTGGCGTGGCGCTCTTCAGGAAGTCTTTTCAACCGTTGTCATGCCCGGGCTGTGGAGGATTCATCACTGTTTTTAGCCAGGGATTTTGAAAGCACTGGAAGCCGCGATGGCTCAGGACAGTCCCGGCTCACAACGACTCACTGCTCAGAGATGCAGCTCGCGCTCGGCAAAAGAAAAGAAATCCACTCAACTGAGCTGCAGGATCGATTCTGGAATCACATGGTGAACCGAGGATAGAACCGAGCAAATCTTCACAATTACTATAAAACCTGTGACTCATCCTACCAGCTTCGGCTTATTAAAACTCCATTCACTCATTCACCCATCCATTTATCTTCTAAGGGAGGTTGGTGTCACGGGGAAATGGAGGATATCCCAGAGAGATCGGAGGTCGATGACGGGGCTAACCCACATTGACAATTACACGTCGACCTAGCTTGCCAATGAAAGCATCATTTGTTGTGCCAATTTACAACGAGGTCAAAGTTTCAGTGTCCAGGGTGATTTGAGGAAAACCTTCGGATGTGTCTGATAGGAGCTTTGATTTAATTACATTTTTCAAGGTCCTGGAAAGTTGAAACAAGTTGCTGCAAGGCAACAGTGCTGATCAACATACTTTAAACGTCCTGTTTCCTCCATAGGATTTACATTTTCTCATTCACAAAATGACTTTCTTCCTCTCCTCCCCATGAACTATTTCCATTTTGAAGAGACATTTCTTCAGGGTGATATTTTAGTTGTTCTTTGCCCTGTTTGTTGATGTTTTTGTGTCTTTTTGTTGTTCTTGTTTTGTTTTCTCAGGCATTTAAGGCTGTTGTAATTAGTTGCTCTGCTCTAATGCTCCTCACTGCTCGTGCTTGAGTAGATTGACAATAACAGCAATAAATTATCCAGAGCGTCAAGACTCTCAGTCCATGTTCTCCTCAGTCTCACTGGTTTGATTGTTGACAGTCACCATAATAACAATCCAACATGGTCGTCTGTCCATATGGATGTTGGTGTATTGACATTGTAATTTATTAGATTAGTTTTATTTATTTCTCGTGCAAAGCTGTGTCTGATTTCTTTTTTGTTGTGGAAATCGGCGGAGCACTTTTGTCTTTTGACATCTGTCAAGAATTTAATCACACAATCTTTGCAATTATTGTGATGAAAATAGATGAATTGCACTTTTTTCCTCACAGCCCAGATTGATTCAGTAAAAATGGTACAAATAACAAGGAAGTTGATAAGATCAAGTTTTGTCTCTCCACTGCTTCAGTGGCCATTCAAATGTCGATTGTAACATGAATTACTTGATGTTTGAATGCAAAACTTTTTCCAACAGCAAACTGTTGGAAAAAGGCGAGGCAGCAGAAAACTAGCAAACCAAAACACATTTACAAAGGCTATTTGTATTCTAAGAGGTGGAGCCCAGTTGACTTTGATTTAGAGGAATCTTTGTTTTGTCATTCCCAAAAAGGCAGAAACCCTATACTGTATGTCGGTGACACTGTCCTAAAAGTCTTTAATATCGTGCAGGAGATATTTTGCAACAAAGTTCTTGTCCGAGTTCTGTTAGCTCTGAGACTGAGGACTGTACTTTGCAATAGAAGTGACATAAACAGTCTGAATGGCTTGACCTTATCTGAGGAAACCATATCAACTCGGTATGCAGGGAAAGTAGCACTCACCAGCCCACTGCTGTCCTCAGCTCTATGTGGCTCTTAAAAGTGCATTACCTGCCTTTTAATAGCAGAGAACAACAGTTAAAAGTCTTGATGATGTTGGACCTTTTCAGGGGTGCTAATCTAAAATCGCTATCTTATTAACTGCAGGCTCTGCATTTGCTCGACCTTCAGCCCAAGTGGCCACATGCTTTTTGGTATAATACCTGCAAAGTGTGAGTGAGATGACGAGTGGCGGGGGAAGCGTCATCCTCCGGCAAGAGAAGCTTTGCAGACGCCTGGAAAAAGGATCGTTTACACTAGAGAGCGCAAGTAAGTTAACTGCAAAGATTCAGTGAAAATGTTGTCGTCAAAGGAAACATGAACGTTTCTGATCATAGTGAAGCTGTAAAGTTGAAGTCGTACAGATGTTCCTTTCACTCAACCTACATTTTATCCATTTTAAAATCAGATCTATGTTTACATAACATTTCAAGTGAAAACTTATTTTTCGCATTTACACAGCAACGTTTTAAAAACAATGTCAGTTTACATGGAATCAGCAGAAACATTGAAAACAATGTCGTTTTCGAGTTGGGCCACTAGTTGGTCCTTTTAATTGTTTTAGTAATGACACCACACACACACTATAACTCTTTAGTACAAACAGGATAAAAGGGTAAATATTCAGTAAGCTGCACTAAACTTGTTTAATCAAACAAAATCATCATTAGATTTCATCCTGTCCATTAAACAGGACACTTCCCCATCTGTTTTTTAAAACAAGCGTTAAAATCTAACTTTTCTCTTTGGCCTTCCATGTGAGCTGTTCACTTTGCATTCAATATGGTTTACTCATCTTTTATTGTCTTTTACTACCTATAATTAATCCGTTTCAATGTTTATTTGTTTGTTTTATTGTACTGTCTGTATTTTTTATCTATTTTATGTGAATGTCAGAACTGTGTACTTTTACATCTTATTTATTCTTCTTTGGTCCACTGTGGTGTCATCGACTAGGCTTTAGAAATAAAGTGGAATTGGAGTGTTTTGTTTATTTTTTAACTCTCGGAAAATTTTTCATGTTAAGCTGATAAATTGCAGCTTGATTGCAATAAGGTTGGATTATTACTGAATTAAGACATACTATTTCTGATGTAGATGTTCCAATGCTGTTGATTGGTTTGATTGAGAGGGTTTCAATAACAAGCAACTTCTAATCAGGAAAGTGGAAAATCCACATTATACAGAATGAACAAAACACCACTGAACTGATATTCAGGAGCGGAACTATTCAGCAACATTTGCATTTCAAGAAAAAACTCAATTCTGCATCACATTGTGAAAATTAAAGTTTGAAATGTGGTTCCTTCATTGCAAGTTAAGACAAGTTTATTCACCAATTTTTTGCTCTGTAAAAATGTGATTCCTCCCCAATGCTCTAGTTTTTTTTTAATGAAACAGCGGAGTGCAGTTTGTTGTGTTTGACCTGACTTTTGCAGGGGAACTTCACAGCACTTTGAACCGGAGCCACTGTACACTTTGCTAATGCGCTGCCAAATGATCATGGAGTCTGACTTAACCCCTCCAAAATCATCTTGGCCTCAGACACTGCCAGTCGAAGGAGAAAGGAAACTGAGCTGCCATCTAACTAAGATTTCATCTGATATTCTTTGTGAACCTTTCCAGTCCAAAGTGCTAAGATGCTTTTCGGAAGCCGGGCTTAGCTCTGCTTAGTACCAGACGACTCCTCAAGCCCCCATGCTGCCTCCAATACCGCAGCGCTGCTTGCAGCCAGGCCATAATATGATCCAGGGAGAGGTGAGCATGAGAAAAAGAGAGGGCGGGAGATGGGGAAGAGAAAGGTGGCGAGGTCAGAAGAGATAAAACGATGGCAGGGGAAGAGGAGGAGTGGCAGAAGGGTTTGAAGGGGGCGAGGGAGAGGAAGGGGTGAGGACAGCAGGGTGGACCCAGATGACTAGTTTGTCTAGTCGGGTTTGTTCTCCTCTGTCGGCTTTCCCCCGGCATCCCTCCATCCTGCCAGGAGAGAAGGAGATGAAAGTGCGCGGATGGCTCGGCGGCGAGGGAAAGGAAAGGTGAGGGGAGCTTCTGTGGGGAGGGGGGGGGGGGGGGTGAAAATAGCCCCGGCTGAACTACAAGCTGAATTCCTAATGCCGCATTTCTCATTGGCCGTGGTGGTCCGTCATCCGCCGCCTGCCAGAGAAGCACTTACAATCAGACCTCAAGTATTACAGGAACTCCGTTATGGGTGCTATTCTGGAATTCATTGATCTAGCTCGGTGCAATGAAAGTCAATTTTAACCGTGTTCACTCTCAGAAAAGAGCGACTCCGTCCCCCTGTGAAGAGCCGGGGGAGAAAAACCCGTTGGACAGTTCTTTGGTAAAATTGCATTAAAATGCATTTTCCTCAACTTTATTATTGCCTCAGTGTGAGACTTCTGTGTGAAAACCTTTCTTCTCATCCGACATACATGTTTTTGTCCATACCACTCAAACGTAGCAAGAAATATCAGTTAGTATATTTAAAACTACACTGCAAGCAGGTACTAATGTCAACTCCATGTGTGTACTTCATGATGGAATCATTGTCTTGCAGGAAGCTGCTATAAAGAGCAACATTTTTTGATGGTGTCTTTACAGCATAAAACTCATCGTTTTAGGGCAAAGAGGATGCGATTTGTGGCGATTAGGCCATAAAATGAGAACGTATAGAGCTGTAAAGAGCGGCGTTTTGACTAATAAAATAGCTTATAAAGCCTGTAAGAGTCGAGGCGATTTATAGTCATTTAACACAGCGCTGCTCAGACATAATGACACCTCTAATTTTTCAATCCGACACTTAAAATATCTTGATGAATGCAAATGAGCCTTTTTTGTGTGTGTGTGTGTGTGTGTGTGGAATCAGAATAAGGAATAAAACTTACAGATATGGATAAACCTTATTTATTGATTTCAGCAAACATGAAATGTACTTTTCACTTTTCACTTTTCACCAGAGCTAAATTGCAGAACCTTCGGTAGCAACGACATGATACAAGCTTCTTCCGCCTGGCTGCAGAATAAAAAAACAAACAAAACCCTGGCCACATCACAATAGAAGAGTGTCAAAAACTCACTGCAAAGGCAGATTTGTAGCAGTGTTAGAAAAAAACAAACTGTTTAACACATAAGTTTGTAAAATGTCTTTGGAGTGTTCAGTGTATTCTGGTACGTTTACCACATCCTGTACCAAAGGCAGCACAGTGGCCTCACAGCTTGATGGTGTCGCACCACAGTCTGGCCGGCCTGTTGCCTTTGTTTCGTTGCTCGGCCTTCGCCAAAGGTCCGCTTGGTGTCTGGTGTCTGGTACAGGCTGAAAGCAGCACTGCACCCTGCTTCAGTTCAGACATGTCCTGTTTGTTGGTTTGAACCTTCTCAACCTTCTGGGATTCCCTTTAGCTCCACTGCCAGGAAGCACAAGAGATAATATGAGAAACCTCAAAAGAACGTTGAACACGTCATACAGTGCACATAACGTTTGTGATTATGTTTGGATCTTTGGAGTTTCTTTTTCTCCATATCGGTTAATGGTCTGGGATAGATTGCCTCCGTCACATTCCTGGTATCAAACAAGTGTCTCGGATGTGTAAATTCTTTTGGGTTAGCACGCAGTGCTAGTTGTTCAGTCAACGCTGACGGGAATGTCAAACCGCCATTTGGTAATAAACCAAAGTCAACGACGAAATAAAACTTGAGTTTGGAGAATCAACAAAGTTATTAAAGTTCTTCTTGAGGGCAGAACCAAAGTTCACAGAGTTCCAATGGTTTTGGAGACATTTCACTTAAAACCAGTGATGTCGCACTCATAGTGGCACCGCATGAAGAGTCAGGGATCACTGAAACCATTAGAACGTTTCCCCGGGCCCCCGCGGACATTTCTACCGTTTCACTGCACTTCATTCAAAACTTGTTGGAACTCGGTAATGTCCTGCCATGCCCACAATTTGCTCATCGCACTTTGCCTGGATGGAATATTGCATTACTTACCAGCAACACCGTACAAACAAAAGACCACCTTTTAGTGTTTTCTACAATTTTAGAAACCAGCTTGAATAAAATGATTGCGCAACGTGGGAAGTTGTAAACCAGTGTGAAGAGAAACATACATGAATGAGCCATGCAGAGCTGTTAGGTGACAACTATGGAGGTTTTTAAATGATGGTTTTGCTCCTCTAGAACATGAAATGTTCCAGGAACTGTTGGAGGCCAAGTGAACACCTTGAAATAACTATAGTTTCCTGGAATCTGCCAGGGAGCAATTCAATCAAACATCTGTGGAATGTGCTTTAACAAAACAACTCCAGTCCATTGGGGACACAAAATATGCCACCAGAGCATACTGACCATACCGACATAATAAAGAACAAACATTGGTTAGATAAGCCCAACGCCTTGTCTTACAGACCCATTTAACCTCCTTTTCTTTTCTTTGTCCTTAATTCACACGACATAATATAGATTTCAATTGTAAAAACGACATCACTTATAAATCATTTGTAGAAACTGAGGCATGAACAGGTGCGTTAACAGCAGCTTGAATCTTAATTCCAGATACTGATAGTCTGCATCTTTTTAATGCTCATGTCGTGTCCAGCAGGAGCTGAACGGTGTACTTAGACAACCAACAGGTTGGTTGGTTGGGTTTTTTTTTGTTGTTGCTGTTTGTTTTATTGGTCCATGTTGACATTCAAAACATTTCCAACCATCCCGCCATAGGGATGAGCAATCAGTTTAAATATGCAAGCTCAACTCCATTTAGTTTGACTCATGTGGGCACACGTCTGGATGTGCTTCGGAACAATTTAGCGCCGCGTGCAGCCGGTTTCTGACAGAGAGGGAAGCTGCCGGGACGAGACGTGACTCCGTCTGCCGCTTCCATTCCGCTCCATCATCTTATTTCCCCTGCCGGTCGTCACTTATTGGACCTTCATAAAGACGGAACGAGCGCGCTCTCAAGCCAGGCGGTATTAAGCACCCGCCCTTCAAGACAACCCCCCCCAAAAAAGAGACTCTTCTTTCTCCTTTGCTTTCCAGTCCCTCTCACCCTTTCTGTTGTCTTATCTCCCCCCCCCCCCCCCCCACACTTGGCCTCCCTTCAACTGTAGCGCTCTCGTCGTCTCAGGAGGGGCCGATGAGTCTTATCGCAGTTTAATCTCAAGCTGGGAGTCGGGCGGCGTGGGGTGACTTTGTCCTTTCATTCCGTGTCGGGGGCGTCTTAGAGGACGGCCAAGTGTTTGCGTTGAGAGCGGCCGGGGTGATTGAATTGCCAGAATAGCCTCCAGGCGCAAATAGAAAAAAAGAGAAAGCGGGGAAGAGTGATTTTTTATTTATTTTTTTTCTCCCCACAACAAGCGCAATTCAAACATGGTAATCTGATGCCCGGAGATGTTTGAACACGTAGCCAGACAGAAGGGCCGCGGGCGCCGGGAGGTGGTGTCTGCCGCCTGCCTGTGCGACCTGAAGCTTCATCTGAGCGCTGCCGAGCTCCACCCGCTGCGACAAGTGTTCCCGGCGAGGAGTCCCACGGAAATGCACGAGGCATATTAAAGGAGAGGATGCAGAGAGTGGGAAGATGCTGTCAGTCGCAGGTAGATAGGTGCCGAGATAAGTACAACGACGTGAGTTAAGAGATATTAAAAGGCAATTAACAAACGGTGCAATATGCCGTCCATCCATTCTCAGCTTTTGTCCCGAAGAGGACAAAATAAGCATCTAAAATGGCCCTGCAAGTAGAGGAGAGCCAGGGAGAAAAAAAAAAAAAAAAAAAAAGCACTTAGGATAATAAAGAGAGGTCAATCCCATTCAGAACAAAGACGAGGCGTCTGCGATATCCAGGTCAGAATCTCTCCGGAGGTCTGAATCTCTCCTCTTTATGTTTTCCTAATGGACTTTTTAATTTGATTGATGGGTTGCCTGTCAAATCCTTCGTTTTCCCCAGGGGGAGGGGGCTCGCCACATTTTAAATGTTACATCCTCCAACTGGTAAAGGCGAGACGTGACAAGAGATCAGTACTTCTTTCTTTCTTTTTTTTTCCCCCTAGTTCTTGGAAGGAAGGATGGAGAAGAAAAGACACTGGCCTATGTAATGAGACCATGGCAGACTTTCAGTTTTACAGTTGTTTACATCATCGAGGCATAGAAAACAAGCCTCTGGATAATTTGGAAATAGCGTCATACAAGTATTCATGAATTTTACATAGTTAGAAAACCATTTCATGAATTACATCATTTTAAAATGATTTTTACTGCTTGGTCTTTTTTTTTTTGAGGGTACTGAAAGTAACTCGCCGAGGTGGGATGTGGTAAATGGTGGATCTGCTATTGTTTAGACAACAATGAAAACAACTGGAAATAGTAACATTTAAATGCACTTGGGCCTTTTGTTTACACATAATCGAAGCTCCGAATCACTGAAAACAATTTCCTGTGAAAACTCTTGCGAAGGTCTCGCTAGCTGCTGAAACTAGCTATCCCACCAGTTAAACAGATCCAAAAATAACATATGGCATAATGGCATTGCTAAGGATGCGAGCATTTGATAATATACGTCGTCATATGCGTGCAACCTGTGCTGTGTTTGTTCCAGAATTCTGATTGGCTCGCATTTCTTTATGCTTCTCGTTACACTGCCTCCTATAGCTGTAGGCATGCTCATAGCAGCTCCAAACCAGGTTTTTAATGCAGGTTTGTGTGAATGAAGTTTGTTTTTTTCAATGTACAGGGGAAAACATCCCTTTTTGAAAATACACGGCTGTGTCAATGTGGCCTGAGGTGCCTCCACAAGAACAAATAATCAAATAATTACTTAGTAAGACTTTCACACTCAGAGTTATATATATATATATATATATATATATATATATATATATATATATATATATATATATATATATATATATATATATATATATATATATATATATATATATATATATATATATATATATATATATATATATATATATATATATATATAACTCAGAAATACCACCTCTGTATGTTTTCATGCCCAGTAGCAATTTTTTAGTTCATGCTGAACTTATAGTGAGGCATTTGACTATAATGCTTTTTATTGCCTTTGGATCCCAGCAGCTGTAACAACTAAATCTTTTTATGGGAGGCCTGCTCGTCTGATATAGTGTAAAAGCTTCTGATTTCTACTTTTAAAATATCCATTTGTTTTAGAATTTTCATTTCTCTTTATTACATTTACATTTCAATGCATTTTAAAACAGCTTATTCCTTCATATTATTGTGATTCCTTGGGAAATGAATATGTATCACCTGAGAACATCATAATGTAAGCAATGCGAGCAGATATAGAAAAACTTTTACGTTTTTCCAAAACCAAACCGATAAACACTACTCACCCAAACTTGGGGATATTTGACCTTGGGGTCAAATTTATGTCAAAGGGAAAAAGTTCATGCTATAGTGATGTCATGTCCTGAAAGTAGGGCATTTAAGTAAAAGCTCATAAGAGCTCACAAGTTGACTTATTTTCTGCTGAGTCATGGCATCCCGGCCAATGACACCACTTCCACCAGCTGGAGCATTGTCGTGAAATTAGGCCTGTGTTGTTCATGCAGGGGCATTAATGATGTCATCCAGGTACCATTCACAAAGTCCAACATGAATTCCAACATCACTGGCGGCAAGGACTTCTTCTCAAGGTGAATGGACTTTCATCAGAGAACAGCACTGAGGCCTACTGGCTGCTCACCCAGCTAAATGAGCTCTGGTCCTCGAAGACCAGGTGGTTGTGGTCAGATACTCTGCAAGTGGTCTAGCATTCAAACTACACCGATGTAAAGGGTGTCCAATGGCTTGATGTGCCTCTCAATTCCCCTAGATGTGCCTGGAGCTGAGTGGCCTTCCTCATCTGCCACCACACACTGGCCTGACTGTTTTTATTAAACCACAAGTTAATGTGACGAAATGCAAGCGCAGGCGTTGCAGAACGAATTGCCGCCGCCTACTCTTAGTTTTTTCCACTCAATTCTTCCTCCCCACAGTGGCCCTCACTGTCAGACATATTGTATTTTACACATTCTCAATGATCGTGCCGTTCGGAAAGATTCCTACTGTAAGCAAATTCAATGTCATGAGGAGGTTCGGAAGGCACATTCTTCATCACATCATTACCGCGACGAGGCGCTCACGTCTGACAGTGTCATTTAAGGACTCAGTGGTCTGACACTCAGCGGGATCATTTCAGTCTTCTCACATGAATGGGGAAGCGAGTGGATATGGATGGACGGATAATGGTCCACTCGAAAACTGAGCTTTGCATCTTCCCTGCTGCCACCCGTGAGGGATTTCTGACAGCGAAAGTAAAGGCTTATCATCATTTCCTTGCTTATCTCTGTCAACGTCCCCTTCAACATCGCTGCGGTGAAACAGAGAGGGAATCAAACCGCTCCTTTCTGCTCCACCAGAATGCACAGACCAACATAATTCTGCATTTAGGTCTCATATGCACTGCTTTTGATCTTCGGAGTTCTCCTGTGGTGACGTGCACTCGAGATCAACTCGCAACAACTTTCCAATCCACAACTTTGAGGGATGTTGTGTAGGGTATGAAAGGGGGAAGGGAAATGAAAACATCAGAAGGAGCCAGATTTAGCAAAAAAACATGTTTAATCTCTCCTTGATGCGTGTCTATTTACACGTAATAAATCTGCAAAATAGGAAAGAGCAGGATATTTACACGGGCGTGAAACAGCCAAAACCTGTCACAGCAGCTTCAAGTCTGAAACTCTTAAAAAGGTATCAGAATTCATAAAGTATTAAAACTCTTTAAGGTTTTTTTTTTTTTTTTTTTTCCCTTCCTTTCTACCTCTCTCCTCTTTCATCTGTGTGTGAAGGTGTTTTTGCGTCCTCTTCTCGGTCTCTGAAATGTACTTGAATGAAAAGTGAGGCGAGCAGGTGAGGAAGCTTGGAGAGTTGGACCAGCAGGGGCGAGGAACCCTGCGGGGTTTGGCTCGGGGGTTCAGAACAATGGACCGGGGGTCACTTTGTTACGTTGCCTGATGGCGCTGAGCAGGTGTTGGATGGTGCAGCCCAAACTGAAAACAGCTACTTTTCCCACATATACTCCTCACAATAGTCTTTTAAACATGGCTTCCAGAATATACAGAAAGATATCCAGGGGCGAGGTCCTGGAAGCAGTTTTTTTTTTTTTTTTTAAACATCGAAAAGAATCTTTTGCAAAACAGAATTTCCATTCATTAGAACACGTGTGCAGCTCGTTCACCAAAGAGGGGGAAAAAATGTTGGCATTGTTCCTTTCTTTGCATGTTTTTTTTTCTTTTTAGGACTCACGGAATGTCTTGGTGTTTAGTTGATCATATTTATAAGCCAGGTGGCGCCCTCTAGTGGCTATGAGAACAGAACAAAGCTAAGGAATATAAAAACCTCGTGGCGTACATTAGGATGTGTGTCGGTGGTTCACAACTGAGATCTCTTTGAGCGTTCGAGCTAACCCCTATAAGTCGGGAGTTTCCCTATTAATTTTTTTGACGCGCCGACGGACATCTGGTATAGTATTTGCAGGTACTTGGAACTGCTAATAATATATGTAGCATTTGATTTTATCGCAAACTATATAGAACGATGGAAGACGAGCCAAAATATCCCACGTATGAGTGCTGCCCTCTTGCACTGGTGAGGCTCCGGGATCAACGTCCCGCTGACCCGAGAACAGTGTGGATGGACCGTTGCCATCACCCGAGGCAGGAGTAATGTGAAAAAGAAAAATACAATCTGCATTTTCATTCCTTGTTTCTTAGCCGACCAAATTCAAATCACAATACCAGCGTCATCCTATGGACTCAGCAGCAGAGGAAGATATTAAAAGAATCATTTGTCAATGCAACTGTTTTGTTGTTTTTTTTTTACTGAAAATGGTTTCGACTTATAATCTGTAAACGAAATGGTTTATCAAACTGATGCCAATGTGGAAAAACATTTTGAAGATTGAAGATGAATCTGAATTTCTTTTACTCAACCAAAGCAACAGTCTTTCAACTCCAGGTAAGAATATTAGTTTCGTCTACTGTGGTTTATAAATGAGTTCAGCTCTCAGTCGTCAAGCTGATCTCAGTGAACCGTCTCGTGTCGTATAACAACGCGGGCAAAACAAACTCTTCAATCCCACGTTGGAATGTAAAATAAGAACAAATATTTCATTACTTTTTGTAATGAACTTTAATCCTAATGCTAACACAAGCTAAGAAAAATATTTTACAAACCAACAACCTTCTGATTGCTGCTATTTTTATTCAACCTCAAAAAGATAAAAGTTTATTTTTACCAAGGGACCTATTTGTCCCAAGTTTTTTGTTACATTCACCATGTGTAGCATTACGTAGTTCCAACAATTTAAATTACCATAAAAACATCCTGTTTATTTAAAATTATTTAGCTATTATTGTTGTCTGTCTTATTTGCATTGTCTTTCTCAACTGCCAGTATTAAGTACCTGTGTGTTTGTTTTTTTTTATTATAAAAGTATGTGAAACACGCGTAGGTATCAAAGACGTGACTGCAATCTGGAGGAAAAGGTTCTTTTAAAATATACTGTCATTTTGATGCGTACGTCAAAATGATAGCCGTCCGGTATATGTATATATCTCTATAGGTATACATCATCTCCTATATGGGAAGAGGCTGACAAGGCACAGTGAAGACTTCTGCGTCAGTCAATCGTCGAGAGAATCTCTCCCTCCGCCGCTTTCTCGCCTCACTCCACCTTCCTCTATAACCGTCTCTTTTTCTATGTGGGGGGAAAAAAGGAAAACGAAAAAAAAAAAGAAAAAAGAATGCTGCAGATGTGACAGAATGGAAAATGAAGCGGTACCGCGGCCTTCAAAGCGCTTCCTCTGCCTTGCCCGAGTCTTTTCATCTTTTACCCCAACAAGTGGCGAAGCAGAAAACAAGAAGCGAGAAAAAAAACTAAGAAACAAAAGCACAAGAGACCAAGCGGACCTTATCTCCTGCCATCCTACACAACTTTTTTTCTTTTCTTTTTTCTTTTCCATTTTTACTCCTGACAAATTCACCCTTGGGGTACTAGCGCAACCTCTTCCCCATTGCAGCATCACAAAAATCCTCTCCGCAAGTCTTGATCAAAAGGGCTGGGCGAGGAAGTGAACAGAAACATCAGCGCGATGGTTCACATTCTGGATTCGTTGGAGCCGAACAGGCGGCGCTAATGAGTGTCTGTGCGTGGAAGTAACGTCGCCTCGCCGTCGCCGCTCGTAAACTTTCGGCAAGGACGGTACGCCAATGACTAAAAACAGTTGTCTTTGTGGAAGAACTGAACAGATCCCCCTCTGGTCTCTGGCTTCTTTCCTAAATGTGGATGACTAAAGCTTTGGTCAGGCCATCCAGTATGTGAAGTCTTACCCTGTGTAGTTCCAACGCTTCAAGTATTGAGGCACATACAGTACGTGTTCGTCTGTCCAGACACGCGTTTGAGCTGTCGGGTGTAGATCACTGGAGTGTGGAGATGTCGCCAAGCGCAGACACGTTCAGTCAGAGGTTATCTACAAACCTCTTGAAAACCACTACTTTGTCGGGACTCCAGTTTTTTTTTTCTTCTCTGACAGCAGAAAATATGTGTTGGGCGTGTGTGGCATGAAGGTCTGTACAGGTGTGGTCATCATGTGTTGAAAAGACGGGCAACTTCCTGTTTGTAGGAGGTGATCGCTGTTGAAAGCAGATGGACCCACGCTACAGGTCTTTAACTTAGTGGGACTGAAGATTACGGGTCTTTTTCTCCAGTCAAAATGATTCAAATGTGTGTATTTCACTATTCTTCAAGTACGACTTACTCCAATAATAATCATTCCAACAATACGACCTTCCAATATCGGGTGTAATTTTTCGTGTGCGAAAACCTTATCGCACCAAATGTGACGGTCACACTTTCCTTTCATGCTGTAAAAACAGCTGTGACCCAACGATTATCACTCAGGATGTCGGCTTATTGTCCATCTGGAGCTTCTCTCACGGTGTTGCTAGCACACTTCGGCCCGCTAGCCGATGGTCGCCTCTGTTAACGACACCAGAACAAACAACAGAATGCGAAATCGCTCCCAACAAGTGGAAGTGTTGAAAACGTGGGCGGCTGTGGTAAATCATTTAATTCGCGTTCACCCTGGACTGCTATGCATCAAAACCTTTTCAAATGAGCATATAAGGTCTACGATAAGCTCAGGCTATCCTGATGGTCAAGGGCTCACCTTAAAGAGATGGAGGGTCGAGCAAATAACTACATAAAGAAGATTGTGGGCGAGTCTCAAATCGACGGACGCTCAAACTTCCTCCTGAAATCAGCCATTGGAACAGGCGGCGAACATTTTCATGGAATATTTTGGTGAAATAATCGATCTTATATTTGAAGGATACCTTGGCTCTTGCATTCGTCTGTAGTGGAAACAAACAGAATAACGGATCAGTGCCAGATGCTTCGTGGCCATCAGAGACTAAATGGTCACGCTGGTTGGATGTACCTTTCCACTTTACCTCAGGAAGAAAGAATTAATCTGAGGGAAGCACTGCTGAAAAGGAAGAAAACTCAAGTGATTTGGAAGTATTGGTGAACCGTTGTATGCGTCTAACCGTATCGCCTCCTGATCCACTTCTTGTTATAGCCAAAGTTTTGTTCAGCTCATCCGTGAGATCTGGTTGTTGGTTGGTTTTGGTGCTCGGTAATTCATGACGTATGGATGATGGTATATACAAACAATTGGCTTTCTTTCTCTGTATATATTTTTTTCTTCTCCACGTCGTTCAAGAAAGGAACGTTTCAAACTGTGAAATTCATAGCAGTGCGATTCAGCGTGGAGCAGCACATGGCAGAAAGGAAACATTTCAACTTGTTTTGTTGGGGGTTTTTTTTCTTCTTTTTTTTTTCATTTAAAATCTTGAAAATTCACACAACCGGAAAAAAAAAAACCAAAAAAAAAAAGGAGAAAGGCCTTCAACTGGTACAACAAACACTCACATTAACCAAGCTACATTATCTTTTCATAAACCACATTCACGTTTTTTTTTTTTTTTTTTTTTTTAAATGGACCCTTTAGCTTCACTGTGTTCGCTGTAAATGGAAAGAAAAAAAGACAATGCTGTGTCTGCTTTTGTTTTCCACAGCAAAAAAAAAACAAAAAAAAACAACCCTCCCAAAAAAACATCAACAACAACAACAACAAAAAAAAACTTCATTTAGGATGGCACTGTTCAGAAAATATTTCAGACAGGAAGTGGAGGGGAGACCGAGGGCGGGGGAGGGGAAACCAAGACGAAGAAGCTATAAAGCTCAGCGTGCCAGGGACCGGCTCAAACCGCCGCCGCCGGACACCGGCTTCCAGCAAAACCACTTGTGTCTCGTCTGCATCAGCTGGCTGGGGTTTTTATTTTTATTTTTTATCTTCCACCCCTGATGTATTTGGTTTTTCTAAAACAAACACAAAAGCACTGCAGGTTGGTTTGGCTCCCTGACATCGTTTTTCTTTAGTTGTGTTTTTTTTTTTTTCTTCTTTAAACCCCTCCAGAACCAAAGACGTCGGCCCCCCGGAGACCTCATGGAATATAGAAAGTGTCTGCAATATATATATATATGTATGTTTATATGTATTTTTGCCATTGACCTATTTTTAAACTCTCACTTTCAGCCACTAAGCATGACAACATTTTCATCATAGCACATTTTGTTTTTTGTTCTTTTTTGTTCTTTTTCTTCATCTAATGAAAAGAAGTCTTTGCACTTTACGACATTCAAAGTAAAACATGGCACAGGACGACTTTTTCCTTGTGTTTTTCGTCTCGAAATATCAAATCCTTTTTCGTATCTTTTTTTTGTACACTGAAATGGAAAAAAACTTTTTCAACTTTTCATTTGTTTTAAAAACCAAAAGGTTCGTATTTATATATCTATATATATATATATTTCTTATATCCTCTCTTTTGATTCAGCTTTGTTGTGCAAATTCAGCAGTAACACAAGTGGCACAGCACTGGGCAGAGGAGGAAGTTTTGCGGGGGAGGGGAGGAGAGGGGGGGGGGGGGGGGGTAAAAAGAATCAAATGCAGTAAGAAATCAAATGAGGAGTTATGAAAAGGTCCTTTGTGGGACTACAGCGGAGTTCTGCACCGGTAGAGAGTTGGTGGCTGGAGGACGGGTTTTTCCCTGCAGAGTCCTTCCTACTGTAGTGCCTTTGAGCGTCGTGCTCGATCTCTACCTGCAGCTGTGCCTGACCTCCGATGTCCCGGTGGGAGGAGGCCAGCCGCAGAAGAGAGAAACTCCTCACAGAGAGCACTGATTGATCCCGGATTCTTTTTTTAGATTTTTTTTAATTATTATTATTATTCTTATTCTTAGCTCGTAGCCTCGGCCGGCAGCTCGTACCTTTTCACGGAGTCTTTCAAGCTCCCGGCTAGTTGAGTTCTGTCGGTCACCACTGTGCATGTACCGGTCCTGATTGTGTGTCAAAGTACCCGACTGTTGCTCCAGATGTGATGGCGGGGGAGGGGGAGGGGGAGAGGGGGGGGTGGGGGCTTGATGAGAATAAGACGCTCTCCTGAGCTCTCCTTTGATTTGGTTGTTCGTGGCAGGGTCGGTGGCTCAGAGAAGATGACAACAGAAAATGTCAAATGGAAACCGACCCGGCGAACTCCCAAATGCCGCCGTCCCTCCAGTGTGCTGCTGCCGGGCCGCCGGGCGCCGGGCGCCCGTGACCCCAGCAGCCCCGGGTCCGCCGCAGCGGGTCGCAATCGTGGGTGAAGAACGACGGGCTTCAAATCGTCGGGCTTCAAATCGTCGAGTGGTCAAAATGTGGTGGGATGTCGGGAGGGAAGGTTTGAGGGGGAAGGCGTGTTGGTCAGCCGACGCTCTGCTGGCTGAGGCTTCCTGATGATGACGGTGGCGATGAAGGTAGCGACCGGTCGGTCCTCAGCTGGCCAGGGCCATGGTGTCGATGACCTGTTCCAGTTTCCCACGTAGCCGCTGTCGGCGCGACTGCTCGTCCTTCTGTAACGCCGACAGGATCTGGACACGGGGGAGGAGAGGAAACACTGCATCTCAACACCCGACACTAAACATCATATATACTCACAAAGAGTTCAAAAGACTATTCGGGAGATTCTGTTTTTGAGGTCAGCTTCCTATTATCCAGGTGGGAATGATATATTTTAAGTTTGTGGCAATAATTAAAAGATTCCCTCTTAGAGCAGAAATCTATTTCGTAAAAGTCTAAAGCTCTTCTGGAATCTTTCAGTGTCTCATGGACGTTTTACATCATGTTGATGAATAAAAGAACTAAATTTGAATCATGTGAGTTACTCACAGGAGGTTTGACGTTAATGAGACCTGCCTGGTTCCATAAACAAGAAAATCCACACATAATATTTTTTGTTTTTTGCCTAAAGGGGCATTTAAGAGAGAATAAAAACAATCCTTAACAAAACCTGAATCTTTCTGTCTCTCGAAGTCTCTTGGAGCGACTAATTGAAGTAGAAAAAATGCATACAAATTCTTTTTGGCTTCTAAAATGCAAAAAAAACAATGAAGAAGCAAGTGTGTTAAAGAGATTAAATAAGATACGTTGGGGAAAAGTCATAGGCAACAAACACGCTCAGAAGGGTGGAATTTTCTCGGGGTTTGTAAAAGATTAACACCCCACTTTATTATTACCCAGAGGGAATGATTTGTATCCCTCTTAAAGTCTCACTCTCCATGTGTAAGTAACATTTCAGCTTTACTGTTGGCCTCATATCAAGTCGGCAGTAGAATTTGGTGCATGAGGAAAAAGCTGGCGTGACCGTACAACTCTTGTGTTGTGTGACCGTTTGTCGTTCCATCGTTCATCACATGGCGACTCATTCTATTTTTACGAGGATTGTCAATGCTAGTAATTGAAAGTCAACAGGGCCGGGGTGTCAAACATATTTTCATTGATCTTGATTTGGCAGAACCAGTAAAATTGTCCCATAATATTAAACATAAATTTTAAGTTATTCTCTGTTGTGGTGCAGAGTATACCGTACGTTATGAAAATGTCTATATTCTAACAAAAACAAAAGTTTATGACCATAAAATGACTCCAATCTTAACATAAAGCCAATATTAATGATACTTTCTATTACAGTGAAATGTTAAAGAAACTTCTCCTATCACTATTGCGTCATACACCGTTTTTACAAACGCCAAAGCTTTGAAGCTAACGCTGAGTAGCGGCGAAGCAGTTAGCTTTCATGCCATCATCTCATCTCAGTTTTTGCAACATACGTTTCTGTTTTAGTAGCAAGTGTGACGGGGATGCAAGGTTGCCACTGTAATTGTGTGTTATTTGCTACTGAGAATCCATACAGCAGCGTGGCTGCGTGTACGTGTGGCCGCCTCGTCCTGCGCGGCGTAAACAAAGGATGGCTTTGTCTTCGGTTCTCTTTACATCGTCATCAAGTCCGGGTGTAATTGTGGCCGAGGTCAGGGTGCACGTTTCGAGGCGATGGGGGCGCCATGCAGCTGTCTGCATCTGGATAATAGGCTGTAATGAAGGGGAGCAGTAGCTTTGAATGGGGCCAGCTGCAGGCAGCCAGTGTAACGACTGTAATATTGCTGGTTTGGAGGGATGGAGAGGAGGAAGGAGGGGAAACATCTTTCAGCACATGAAAGCCTAAGGATGGGGCACAGTATAGATATAAGGCTCCCTTTAGTGCCCATACGTTCTTCATAAAAACGCACACCAATGCCTGCTCACACATTGGGAAGCTGAAGGAGGGCTGATCCTATTCATCGTGTACTTTTGTACGGCTGTTTCTGTGCTGTAAACATCCGCGACTCGAAATAGACTCACGGCATCCGATGATGGTTGAAATGATCCTTTGAAGAGCAATGAGTGCAAGACTAAATGTGTTTAAAGCTCTCAAGAAAATAACCGATTAAAACTGGGACCACGTGACTGTTTGGTCCATTTATGTGTCAATATCGGTTCTTGCTCTTGAAATTAACAATCTTTTAACTGTGCTATAAAAAAGAAACCCAGGGAATGCAAAGCAGCTGTTTGGAACATTGTTTATCGACACTAGTGTCAAACATAAGGCTCCAATTTGGCCCACCAAATCAACAAGCACATTAAATATTGCTTTTTTTTTTTTTTTTTTTTTTGGAAAAATGCAAAACTGAGACTCGAGCTGAGATATTGGCGATACTGCCAGGAAGGCCAGGGTTAAGCTCAAAGCCATGCATAATTCAACAGCTATGAATGTTTTTTTGGACGTTTCACTGCATTTTGCACCTATTTATTGCACTGATGAATTGATATTTTCATCATCTGCATGAAAAAAAAAACAACTAAAAATGTAAATCTAAGTGTTATTATGGCACTATTCTACAACTCTATTTTGTGAGTATCTTGTTTGTGGCCTCTGAACTAAAACATGATTGACAAACAGTAACATCAGTGTAAGGAGTAGAGACAATGGTGTCGACTGGGTTCGTAGTTTTAACTCTCCTAACGTCTACAGTTACTGTGAGGAAGTGGCGTAAGAAGCAAAGTCGCAGAAATACCAATCCACTTCCTACTTATTGTACAAAAAGCAGTCAAAAAAGTCCTCCGGCATCATGGATATCTTTATTATATGCCGTTTTAAGAAGAGGACTCTCCTGATTTTAAGAAAGCTGCAGTGCATTATGAAAGAGATGAACAGCATCCCACTCTTACGGTTCTGATAAAACTCAACATTCACAAAAGGAGGAAGCTATCGACCCCCTCAACCGACCTGAACCGTATACCTTCTATTCCTTCAAGAGCTTCCTGCTCTGAACAGAAACATGGAAGTTTGAGTCAAGCTGTAGCAGCTGCAGGATACACTACATACAGTGTGAAAAAAAAGAAAAAGGGGAATCACATAAATTTGGTTAAGCGCCATTAAGTTCATAATGCGTTGAGCTCATGCCTTAATGTGCATCCTAATGGTGGTAATACCTTCCAGCCTGCGCTGATGTGGACTAGTTATCAGTGTAATTGAATTAAAATGACCGCATGGTATTAGTCAAGACAAGTAAAAAGGAGGAGGTGGCGGCGACGGGCCATTACAAGCGTCCTCCTCTCCGTTGCGCGGTCTCCGTCGGGGGGGGGGGGGGGGGGGGGGGGGGACGCTCACCTCGTCTTTGTACTTGACGATGTAGGAGTAGATCTCGTGCAGCGCCGACATGCTGTTGAACTGGCTGAGGTGCAGGCGCGACTGCTCCGCCAGGTAGGCACTCATGTCCTGGTCGCTGATGGCCGGCATGCGGGAGATATCAGAGTAATACCTGGAAGAGAGGTCATGCCGGAGTGTTATGCGACGCCTCATCTGCATTCAGTCCGCGTTCCCCCGCGCGTGCGTTTCCCCCCGGCCCCGCGGCTGTTCAATATTCTGGACGCAAACGGCAGCAGCTGGTGGTCAGACTCTGTCGCTCGGGGGGGGCGGGGCTGATACAGATTGATACATATTCCCAGGCCTAATATTTGGCCGGTGCTTAAGTGTCTTGTTACAGGACACTGTGGCGGGACAAATGGGCCTGTTGTGGAAGTTTATTCCAACGCTCTCTCGTGGGAAGGAACGTCAAAAAGGTGGCAGGAAAAAAAACAAAACAAAAAAAAGTGTGAAAAGGTTAGCAGACGTACAACTTCTTGTAAATGTTCCCACATTGTTACGTGTAGTTCACGGTTCCACACATGGGACCTTTAAAAATAATGTTTTATTAAAAAAAATTAATAAATGGGGGGAAAAAAAAGCAACTTTTCCCAAAAAAAAGATGGCAGTAACATATGGAATTATATTTGTGCCACAATCCTGAGCACGCAGCGAAACTTTGATCACAGAAAAAAAAAGAGAATTTAATCTGGAGCAAATCGAAATATATTCTAAGCACAGAAAAATATGTTTTTAAATTCGTAGCTATCCACACACACACAATCATGGTGTTTTCCCACTCTGATTTGTTATTTGCTCCGCGCTCACGCTCAACTCTGCCTTCCTCCGGCTCAACGTGCCACAGCGCCGCCGCAAACGTACCAAATAACCAGCCAATCACTGACTTGCACAGGGTCGTTCTGATTGGTTGACTCTATCCAATCAGGTCGTATTTCGGCAGCTTCTGGGAAGCGCTATTAAAAACTACAGCGAAATGGACTGGAGTTTAGGCGTTGAAACTTGATTACGACGCATTTTCTCAGAATATTTTTTTACATTTTTCATTGAATTACATAAAATAAAGCACTGTTTATTTGCTCAGAATAACTTTTTCTTTGCTCAACAACAACAAACATATATACGATGATATGTAATTGTTTCATAGCCCTTTCAAGCAAATGGAGAGTTGGAGAATTGTGCTGTTCGAGCGCCATGAAGCTCAATATATTCAATTGTGTTCCTTTGTTGCAGCCCACATTGCTCCACTGAAACAAAGGCAATGCAGCATATTAAGGACGCGTCCCATTGTCTTGGTTACAGAACTCATAACTCAACCAGCTGCGGGTTTAACTCCACACAGCGGGCTGCGGTTCCAAGGAGGCTGGTCAGCACTATAGAAAGAAACTACATGAAGATGGAGAACAGAAGTTCAGCCAGGTAAGAGGCTAATTATCTGCTCAGGAGGGTAAAAAAACACAGTGAACACGACGGTAATGTGGTTTAGTGATACGTCTGTTTTAATTCGAGGTTATCAGCATCGAACAGTTAAAGACAAACAAAGAACTTCCATTTTTTTCTTTCATTCTGAGTAACATCTTGGCGCCATACTAAGTTAGGAGCTGCTGCTCGTGCTGCCAAACAAAAGAGCCTGTGAAGAGATTTCAGGAAAAAGACGCTTACAAGACCATTGGGCGATCCCCCAAAAAATGACTTGTGGCAAACACAGGTGGAGCATAAACTTTATCTTAAGTTGGGTTAAACACATTGGGGAGCTAAATAAAAGATGAGGGGTGAACTGGAGGACGTTTTGCTGCCGATGGAAACGCCACAAAGTGAGGAGTGAAATGAGCAGAGATTCCCGTTGAGCTCTTGCTGCTCATCTTATACACGGCTTCTTATACTTCTTAGCCGGGAGCAACGGCTGTTGTAATTAGAGCCCGCGATTTCTCCGCTCTGATTTTGTCCAAATCTTCAGTCTCTCCTTTAAATGCCAAAACCGCACAAAGTTCAACCGACAGCGTTTTTAGCTTCGTAGCTTAACAGCATAATTGCTTTGAGCTCTCATCATTGTTCTCCCATCAGCTCAACGAGAACTTTCACATTTAGGATATTCCGCTCTTCTTTGATAATAATGTAGTTCATTTGAATCACCCGGCCGATCTTCGACTCACCTCTCCACCCAGTTCTTGTAGTTGGGGATGTCTTTCGCGTAGAGGAGCTTGTTGGAAGGCGAATCTTTTCCAAGTTTGTGTTCTGACGTCGAACACGAGTCCATGAAGGTCTGGGCCACCACAGACAGGCAGGCGTCCGTGATGCTGTTCTTGTGGATGTCGAATACAAACTGCGGGTTCTTGATCACGTTCACCCAGAACCGCAAAGGAAGGCTGGAGGCAACGGGAAAAACGCGCAGTGATTGAGCACCGTGTCGAGTTGCATGTTCTGTTAGCGTTCTATAATTTTGACAGATAGCAGCCGACTGGAGGGAAATACAATTGGCAATAAGGTTCCTCTGCTAATGCTGTGCGAATAAACCAAATGTTACTAAATAATGCATGGAAACAAATATTGCGATGCTAGTCTGAAAATGTTATCACATTAAGTGGTAAATTAGGATCAAGCATCAGAGACAGCGACGACTTTAATCTACTATGCATTTTGCAAACGTGGGTTTATTGATTTCGAATTTATTTCATGCAGCACCGTTCACCCCCCAAAAAAATCTATTTTGCAGATGGGCTGTGCACTATTAGCATCAGCACTCTGCCCGGCCGAGGAGTTTTGGGTCACATTCAGGTGATCGGGCTGGTAAAACCTTGAGGCCAAAAGCATCTATTAGATAATAAGTGGAGTGAATGTATGTAAGGTCTGTAATGTATAATCCTGAAGTCAAAGTTGGCATGTCTTTGTATATTTATTTAAGATTTTTAAATGGGAAAGAATGCCACCAAAAATCAATCAATTATTCTGGTATTATTCATAAGTGTGGGCAGTCAGCCACATTCATGGAGTGGCTGCAAGAGAAAGAAGAGCAGAAAGTCAAGACACCATTCCACCGTCTATCCTTCAGACGTTTGGGCTTTTAAGCAGGAAGTGTCAGAAAAGTTAGCGAGTTGTGATGGCCACACATTGACGGTTTAGACCATCTTAAGACATACGATTAATTTTATCCTACTGATGATGTTGTGTTGCAATAGTCGCATCATACCATCAGCAGGGTCAAGGGGTAAAAGTGTGAGGTAGACCCTGGATTGGTCACCACTTTTCGCTCAGAATCACCAAGTAAAATGTTAAACATGTCAGCTGAGGTTCGATCCAGTTCAAAATCCATACACACTCACCAGTTGCTCTTCCAGGTATGTCGCACGTCGTAGTCGTTAATTGAGTGTTTGTCTGCCTGTTCGTCCAGGAAGTCGAACATGTACTTGATGGCCAATGGCAGCGCGCTGCCTCTGTGGGCTGTGCTGAAGATGGTTTCAAACAGGTCGTCCACAAACTTCTGTAGCGTACCCTGGAAGGAGGAAGGAATTCAAGAAATCAGCTCCATCCGTCATGTTTTCTACCAAATCCTGCGCTTCCTCAGTTCATTTGATGGCGGGAATGAGCCGTGGCTTCGGTCTATTCTGTGTTGAAGCATTCTATTTCACCATCGGATAGGTTATTGAACACCAGCCTCAATGGCTATTTGAAATGAGCCTAAAAGTCTTTGCCGGGTGCTGCTGTGGTGAGAGCAGATGCTGCATTAGCTGATATTCAACTCGTCTGAGGAACTATTTTTGTCAAATAATAATTTATTCATACATTCCACTTTTTGAGTCTCTGACGACATTTAATATTAACACACGGAATGCGAAGCGCAGTGAGGCAACGTTTTGGAAACGATGTCCGTTGACATGGAAAGGGCAGAAACCCTGAAAACAATGTCGGTTTCCCGATAGGCCACTAGTGGGTGCTGTTGTTTTTTGTTATGAAACCACACACACACACACACACACACACACACACACACACACACACACACACACACACAGAGAACAATATGCTATAAACAGCATCAATAAGAGTACACCATGGCCATTTACTCTAGCCATGGCGCGCAAGCATTTTCACTTGAAAACATTAGAAGCTCATATTCAGCTTGGTAATTAGAACCGGGTGGTTTGTGAAACCTTCATGAAAAGTAGCAGCTGTGCACTATAGTTTCAGTGCAAATGGACCATTTTCTAGGCTTTGGAAATTCTTTGGTCTGGGATTCCCACTGCGGTCACTCATAACCAGAGTCCGGTTATGAAATGGAATCGCTCTGCACAATCACAAACAGGAATCCCAGCTCCGGGGTTCAGATTACGCATTCCTCCGCTGACAATGCGTCAGCATAATTACCTCAAATGTGGCTAAGTGAATTTCCCTAACAACACATTTGTTTCCCTGCCATCCCCATCTGGCAGAATCCATTAGTGCGGGAATGTTTAGGGACTGCATTCAGTCCGCCACTTTAAAACAGAGCGGGAACCATTCCTGTACCAGTCGCCGATTAATAGAAGTCGGATCTGCATTCATGGCCATGGAGACACCAGGACAAGATGAGCTTCTCAATTGCGTTTGCCTCCCTTGTTATTTTTTTTTCCTTCCTTTTTCATCATGCTTGTCCAAATCTTCAATCCCTCAACAAATTACCTGTCTCCTGCCACCTCCTGTATCTGCCTCTCTGCACTCTGCACCACTAGCCCACCTTTTATTAATCTGTTTTTCTTATTACCAGTGGAAATTGAAAAGCCGGCTCTCTTGTAGCTGCTGCCTGTTGCTGTATTTTCCTCCCCCTCCTGCAATTAGGAATGCGATGGTAAACTGAGACGCCATGAAGAAGTGAAGAAATATAGCTGGATGGATCATCTTAGAAGATTTCTGGATATAGAAAGTGCTTTTTTTTTACCGTTTGTTTTGTATGTATATTCGAAACCCCAGTGATCTTTTTTTTTTTTTTTAAGTTTTTCAACCCAAGCTCCATCAGCTTTATGGCCAACCCTTATAATATCTTGTGAGATTCCGACTTTAGTTGGTTTGGTTTTCAGAGCATCATGGTATCTTAAGGGTAAATGGATTATTTAGGGCATCAAGATGACAAAACAAAACAAATCTGATACTTCAGTTCCATGGGTGTACCGCAAGGCTGTGTTCTTAGTTTTCTAAAGGTCTTCCGTTGTCTAATTATCTGCTCACATACTTCAATGGTTTTGGACCGTCCTATGTCATACTCCAACTGTCTCAACACAGATCTCAGCTCGCTTCTGTGATGACAGCTAACTGACTCCTGGTTTCTGTAATGGCTATTGTTTAGTATTTCTACTGATATTATTGCATTCAAGTGTCTAGTGGGTCCACAGGCTACTGATTCTCTGAGACAATTCCTGTGTCTGTCCGGCTGTCATGAACAGTCTCATTAATAATGTGAAGGCAAGTTAATTTTTGATCAGCAGTCAAGCTTCATTCATTGTTCACAACTCATCTTACTCTGCCTAATTATTTAGTGATAAAAGCCTTCGGACCAATACAAAGTAGATCACTTCACAATATATTTGATGCTCTCACCACTCAGTGCTGCACAGCCATCCAGAAGTAGATCTCAGACATGTTGATGGACTGTTGCTCTTTCACTCCAAGTGATCCCACTCAGCCCTCTGATAACCGAGCCAACCACTGTAGCTCTATCTCTGAGGGTAACAGAGAATCTCAATCTCTATTAGGGAACTTGTTCGTAGCATCAAGAGAGAGAGTCATCTGGTACTTTTTCCTCTCCTTGGAGTACCTCGAGGCTTTATTCATGGTGCTTGATTCATGTCGGTGTGTATCTGTACATACAGTCTCTATATACTTCTTACTATTTAATGGGGTCAAGTTATCCAGTGTTTCAACACTTACACTCGGTCTCTTTGGTCCAAAAATGTATTTAAAATTGAATTGCTCCAAATGCAGCATTTCCTTGATTCTCCTCCATTAGAATATTGGATCATTGCAGCTGCATTCAAGAATCTGCTGTGTCTGTGTGAGCTGGACTGGCTCCGCCCACACATGCCCATCTTGGGAAGAGGAGGAAGTACTTCCTGTCGTGGCACCATGTGCCAGAGCAGAGCTGTCTGATTGTGGGAGGAGTCAAAGGGAGGGGCCTACCTTGATTGTGATTGGCTAAACCCCTGATGGGACAATTTGATTTCCGATTGGCTCATTGGAGCAACACGCTGTTTAAAAACTGAAACAAGCCAGGGAGAGAGAGGACACACTTTCTTTATTTCTGAGGCATCATCCCAGGTAAGGGGACGATTATTACTGTTTAAGCATTAGAAAGTGAATTTTGCACACGATAACCCCTTTAAGATCTAATTCCGTGGATCTTTCGATTCCCCACATGGATCTCAGGTGTCAACCTCTCAATCTCTGAACGGGTGGACTACCTTTGGTTTGGTTTCTATTAAAACCAAACTCTCAGTGATGAATTTTCAATCTTCAGTTCAGTCACACATTCAGTCTCTCTCCCGATTCACCAAATACGACTTCCAAACACAAAGATATCGAAAGCACTTAAAGACGAGTAGTAACGGCAAGCTGCAAGGATTCCATGAAAAAGTGAAGGTTGATTTGATTCACACATGTTTTCTCACGATTAGTTTCAAACCTTCAAACGAACTGTGGTGTCACATAATCTTTCCCTTTTGCTCTGTAAGTGTGGGTAATGGTGTAAATTGCAGCTGTTATAAAGCAAAGCAGTGGCAAAGAGCTTGAAATAAGTAGGTTGAACATGAAGTTGATGTCAATCAGTGCTTTTAAAGGGTTGTTTTGCTAAATGATTGTAGGAAGTCTGTGTGTGTTTTTTTTTTTTTCAACCATACTAGAAAAATAATTCCCAGAGTGACGGAAATATAAAGAATGAGCCATACATGCATATAAAACCTTAGTCCTTTAGATGGCATGATTTTCATTGACTAATATAGCTGGTGCACAAACTGCGACAGGCCTGCAGCCTCTCAGCCTTCATTCTATTCAGATTTCACTGTTGGTGCACTTCTACTTGATGTATTCACCTCATTTGCACGGGAGTGTGTCAGCTACAAGTATAAAAGTAAATATTGCACATACATTTAGCAGGGCGAGTACTGCTAACACCTTGTGTTTCTGTGTGATTTAATAAGCGTTAAACTCCTTAAAGGACCAGCAGACACTGTGCTTTGAGAGTTTCCTCTAATATTAAAATGGAGATGGGGTTTTAGCTGATAATGCTAAAAAGACTCCATTAGTTTGAGTTCCAGTGGTCAGTGTAGTGCCCCCCTGGTGAATCTAACTGCTGTTCAAAAGGTTTTAGTTGGTTTTTTTTCCCCCGCCACCATGGGCTGGAATCAACTTTTACAATACTGCCGCGTAGCTCTTACTTTGGTAGCCAGCAGCCTCGTCAGGTAGATCTCGGACACCATCTTGCTGCCTCGGTCGCCCTCCCTCTGGTCTGAGTGGTCGTGGTTCTTCACCAGGTGCCACAGTTTGGTTCCACTCTCCAGGTCAGGGGTGATCATCGGCGTCCGGGATCGAAGGCTGTCCGGACTGCTGGCTGTCCTGAGCATACTCTCTGGAAGGACAAACAATGACTCAATGGCTGTCTCATTGGCTGAGCCTCCTCTGAAATGAATTAAGGCCTAGTTCAAGGGAAAATGCATCATTTTTGCATGTTTCAGATATAAGCAGAAGCAGTGTCTCAAAAAAGTGGCACTGTCCCCAGTTCTATACGATATACCCTAAAGTTTGCTCAACATTCGTAAAGCTCCTCATCCCTCCATCATTATTTATAGTGTGAACATCAGTTTTGTTCCATTTAGCATGGAGGGGGTCTGAATGAACTGGTGGGCGAGGGCCACGAGAGGGGAGGCGATTATGTGCCGAGTCGCAGCTGTTTGGGGTAAAAACGCCGGGGAGAAAGGTGGAAGGACAAAAACAGAGTCTGCCGCAGCCCCCGTTTGTTTGGCAAAGGCCAGAGAGAGGACGGAGCCAAAAAGTGGGGGAGATGACAGGAAAAACAGGGGTGGGTGAGCTGAATGGACGGAGAGACGAAAAGGTCAGGAGAGAGGAGGGTGAAATGGAGAATAATAGCGGCGGGAAAAGTGAAAGAGAGTGGGGCTTGGAGTGTAGCGCTGCTTATTTTTATTTTCTGTTTTCGACCTCGCGGGGTGCCGAGTGGCGCTTTGATTCCAAACCCATCATGACCACTGGTGGCCAAACATCAGCGGCCAGTGGATGACGCTCACAGACACGTCCAGCTGTGGAGTTTGTGTATGCACCGCGAGGCTCCAGGTAGATGTATTTGAACAGTGCTATTCATGGGAAAAAAAATACTCTGAATTTATTATTTCACCAAACAAGTTTTATATTTAGAATCCTATATTCAAACATTATTTATTTGTTTGAAAATATTTTAGCTTCAAATCTATTTTACTGTTTGGAATTTTATTGTTTAAATTAATTAATCATTTTATGAGTTTCAAATAAATTTGCTTAAAAATAGTAAAATAAATGTTTTCCTTTGTGTCCCGTTTTTCCTGTCCTCGCTTCACAACCTCTTATCACTTGACAATAGTCTGTCAGTGTAAATTCCAACAACTTGCATGAAATCTGCTGTATGAATGAAGTTTACTTGACTGATTGATTGATTGATTAAATGATAACTGAGCCAACGCTTCACACTGCATCTATCAATCAATCAACTTCTGTCAGCTTGAGTAGCACCGATGGAGCCTGACAAGTTTGTTATAATGTGAGGGTTGTAGATGATTAAATTCTTGCTTTTAAAATAACATAAAACAAAAATGATCTGTAACTTTGGAGTCTGTAGCTCCAGGGAGCATTGAGTAGAAGTTGCCTTCAGTACGTGTCCAAAAAAAAAAAAAGGTATTTAATGATTTATAACCTCCACATTCTTTTTAAAACCTACTGTCTACTATATTTTTTGTCTTTGAAAAGAATGTCTGTTTCCACAGAAAAGGTTGTGTTTCCACAGAGCAAAATTCCACCTTGGGAAACTTCTTTCATTTATTTATTTATTTTTGTTGTTGTAAGACCTACACCCAAAACGCAATTAAATCTTCCCATTTTCACTTGAAAACATTGCCGTGTAAACGGGGCATTGACAAAGACTGAAGATTGATAACTTCTGGATTATTGTAATTCACAACCTTCAAACTGGTATCGGTAGAAACGTCATTATTTATATAAAAATGACCCTCGACAGCAGATATAGAACTGATCATGAGCTCGCAGAATATGAACTTATTTAGACAGTATATCAATGCATATTCTCATTTGTTTAGGGAGGAGAAATCTCAAATTCATTAAATCAGGTCATTTGGAAAATGTGCAAAAAGACAGACTGGCTTGAACAGTTGTTTGGGCTTTATGCAATGTACACCTGGTTTATCTCAAAAAATGTTAATAACACTATAGATTATAGGTTAATTAATCAAAACAATTGAAAATAATCCCTCTTTCCTAAGCATGTTAATCTCCTTCAACCAGCTGAGCTGTGCTCTCCTCAGATTATCCGCCATCAACAAGGCAAGTATGGACCTGGAAATATAAAAGGGAAGATATTTAAACGAGAATAAAGGTAGAAAGTTGTGATGAAAACTTTTGTCCTAACTTCTCTCGAATTGAGCAGAACGCAGCCATCGGCCACTGTTTTCATGAGCGCTCACAATCATCAGAATCCAGATTTGGTCCAGTTAAAACACGTCATGCATATATTCTGAATCACGCACATGCACAAAAACAGATTTAAACTCTAACTCATATCTTTGATTTACTGAAAGGGGACTTTTGCTTTGGATCTCCAGCAGATCTGATTGTGTCTATCTGTTCTTCCACGGAGTAATCTATCTTCTAAATAGTTTAATTTTCCTGTGAAATACACCATGCTGAGCCTCTGCCTATCTGACTTGCTCGGTGTCCTCTTTCTCTCCATCTTCTTTTTCACTCTGTCAGCTTGGGGATCGAGGTGTCTACTTTAATGCCTGTCATTTATGGACCGCTTGGAAATAGCCGTGGAATAGCCTTGGCCTGGGCTGATGGCAGTGGATAAAAAGGATTGCCATTCACTCAGGGGGAGGTAAGGCAAGAGGGAAAAAAAAAAAAAAAATGGAGCCCAATCATGGCCGTGACAAACAAAGAGAGAGAGTGAATGAAAGACAGTTAGAGCGTGTGTGTGTGTGTGTGTGTGGGAGGTGGGGTACTTGGAGGAATGGGAATCATTGACAGAATGATTTAAATGAGATCAAGTGGAGAGAAGAATGGGAGCCGTACCGTATCTGCTGAGGCTCTTGGTGAAGGTGGACGAGTTGGAGATGTTGTAGGCAGAGTTCTGCTTTGGCACCAGGGCGATCACCGAGCCATCTGTCACCTGCGCACAACAGAGACACGCGAAAAAAAAAATACTCACAGTGGGAATCAAGTGTCTCCGTAGCCGGCTCGGGCTTGTGTCGACGCCCAGGGCCAGTGCTCGCGCGGCGCCCGCGTACCTGGTAGTGGGCCAGCGTGTTGAGTCTCTTCCAGTCGTTGTCGATCTTGGTCGTCACGTCTTCGTCCTGCAGGATGATTCGCGCCATCCGACCTTGACGCCATTCTTTGAAGAGAGGGAGCGGACGTTGCGAAAGAGTGAGACTCTTGGTGGGCAAAATTCCTTCTGGGGGTTTCAACACACCAACGTCATCTGTCCAGTTCCTTTGAATTATACGGCAGCGATTCCCACTGGTGGGCCCCGACGGTACTGAAGGTGGTGCCATGAAAGGGACATTTTTCAGTATTCTATTTCGAAATTGAGCTTGGAATCACAGAAAAAAAAAAAATGATATGTACAGTAATTTTGATGGAAATTATTTTTTTTTTTTTCCAAGTTGGGTTTGTTCTCATTGGCGGGTGAGCCATCCAATCACCTTCACATGGCTTGATTACCTCTCTCCCCCTTTGTTGTGTCCTTGAGCAAGACAACAAATTGCTCCGAACGGATGGATTCGCCTCCGTCGGCGTGTGAGTGTGAACGGGTGAATGTGATCGGCAGTGTATGGTGCTCTTGGGGGTGATCAAGTGGCAGAAAAGCGCTCGATAAGAGAAATCCACTCACTGAAACTGCACATTGCGTAGGAATGGGGAAACGGGCATCGGCGTTATAATCCTATTGAGCGCTTTTGTGCGTGCATCTTGTGACGTGCGTAAACAGAAACGCGTGCGTTCGACTCACCCAGGTCCATGTCAGAAGCCTTTGGCCGCTGTGAGTAGGGGCTGCCTTTGTACACGGCGTCCAGCAGCTTCTCTTTGACCTGAGTGATGGTGTCACAGTTGAGACACTTGACTGTCACCTCAGCGGCGTTCTCGTTCTCTGGGTTCACGCAGTGGAGAGTCTGGCAGGAAGAGGAGCAAACAAGAGAAAAACAAAGAGTCGGGGAAAATTACAAAAAAAAAATTAATACAAAAAATTGAACTTCACAAGTAATTTTGCCAGCCGGTGAGCTCTTTGAATGCTTGTTTTGTTTTTGAATGTGCGTGACAGAATTTCACACCGCGCTTATTTGCCGCAGCTATTTTAAAACCTGGACATTTTCCTGCTCTGCTTTAGGGAGGTTTGGGCCCGTAATGACTCGGCATTCGCACTTGGGTGGCGACCAAAACAACTGGAGCAGAACCCGCCGACAAGTAGGTCTGCGTGCGACTGTCCAATCCAAACCTGAAGGGCTTTGTTTAGAGAGGACGGGCCGTATATGTGTGGGTTCATGGCCAAACTCCGCGCAAACACAACTTGTGTTGAAGCTCGGTGTTTACTGAACTCCCAGGCCCTTTTAATTTGAAACCTCTGCGATTTCGTCCATATCCAGTCATTTCGTACCCGAATTTACAACTTGAAATGTCTTTTTTAACTAGCATTTACCCATCCTATTTCAAACATGAGGTGGGCACCACATCACTGCACTCCGGGAGTCTTTTATTAGGTAATCCAAGCGAGAACCAAGTTGGTACCCATGATTTCAGTGCTTATAAGAGTCGGTGTAAATTCTCTTCTGGCCTCTGGAGTCAACAAGGCTTTTGGCCCAGAAAACCGCTGCAACATTCTTTATGTGTGAAAATCCCAGTAGACCAGTGGCGTCAGGAATATGAACCATGTCAAGTCTTTTCAGCACCTTTCTTCCCCGTTCTCATGCTCACTTTGAACTTCAAGCAGCTCATTTTGACCACAATGGCACAGACCTGACAATGTGGCTGCTGAGTGCAGCATTCTAATGTTAATGTTTTTCATGTATGAAAAAAAAGCAACAAGTTGGCTTAAAATTGAGGCGAAGGCATAATGGTAACAAGGTAATCGCTCATTCCTGCTAGAAACAGTAGTATTAAAGTAAAGCCTCACTTTACATTGTGTAAATGATGTAGAGAACGAGGTATAAGTGTACGTTTTTCGTAAATTGTGTTTTTGATTCACAATATGTTGAGAGGGTTCATTAACAATAAGACTAAACGACACATGCGGTGATATTCATATAAGTAACACTACATTGGTATATGTTGTATTTCGTACAGAATCACACAAATATGACATTGATTTCACTCATCGGAGGCCAGGGCAGTTAGCGTCATTTGTACTGAATCATATCCACGGTCAGGTTTGGGTCAGGGACACGATAACATTAAAGGTCATTTCCACATTTGACGAGCCGGCTCTTCAAACTTTACTCCCCGTCAAATGTGACCAGCAGTTAACGGCCCACGGAGCGAAGCGGACGAGCCGAACCTGGAGACGCGGCGACTTTACTGACCAGTGTCTTGTAGTCAATCTGCTGCCTGATGAGCTTGTCCTCGCTGAGGGAGTAGCGGGCTTCTCCTGTGATGGCGTCGATGGGTCCTTTCTCCATCTGCTGCTTGATGGCACAGTAAAGCATGAACAGAGGCTCCCCGGCACACTCCTGGTGAGAAAGGAGGCAGAAACCCATCACTTATCTGCGGCTCAGACAAAGCGGCAAATCTCCTCTCTCAGATCCGTTTATTGGAGTAATTGTTGGGAGTCCTGAGGAAGGAAGACCTCCCAGTGAGTCACAGTCATTTTTTACCCCCTTTCATTTTTATGGTCCCATGAATTATCCCTGTGGCGTAGAGAGAATGCAATAAAAACGTATAAAATACAGTATTTAAAGGTACTTAGCAGCAACATTGGCTTTTATGAAATATCTCAGAAGACTTCAATCTTTTGCAAATTGCAAGAAAAAAACAACAACAACACGGGCCTTAGTAACACATCGACAGTTCGTCTTAAAGCGTAAAGTATTCCCGGGCCACGTTTTGCCTGATTTACATAATGTGTCACTAACTAAGGCCTAAAAACAGACTGTCTGATGTGTGTTGTACACGTCTGCAGAGCAATCAGTCACAACAGAAAGTGTTTAAATGTGGCACAGCTCAGAATACTGATTGAAGGGGAGACGCTTGTGGAATGGTGAGCATTGCGTTCCTCCTGCAAGATGAGGGGAGGTATGCGATAAAATACTCGCACTTAAAGACCTCCTTCACTTAAAAACATGTTTTTCTTCCACCGCCTAGTTTCACTTTACCGAGTGATGTATGTGCATTTACGACACAGTTTCAAACTAAAACGCTGTTGTCACATTTAACAGGTTGAAGGAAAAGTTTTTAAACAGGATTTGTGACATCACAAATTGATAGAGGAGCCAATTTTGCAGTTTTGTTGGATCAAGTGAACACAAACTAGCAGTAAACAGACAGACCAGAAGTAAACACGGTGAACGGGGAGTATGTCTCATCCATGTGTCTAAAGGCTCCTATAAGCTCGTCTATTTCAACATTCTTATAACGTCACAGCGAGTCACACGGTACGACACAAATCTAATAAACCTTGGGCCACCACATGAAGTTCGCTGTGTGCAGATTGCAAGATGAAAACGCAAGCTGGATTATAGTCTACGACAACGCGAGTCGACGTGATTGCACGTGAATATATGATTGTGTAATAATAACACATAAACGTCAATAGAGTCGTAGTTATTGCGGCGTTCATGTATTTGGAGAGAAATCCCAAAGAAGGAGAAGAAGGAGAATATGGATGCAGCTGAGGCTCGGAAAGAGGCCAACTTATGACTCCGATTCTGCAAAGGCAGCCTGAAGCAAGTACTTGATAGCATCTACTAGCATTTACTGTTATGTTCTTACATTTTCCAACACAACACAGCTCATGTTATTATAAGAAACAGGTTGCAGGCCACAGCACCAAATATCTGACACTGCCTGAATTTTATCTCAGGTTGTCTTTGGCTGGAAGACCACGGCCTAAAGTTGCGCCGTGTCGCGGTCTTAACCGCCATTGTTTAAACAATTTGTTGAGATTGTCAGCTCCTTTGTTGTCCTCCCTCTACATTTAGACAACAGCTGCAAGTACTGTGAGCTTCTAAATTCCAGCTTATTTGTCTATTTGCACTGTCAAATAGTAATGACGATTGCCAATGTAGGCTAAGCTAACAGCGGCTAATTCTATTGGTAATATTTTCTGTCAAAGCTCGTCTGACTGGTTTCATATTGGCATTGTGATTAAGCCAGTTATGACACCTTGACTGCTTATAGTCTGTTGAAATGTCCTTTTGGCAATCTCTGTCTGTGTTGTAGATTTACAAAAGAGTACCCGGCAAAGCTCAAGGACCTCAGGAACCTTCCATCTTGGGGAACGTTTATCTGTTTGGACAGACAGTTCAAGACAGTGTGCAAGGAAATCTACTGCAAACTATTACTAACATATGAGTTGAGGAAACTCAGAATATGAAAAGCCAAAGTCTTAAACACCTTTAAACTCTGGGACGATGTTCTACGCAAACTAAATGAAACAACCTTTTGTCACAGAGTGAAAAGCAGTTGTGCCTCATCAGATGAAGTAAAAGATCATTCCAAAAAGCGTCGATGATACATTTGGTTATATACCAATAATATAATCAGATATCAGTTTGCTGAATTTAGCGTTTTGCTTGGCAGAAACAGCTGCTCCCTGCACTTTGAGGGGGATTCTGGGTTAGTTTCCTCTAAATGACCTGTCTAAAACCCCTCCACGCTGTCTTCTTCTCACCCTGCTCTCTCCTCCTCCGTAAGATAAATCAAACTGATGTGAATGTTATTTCAGACATCACATTCTGAGGCATCTTTTCGGGAGGGTTTGAAGTCTGAAGGACGCGGCGGTGCCGTTACGTAAACGTCTTCCTTGTGAAAGCGGCGTTATATAAATCTCTTCAGCCTCCTCTCGTGGTTGAGCTGATGCGACCAGACACAGATGTTATAAATATGTTTCCCACTCTCCCCTCCATCAAAGACACTTGTCAATCAATAGTGTCATTAGTCATCACTTGGGCCCAAGGAAAGGAAAACACTGGTGACTGAAGCAGCAGCCTTTAGAGGAGAGCGAGGACACCTCGCGCCCGATACTCAGTCTGAAGCATCTCCCTGAGCGCCGCGTCGCCGATCGTTAAACTCTCGTCAGGCTCCGTGTGTGTGTGTGTGTGAGAGAGAGAGAGAGAGAGACTGAGAGAAAGAAAGAGAGAGATGCATGAGGTAAAGTACTAATTTATCTGTCTAACCTCCAAGCACTCTCAGCAATTCACCTTTTCTCTCTTTTTCCCCCCATTTAATTTCATTTTGATATCGGCCACCGGACCGGGATTCAGTCGCTCCGATATTCTTCCTCTCGTAGATTCACCTGAATTTCAGACCCTGTTTACACGAATGCTTTCAAGTAAAAACACACAGCTTTCACTGCGTTTTGCAGGTCTACGTCGATCGGAGCCACTGAAAATGCAACTTTCTGAAAATGGTCCCCAAGTTGGAATTTTTTTTTGAAAACGTTCCGACTCTGTCTCCATGGAAACGGCTGCTGCTGCGCATGAGCACCACGGCCATAGTGAATATTTTTTCTGCATCTGTGTGTGGGTTCATTACAAAAACAAAAAATTGTGTAAACCAACATGAAAACAACATCGTTTTCAGTGTTTCTGCAATTTCCGTGTAAACAGACATCGTTTGCAAAACGTTGCAGTGTAATTGTGAATCCGATTTAAACATCGATTCGTCATACTGTGGACATCCTGTTATGTTATAACATTTATTTCCAGAATTTGGCAATGCACATTTTAAAAAACCGGAACATCTCAACCTATTTATGGTATTTATGATATTACATTTTAAACGAGAGGAAAAATAAAAGATTTGGTACATAAAACTCCAACCCTTCCACTGATGTCTTCCTTCATTTGCTCCAAATCATTTCCATCAAACACAAACCGTCGTAATCTGCCGTGCGCTGAGCTCCCTCGCTCCCTCCTGTGCCTCACCCTGGTTTCCAGTCTTTCAGCTAATTGCCACATCACTTCGCTCTTAAACTTCCCCCTCCCACAACTAACACGACCCCCGTTCCCCCCGTCACCCGCCTCGCCTTTTCATATCGCCGCCTTTAAGGAACTCGTTAGCGTCTGGCCCAATTAGGAGGGCAGCTGCTAACGAGCTGGAGCCGGCGCGCATTGCACCGCCGCCGCTCTGACACCTCCCCCCCCCCCCCCCCTCCCTTCGCCTCTTGTTGCTCGTCCAGGAACTTCACCGTGCCGGCTCTATTAGAGCCGCCTAATTGTATGCTGACATTTACATTTGAAGGATATAATGAAGCCTGTTGCAGCAAAGAGATGAGTACGTGCCCACATCGCTGTACGCGCGGAAGCGTTTCATCTTTTTGATGTTTCGTGCACGTGTGCATTATGATCACTATTTATTTGTCAAGATGAGAGAGTAAGACAACATTTTATAAGAAAATTCCAACTGATTGAATTGCAACAGTTATCAGACTTTTGGACAGGAGGAGAGGGGCGGAAGGAGGGAGCGGGGGTGGGGTGTGGCGGCGTCCGACACCCTTGCTACCCGGCGAGCCGCATGACCTTAAGGCAGAGAGAGAGATAGCGGGATAATGGCGCCAGTTGAAAGAGTGATGGAACTACGTGACGCTCAAGGAGGACGCCTTGGCAGCAAGAGTGGGGAAAACATGAAAAGAAAAGAAAAGCAAAGAAGCTGCAGCGAGGCTTTGATGATCCACTGGATGTGCATCTTGCAAACAGGAAAACCCTTAGAAGACAACAGACAGTCGTGTCCAACGAGCCTGTATTGTCTTTTAATGCAAACAGCGCCTCACCTTGAGGAACTTGTATAAGAGGAACGTGAACCAGTTGGTCAGCATCTTCTCCGCAACCGACTCCGTTCTGATGGGGGGAAAAAAAAAGAAGAAAAGTTCACTTCATCACCACAGCAGTCGTACCGCCGCTGATTAAGCTTGTCGTCCCGACAGCCTTCGTCACGGCTTCAAAGCAATTTAGGTAATTTATGTACAAATAAAAAGTGAAGAAAGTTTCTGTTTTAATCACTCTGTCACCTCCAGTTTATCTCGGATTATTGGGAACCACAGATTGGATACGGATGCTTTCCTAGATTTAATCAATTAGACCTGCATAAAGGTGGGGAATACTTGCAGATAAACTAGATATGAGACATTTCAGATGTTAGAACATGTAAAGTTTGTCAAGACTGATCAAAGTGCTTCAGATTTTTAAAGACAGTCGTCTATTCTGAGATTATTTTTTGTAAATGTGGAATTTTTCTGTGATGATCGCTGAACAACCTTTGGATGGATATTAATGGACAAGCAGCTGAAAGCAGAAGCACTGATGACTCACACTTCTGGCTCAAGTTCTGGAAATCCATTCACACCAATCGATGTTACTTTGTGTGCTGCAATTACATAGACTATCCAACCATACCATTTACATAGTCCTTTTTGACAGGTTATCATATAGTCAAGGAGGAGATGCTGGTGTCAAATTACAACTGTTAAATGCTGCAGAATCAATTCATGTTTTCTCAAGGTATTGCATTGTGAACTTAAATCAGGGACCATAATTTAAAGAGACACAGAATGTGTCCATGTAGCTGAACGCTGTGTTACTTGTTGATTACATGTCGATTCCCAACTTTTTAATGAATCACAACTCCAGTACTGATCCAGATTTTTGCAATAACACAACCCTTCTGTCCATTATTTCGCTACACAAAGAAGTCCCGGCACGAGAGGAAACGGTGCATTTTGGGAAATCTGCTCGTCTTGCTCCAGTGGAATCAGACGTTCAGCCTACTAAGAAGCCATCTACAAAGAAGATGGATGTTTACTTGCTCATGCTGGGGTCTGAAAACAAACCCCCCCCCCCCCCCCCCCCCCCCGCAAAAAAAAAAAATTCAATAAGCTGCACGCGGACATGAAGAACTGCTGTAAGTCCCACGGCGCAGTCAGCATTCTCCCTCATCTTCCTCACCTCCTGAGCAGCAGTTTGGGATGGTTTTTGCTCTCCAGGTTTCTGTCTATCAGGTCGGACAGCAGCTGCTTCAGGACCCCGGTGGCGTACTCCATCTCTCCCTGCAGCGCCGTCATGATGAGAGACGCCACGTTGCCTCTGTCCCGCATCGAAAAGGACCTGGAAGTACGTTCACACACAAGCGCTTTCACAAATGCAATTTGCAGTTTGGTTCAGCGGCGGAAAAAGCAACCGCCGCGTAGGAAACGTGTTCAGGCAAGCCGTCGAACCTCTGAGCTTCCAGAGTCCGTATGAACGTCAACAAGAAGTGCTTCTTGGTCAGCAGCTGGCCAAACAGAGTGAGCGCCTTCTCCACGTTCGCCTGGACCTGCAGGAAGCCAGAAGGGGCAAGTTACAGCGGGCACTCCACACAGTCGATGGAGGACTTTCTTTACACGATGAAACCAAAGAGACGCTACAATCACACGACAGCAGAAACTCGCCGCATAAAGAAGAGCTTGGGAACCATTCAGAGGTCGTACAGGAGGAAAGATCTTCCTCGTATAATGTAAAAGTCTGGTGGTTAAAGTAGATTGACTTTAAATTGTTGACTTCACTGTTCAGTTTTCTTAAATAAAACAATACCCAATGCTGTCGTATGCTGCTTAAAGCAAGAAATCCGCTTTATGCTGATACATGCCACAGATGCATCTCTTGTGATCCACTGCTGTCTCCTGCTATCGGCGCACCTCAAGCAATTTAATGTTAAACTATGCTATCGATTGCCTGGGCACTTATTATCTTATTTAATGCTCAAGGAACGACTTGTGCAATCTGAAGCTATGATGCCTACAGGTGCATCTTTTGCTTTCTAATGCTTTTACTGGATCTAATGCAACGATGCGACGATACCATCAGGTGAAATAATGCGATGCTATGTTATTATTAATTACTGAGCATAATCAGTCTGCCCGGGAAGGTAATGCACAGTTAATGTTGAATGCTGCCTAATGCGCTGCATCTTATACTATCTGATGTAATGGATCAGGGGTCAACAACACCGTTGTACACCGCAGACTGAAAACAAAAGCGTAAACAGTGTAGGTGTAACTCCGGGCCTCCGAGAGCAAACAAGTCTCTCCGCTGTATGATGGGCTGAGATTGGCTCGTTAGGCGGCGAGATGACACTGATTGGCTCCTCCCGCTCCTGCTGTGTGCCGCGCAGTTCACCTCAAATGGTTTTAGCAGCCGGTGCGACTCAACCATGACATACGGAACGAGGATCGCACGGCTCAAAGCGTCCCCCTTGATTTCGAAATCGGGAACTTTTAATTGTCCCGTCCCCGTCTTGGTTGCACAGCTGCCTGACACTCGCCATGTACGAATATCAACGCTTTAAATCAAGATTACATTCACTGTCAGACGGTACGAGCTGCACCAAGCCCTGAACTGAACTCCATGCTCCGGCAACCGGTGGAAACTCTCCGCTTTTTGTTCTGTCGGCAGGAACTTTCCTCAAAAGTGTCAGGAGTCGAATCTGACTGTCCTGAACCAGAACAGCGTGAGAGGAGAGACAGGCTGCTGGCAGACGGGAAAGATGAAGAGGGGTGGAAGCGAGGGGGAGAGGCACCGGGGCATGGTGGGAGTGTGTTGAGGGCTGGTGACCGAGGTGTACCCTGCCTGTGAGTACTTATCAACAGAGTGGCTCTGTGACGCTCACCTACTCCACCATTCACTCCAGCGGCCTTTTTTCTCTTTCTCTCTCTCTCTCTCTTTTAAAAAAAATTCTTACTGTCTCTCACGCGCACAAACCTACATCAAACACACCCCTCCCTTCTATTGTCATCCGCTGCAACATCTATTCTTTGTCTCTTCTGATGCGCCATAATAAAGTGTCTGTGCCTCTCTGTAAAGTGCTAAATGAGATTCTTGGGCCTCCGGGGTGAATATACTGTGCGTGTGCATGCGTGTGCGTGCGTGTGTGTGTGTGTGTGTGTGTGTGTGTGTGTGTGTGTGTGTGTGTGTGTGTGTTTCAAAAAGGACACTGCGAGCAAGACAGAGTGAGATTAGATAGAGACAGATGGTGATGCATGTGTGTGAGCGACCGGAGTCTTCATGGAATTTCTGAGGCAGATTTAAAGAGCATACATATATCTGCGGAACTGCGTGCACGTGTGTGTGTGTGTGTGTGAGTGTGAGTGTGTGTGTGTGTGTGTGTGTGTGTGTGTGTGTGTCGAGCTTAAGGGAGAGCGCAGTCACACAGAGCAATAAAGCCAGAGCACTGGTTTACCCAGGTCATTGGATTACACCAGCAATCCCTCGGGGGAAATACAGAGGAAGGACGGACGTCTAGACACAACAATAAACTACGTAAGCCCCCTTTACCTGCCTGCATGGCTGCTGCTCAAGCTTTACATACAGGACATCTTCACTTATAAATGCAAATGTCCAAAGCCCTTGAGTTCCAGTGCTCAATTGAAGGACCTTCAAAAGCAGCTACACGCTCTCTAATATCCTCCTAAAAGCTTAATGCACCTTTTTGCACCGGCCGTCTCTGCGACGCTTCCACTCTGGGAGTGTTAATGATCTGTTAGGATGGCGTGTCAGCAGATCTTAACGTGCTCCGAGTTTCATTGGAAGGACAAGTGGACCAATACTGGTGAATGTCCAGATTCTTTTGTGGTTGTTTTGGGTGTCTTGAGGGCCAAACAGTCCCAGTTTGTATACATTTAAAGCAAACAGGCTAATATCTCAAAAGGAAAACAAAGTAGAAGGTTAAAAAAAAAAAAAAAGTGCCATTTGAATTGCTAATGCATGGAATTGTCACTTGGTATTAAACATCATGACATCAGTTATTTTCAACGTTTCATCTCGTCAGTGATGTACCATCTTGGTCTTTTGAGGTTGTTGCAACATTTAATCCATGTCAGCATATCTCAGATATGAAAAACGTATTTCTGGGTGTGCGCTTTTCTCTACAATGTCTTGGTCGTCCTCAGATTGTATCACTGATCTTAATATTATCGTATTGTTCCAGTAAGGAAGGCAGCACTACTGCATGATGACGCCTCTGCTGTGCTTTGTCAATGCAGTTCCACTGCCTTTTAAAGAGCTTTTGCGTAATTTCATGCATCGAAAGAATATTATTTTTTATTAAAAGTATCATTTTAATCCTATTCAAATTAAGGTTTTGTACTTGAAAATCAGATTTCTGCGATGTTGATCGTCACACTTGCTGCACTTTGAGAAAATCTACAATTTGTCAGAAACGTAGGTACAAAAATGAAAATAGTAAGACACATTTTGTGTGTCCCCTGTTGACAGACTCCAAAACACATCCAACGACACTGCAGGTGAAAGTGAAAAAAAGGCTCCCCTGGAAAGCGAGATAACTGGCGAGAACAAGAGGAAGCAAGCTGCCGACATTTTTAGCGCGAATAGAGGAAAGTCTTCCTTGATTGAGAGGTTTAAAGATCTCTACCCCTTTATATTCCACGTGCATGGAGAACAAAAGACTGCTAGTTTCTTCTCCTTTTGGTGAAGCTTCATCTCAGGGCAGGAGGAACAGAGCAAATTCTGCCTGCACCCACACAGCTGCATACAAACATGAGGTCGACTGGTTTCCTGAAGCGGGAGAATTATCAATGCTGATAGAAACAGCTTCAGGCAAAAAGGGTTTGAATCAATCAAACATTTGGATTATCCCACCCTTTGTGCCAAAGACGCACGAGGCTCAAACAATAGCAAGGCTTGTGCTTTACATTCTTCTAAATACCTGGATTTGCTGAGCTCTGATGATGAGAAATCTGTTATCAATCCACAGAGATTATATCAGCTGTATTTTAATGATAAAGGCCACAATGGGACACACTGCTGATGTGTGTATAACAAGCTCTCAAAGCCTTCTGCATTCAGCCAAAAAGGATATTTCGAGTGCGACGTTGCCTATTTTAATTCCATTTTGACGTGTTTGACACTTCTGTCTTCTGATCACTGTCCATCACATTTGAAATGAAGTTACAGTAATCAAACAAGATCTGTTTATGAGGTCGTCTCCTCTCTGGCTCCATCTGCTCTGCGCAACTTGACACACCTTCTTAATATTCAATAACATTTACCAAGAAGCTTGACGACCTGTGAATAACAAAAGCCCAAAGGCACAGAGGCCCTGGAATTCACCGTTGTTATGAATCTACTCACACATGAACAGAAAAGCTTACGAGAACATTTCAGATGAAATTTAGTGTGTATCCCTTGTTTCTCACCAAAATCGCATCTGTTTTTGGCTGGTAAATTTTCATTCTTGCAAGAAATGGTTAGCCACGTAGTCATCATGATTTCCGGACTATTGAGCACACCGGAATATAAACCGCATCCATTGAATTCAAAAGGAAAAAAAAAGAAAAAGATGTCGGAGTTACGTGATGCACCTGAACGCATCAAACATGCATCAGTAGCATGACGCTCATTGACCCTTAAAAACCCCAGTTGTCCACACGGCTTATCAACAGCAAAGTACGGTAACTAAATTAGTAGCACACTATCATCGAACTGTTTGCTTTTTGTGTACAATACGTGCACCCGTGTCAAATCTTTTGCACCCTGCCTCTTAAAGAAACCATTTTCCAAAAGTGCAGGACGAACTTACAAGGTAAATATGTAAGACTTGCGCTGCGTTTGATTGGAAGGCGATGAGAACTGGAGAGCAAGATTTTTTAAATGTCCCACTCACCATCCCAACAGGGAAAACGCATCTGAATTATATTAATTTTGTCATTTGTATCTTTATGATGTTGTTTCTTTTTAAGCAACAGTTAGTTGGGAAAACACAAATTTTCTGAAATGTGTAGTCCTGCAACTATGTGAGAAGATCAACAATCATAATGCTAAATACCAGATGTTTGTGCTCACTTCTTTGAATTGAACGTTCCGCTTAAGTCCCAGTTACCGCAGGTGTGCATCATCATCATTATGATTATTATTATTTTTATTACTATAATTTCCACAGCTTTACTAATATTTACTACACCATAATCTGCATACTAGACACACATTACTGCGATACGCCAGATCCTGAGTGGATTTACACATTGAAGACAGTGAAGACAGAAGTCAGTTTCAAGGAGCTTAAATGTTTACAGTTTTCTGTGTAAATGTGTGGGTGGTTGTATTAGTGAAACACTGCAGCACTTAGTGGTGTGACATCAAGTGCAGCGTTTCCAGTGTTTCAATGAAATTGTTCCAATCATTCTCCTCATGTCTTTACAAACTCTAGAAAATGTTCTACCTGCACACATTCTACACGTTATTAACAAAGTGGTTCGGTACAGTTTCAGTAAGTTGGTCAACACTCTGCAGCCACCTCGCCAACCTTCAGACTTTTTCAGTAAATTGAAGATGAAGCCGAGAAGCCCTCGGAGGGGAGACACAACAGGCTCTTGTTTCAAAAATAACCAAGAATGAATCACTGGGAATGAATTTTCAAAAAAAAAGAGAGAAAAAGTCACAAGTGACAGCTATGAGACCACCCTCAGGGCTTTTTTCTTCTTCTTCTTCCACGAATATAAATCCACTTTCTGGATTAGAGCGATTAAATTAAGCTGTAAAAGGTCAAACAAATTATTCCTCGACTCTAAAAAGTCAACGCTCCAATCAAAGTCAATGGAGCAGCACCAGATTCTACATCTTAATGATACTGCTGATTACAAGCGTTGGCTCTCCTGGATCCCCCCCCCCCCCACAAGCTTCTGGAGGAGAGTAGTTTATGTTGACATCCGATTAATTCTACTTCCCTTGGTCTCGGTGGTAAAACGTCTTGATAAATCAAGTTCACTATCTCCACCCGGCTGTGCTGACAAGGTGGTTGCATGTACTGGTTCAATTAGTAACTTAAGTGTGATGTATAATGCAGGGAACAATCCCGCTAACCCCGAGTCCCATTCTCCCTGCCGGCTCAAATCCTCCTGCTCTCCGCCCCCCCTCAGCCCCGCTCCCTGACATTTCCTTTTGAAATGTCTTATGTAACATTTCTTTTCAGCAAAATCAGAGCAACACTTTGCTTCTTATCTCCATCAGGAGGATATAGTGAGTGTCGGTCCCATGTGAGATCGGACTAATGACGATACCGGGGCTCTTGTAAAAGTCATTCGCTCTCATTGAAATGGTCTGAATGCATTAATGCGAAGAAGGTAAATTATAGACTCTGTGATTGCTTTAAGGTGAACAGCGTCTGGAGCTCGTCTCAGCTCGCATCGTGAGACCTTTCAAGGCTCCTGCTGCTGATGAAGCCCGTCGCTGGATAAAAAGCTGCTGATGAATCAGGCAAGAAAAGCCCGAAAGGTGTTTTGAATCCGTCGCATTTGACCGACTCTTCTCTGCAAACTGTTCCGTGTTTGAGCTACGACTCTTTTTTATTGCTGCTCTGGGTGTTAGTTGAATTATTCTTTGACTGCGGTTGATTATTATTGGTTAGTTTGCTGCGAGTTTTGGCCGGTGGTGTACTGACCCGTACCTCCATCTCCTTGAGAACAGGGTGGTCTTCGATCCCAGGAAACAGGACCCTCATAGCGTACGTCCGATAGTCCAAGAAGGGGATCCCGGCTCCGTCCAGCTCCTGGGTCAGCTCGTGGATGTCTGTCTGAAGCTCGGCGAAAGCTGCAGAGAAAGAGACATCGAGAGATAAAGAAGATGAATCCTGAGATAATCATACTGCTCTTTAACCGCATTCGTCTCTCATTGGAAGCATTTTGAAGAGATCTCCTTCCAATGGACTTTCTCTGAAATGTCCAGCCACGCCAGTCATTTCTTCTCTTTCGAAATGTCTGTATCATTTTAGTCAGTGTTGCCGTTTCGTGTTGGAATCATTGTACATTTTGTTTGAATTTCAATCTCTTCATGACAGTTTTCTACAGACCATATACCTTTGTTACTTCGCTGCCTTTTTGCCTCATTGTCTTTCTTATATAATGTTTTTCCTAAACTATCCTTTATATGACTTCACAAGTCCACGCCTGCTACCTGCTTGAACTGTCAGAGAAAGATTCAAGGTTTCAGCTTAAATGTGGTTTCAGTCTATTGTATTTGACAAAAAAGCAGAAATATCAAGCTCAACTATTAAAAAAAAAAAAAAAAAAAGTTTATATGATGAACAAAAAGCTCAGAGATAAATTAAAACCTTGTGTTTTAGTTTAAATGAGCTTCTTCAATGTCAAAGCTGTTTGAAATTCACTCACTGCATTACTGCTCTGTAATATCATAAATGTTGCAGAGATTTTAATAAATGGAAAGATTGCCTTGATATATCAATGAAGTCCTAATTTGCCCTGCTAGCGGACGCGTGAATGCACCACACTGCGCAGGGAAAGCTGCTCCGAAAGGCCCCATCACACCACAATTTAATTTGTTGAAATTTTGCATCAAGATCAATTCGTTTGGATGGGCCTGTCACTATCAATGAACCGTCTCCTGAACGCTAACTGAATCTGACTCTGGTGAACTTTTACGCCGTTGCGAGCCGTCTCCACAGCGCTGACTTTTGAGGGGGAAAAAAAAAAAGATCCAAAGAGTCTTCAATTAGAGAAGCTATCACAACCTATTAACTACTGTATGTTTCACTATCCAAATATATTCAAGGAGTGTAAAACTGTACCGCAGAAATGAAAACAATTTAAGACTCAGCAAATCCTGCTAGCAATCACGCTAACCGCTGCAAGCTGACGTGCGGTCATCAAGTGGGTTTTGTTGACATGTAAACAAACTACTTGTTAGTTCAGGTTGGAATAATGAAAAATTGCTTTACCAGACATACTTGTTGCAGCTAAATGAAGGATTAGCGGTGGTGTATTGGAAAAGTAGGTACATTTTTGCCTTCTTTTAAAACAGTGTAAAAATGTAAATTTTTTTCCTTTCTTTCTTTCTTTTATATTTAAACTAGCATGCAAAGCTACTCTGTTTAGTGCAAATCCATCCATAGTATTTAATCATTGTCATGTAATTTGAGTATAATTCATGTGCTAACAATATTTGCCTCCTCATGAGCAACTCTACTCTGCCTCTGATTGGCTTGTCAGTCCTCACGCTGCAGTGTAAACATAGAAATGAACCAATCAAATCAGTGAATGGAGTGAGTATGAGCCAATTCGAGGCAGAATAGAGTGAGTCATGGCTTCATCATCCTTGGTCAAAAAAAAAAAAGAAAAAAAAGAAAAGGGTATTGTGTGTCGTAGATACTGCTGAGAGGTGCATCACTGGGGAATTGGAAGTGGATATTTGCCCTATACCCGCCTCGTCGACACCAGCGGCCCCCACATCAAGGCTCCACAGTTTTGTAGCACATTTTGCCACGTCGACCTTCAGAACCAGCACATTGGTGCCACGGTTAGTGATGTAGAGCAGCGCCTTGACAAACACGTTCAGGCAGTTTTTGCGAGCAAGACCCACCAGTCTGTTAAACAGATGACCTCTATTTCAATACTTTTATGAAAAGCCCAGTAACTGACGCTCCCCTCTCGTAACAGATAAACTCACGGCTGCGATGCCGAAGATGGATACGTCGATAACGACAAAAAGCTTTAGCTGAAAGTGTAAGACCACATGATGACAACACAATAAACAAGACATATGGGCCAGATAGGGAGTCTGCCAGACCCTACGGAGGGGAGGTAATACAGACAGACAGTGCAAATAGTGCATAATATCGGGTGGAGGAGTCTTAGAAATGGAGTCAGGCAGTGAGGCTGAGGAATAAAGGTCAACGGTGATGAAGAGAGATACCCACGGAAGCAGTAAATGCGAACCACTATACAGACAGGACCGAGGAATGGGCAAATGCAAGGACGGATGGACATTAAATCATAATAATGACTCCAGAATTATCTATTCAAGTACTTTTCATAAAGCACAAGTTATTGCGCCAGGTTGAAAAAGACTGAAATCTACTTTTAATTGCATTTCTAACTCAGAATATATAAATTGAAGCCCATTTCAATGGAACACTTTAGGAATTAAGTAAATTGAATGTCATCCGCGAAAGTCTTAGTCTGGGAGATGTCAATCAGAAACTACTAAAACAACAATGACATTGGGGGGAAAGAAATAAGGAAACCAGGGAGAGAAAACAAAGTTCCTGAAAAGGAAAGTCAATTAAATGCATGAGTGGATAATTATTAAGAGAGCGACGGATGAGTATTCATGCATAATTTCCCCCAGCTGTTATTGGACTGTTTGGTCCAAAAGAGAGACGGCGAGACGAGGAAAGCGAGGAGATGAAGGAGAAAGAAAAAAAAAGAAAAGAAAATGGGAGGCAAAGAAGTGAGGCTGAAAAAAAAAAAAAAACAAGAAGCGCAGGATTAGGGATGCGGGTTAATCACACTGAAGACAAAACAGTGGTGGGGAATTTATTGAAGGGCGAGATAGTTGAGGGGGTACAAATTAGGCAGGTTTGCTCCCGTATTCTCAACTCTATTTTCTCCTCCACTTCGTCTCTCCTCTACCCATTAATCAGCCTTATTTATTGCTCAGATGGTAAATGGCTCCACTTCAAAAGGGCGCCGGCAGAAATGGCAAAAATATGGTTTTGGGAACCAAGTTTTGATTGGCTGGCAGGTCTTTTAAAATGATGCATGACGGCAAAATCAGGCAGTTGGAAAGACGACGACAACCTTTTCTAAACAGCAGCTGTGCAGGCCACCAGCATTGGGGAAGATAATGAACTGGTTCCCTTTTGTTTGTCTGTGATGCCAGGGGAGGGAAATGCTTCCATTTCTGTTTCACTTGTGAAATACAACATTCAGACAGAGTTTATGTTGCACATTAGCTTTGTAAATGCTGATAAAACATGTTGGCAATGGCTGCTCGGAAGGAATTTGACATTTTGCCCAAAGGACTGTCGTTGGATTAGGGGGGGGGGAAAAAAGTAAACCTTTGAAATTTTGGCTAATTTAGAAGCCGTTAACTGAAGGAGAACAGGTGTTTGACTTGATTGGAAGTGGAATGATGGCGTCGGATGTGGCATCAGAAGCAACAAACAGCTGAGTTCAGCAGGTTAAACGCAGGACAAAGTCATAAAACCAAAACTCTGTCTGATGTCTCACCATACAAAACTTCTACTGTCAGCCTCGTGCGTTACACCAGCGGCCACCTCCACAAGATCTGCTCCTTTTATAATTATACTAGCAATCCAACTTCATCTTTCTGTCCATACGAATGTCTGCGTATTCTCCAATGTTAATGTTTTTAGAATGTTCTTCTCTGCGTGTATGTGTGTGCCGTTTCATTACAAAAACAAACAGCAGCAGCGACTAGTGGTCAAACAACGAAAAACTTTTCTGACATTTCCGTGCAAACGTTTTCTTGAAACGGTGTTGTGTAGGTACCACAAGGCAACAGCAGTTTGAATTAGCCTGGAACGAAGATTGAGCCGATTCACGTTATCTAAAGACTGTTTACATTTTCTGAATCTTTATTTCGGTATAAGAAGATTTTCGTATCGCAGATAGTTCTCTGACTCTCAGTGCAGTTGGTTTTCATAGCTGCTAGAACAACATGCTGGACGTTAGCGTTCAGTCTGATTCCTAATTCTGTGAACTAAAAGGTTCTTTTCTCTCAGGATCCTCAGAACGAACGCTTGTCGACGTAAACGTACTCAACTTACTTCCACCTAAATCATCGCATACAAGCCACCCAACAATGACGCCTTTGCACTTTGGTAGGTTGGACCCGGCAGGTGAAGGTGTTCTGGAGCGTCGGGGCCCCCATGCGGCTGGTGTGACAAGACTCACACACACTTCCCCACAGCGGAACGCCCACTTCATCTGCTCCTCTGGCGCCACGCGCCGTCTCGCCTCCGCCGTCCAGCTGGGAGTGCAGCAGGCGGGGCGGGGACGCTCCTGGAAAGGAGGCGGGAACCTCGCCGCACTCCCGAGAAGCTGTCACTGCAGCTAAATGTCGACTTTTTCATCGGTGCAGAAATAAGGCGGACTTTTTCAGTATTTTTTTTTCTTTCGGGGGAAAAAAAAAAACCAACAACCCACTTCATACAGTATATGCAACGAGGTTAGCGACACTCCTCTGAAAATGTCACCGCCGCGAGGGTGCGAGCAGCGGCGGCCGTGAAAATGTAGCACTTCTTATATCAAATGCTATTTCGGTCGCTGTTTGACAGCCGGTCCTTGGCGGCTGATAGAGTTGTGACTCCAGTGTCAAGATGTGTAGTGTAATCATATTAGAACTTTGTACCAGGCCCCGTGTCATTATAGCGAGTGTAAACACCCGGGCCGTCCTTACATCACTCATCCAGCCGCCGCCACCGCCTCCTTCTTACCTTCCTTCTCTCAGCCTCCCCGCAAACAATCGTCTGGTTGCTTTGCCCTCGTGCCCTCTCACGCCATCTACCCTCAAACAGCCCAGCCTGCTCCTCCTGCCTCTCCTCAGGCGGTCTCGCCCTCGTGCCGCGGACTCCCGGATGACTGACGGCTCTGAAAGCGCGCTCCGTCGCCGCCGCCGTCAAAACAGACGTCAACGTTTCCAGTTTCAGGCTTGCAGTGGAACAACAGCTGTCTACGGTGCAGTGTGTGCAATGTGAATCAGAACTGAAGGTCAAGATCTAATAACCAGCAAATCTGTATAATTGCTGGACCAAAATCAGGTGAACAGGCGATAAACACATTCGCAGAGGACGTAAATGTCTTTCTCCTTTTGAATATCAGTGCTCTTTGTCTTGCCCCTAATTTGCACCGGCATTTTTTTCTGTTCTCCATCTTGTGCAGTGACTGTTTTTGATGCATTTCTAGGAATAAATTGTGATCATCTGTCCTCTTCTTTCATATTTTTGATGTGAAGAACGTCACACATAAACATAATTGATCATAATTCAGTCCCTTCTTTGCTAAATGTTGATTATATCCAAACTTGCAATAGGTTGTACATCCCTGCTAAACAATTAGAATGGAGACACACAGTCAATACTGTGTCTGACAAAAAAAAAAGTTGTGTAAAGGTTAAAAAAAATCTTAGATGTCCTAATGTTTCACATTTCTTTTTCCTTTTAAAAACAAGGGACCCCCCCACATAAAATGGCAAAGACTCCACAGATAGGAATATTAGCAAATATCTAAATATAATGTCTGTTTTGAAGGTTTAAAAAGATACGAGCGTGTCACAATCAATTAAATGACCTTGCTGATGAATTCAGAGGTGAAGTGTGACAAGAGAAATGGAATTACGTCATTAACCATCAAAATAAAACTCAGATAAACCTCTGCATGTGACACATTAAACTGAAAACTAATACTGGATGTCCATGTCTTCAGGCGGCGCTGCATTAGGCGTGTAAAAAACAACTATATAGAATATCCATCGTTTACTTTATGAGTACTTCCACAGTGAAAGAGGTTGTACGTGTGCATGTTTGTGCAGCCGTGTGTTAGATCCTATTAATGTCTTAATTAATGTAGAAGAAATACACGTACACAATATTGATATAACTGTCTGTTTGAATGCGGTCCTGTCCTCTCAATCCCCACAGGATGAGTTCTGGTCGGTCAGGTAAGATAAATATTGAGCACTGCTCCTCTCGTCTGTGGACCCCAACTCATTTAAATGGACTGAGGCAAAGAGTAAGTTGATCTGATGAGTAAATACATGACGATATTTAATCATGTTGTGTTCTTCGGGCTAGAAGGACGGTCTATCAATCTTGTTATCCGATCTGAAGGCAGCATGTGGAACGGCATCGATGTGCGTTCGTCCACATGGAAAAGATGACTTACTCATAAAGGTTCATTTATACCGACGTGTGAAAGAAAAAAGAGGTGTGTGCTTCTGAAGTTTCTGTTTTTATACTTTCGTTCAACGTATTGGAATTAAAGGTCCTATACATGCAAAATGTACTTCCTAATGGTTTTCTAACAGTAACGTGTGTCTCCATAGCCTGTGTACGAGGTGAAGAAGTGAAGAAAGTCTTTCATCTCCTCCCTTGTATGTGTGCTCATACAGGCGATTCAGTGTTTTTTCCCTTCATGACATCATGGGAATCAACCACTCCCTCTGGTCGTGGAGCACTGCCTCAATGATATACTGAATAGATTCAGTTTAATATGAAACAGTAACAGTTCGCCTTACAATTAGCAGGAACTAGCATTAGCAACTTGCTAGTAACTTTAACAACACTATGACGAGACTAGACACAATATTTTTTATCTCACCTCCTTCAGGTGAGATAATCCTGTCAGATTCTGGTTCAAACTGGTTAAACGACATTGCTTGGACTTGTCAGTTTTAACTGGTTTCCCTATTAAATGGTGAGCGACTTCATTCAGCATCTGGTAACAGCATATGTTAAAACAAGACGCTTCGAAACAGCTACGTATTTCATTCGGGTTCTTAACTTCTGTTTTCAGCAGCCACAAGGGATGTTCAAGGGTTACCAGTGAACAGGGAAACCATTTGCTCTGAAAAACTGAAAATAGACTTTGAATTCAATGCTGTTGGACCTCTGACGCCTTTGCGAAATTGTTGAAAGATTCTATAATGTGTGACCTTTAACACTTGGCATCCATTTCATACTCCTCATTGGCCTCCACCCATTTCAAATGTATCTAGCGTATAGCCTGTTTTATGTTGATGAATATTAACAAGTTTGGAGCCAAATAAACTGTAAAATCTGTTTCCTTGCTGCTAAATGTAGCTGGGCAACGCTAAATCCAAATGCTGCAATTACTACAACTTCTGTATTTTTACTTCTGTAGTAAAAAGGCACGGAACGCTAAGATGACCCTCCAGATCTCAACTCACACAATAAGACAAAGGAGGAAAATCACTTTACTGAATAAAAGTGGGAAAACATTCCAAAACAACAACAGTTGGTCTCCTCGCTTCCCAGCTGCCTCTAAATGCTTCCAAATACCATCAAATCTAAAACGAGGGTGTATAATTTTCAAATCCAGCAAACTTCCTCAGTTTCCATATTTCAGATTTATCGCCATTTTTAATGAAATTGGAGATTACAATGATTTGCACATGATCGCATTCTTCCCCCCCCCCCCACTCACATTGAACGCAAGTAGTTTTTTTTATTTTACAATTCTATATTCATCAGTGTGCCGTTTCCTGTCGTATCAACACGTTGACGCTGTACAAACCACAACGCTCGGTTTGCCTCGACTCCGCTTCAGTGGAACGCGGCTGTTAGCTCCCTCTGTTTACGTGCGTATAATATTAATACAGCTTTGTATCTACATAAATAAGCTCCGTTTTTTTTATGTGCAATGACTCAGCTGCGACACACTTATGCACTTGCCTCAGTAAACAAACCCTGCAGACTCCCCGCGGTTGGTACTGATCACAGGATCTGCGCCTCTTCCTCTATCGCCGCAGCTTCATTCACATTTACACAGACTCATAAATCTCTCCACATATTCCTCCAAGACAACAGTTTCAGCTATAAAATGTCAATTTAAACTATGTTTCTACAAAAATTACCTTTAGAAATTCACCAAAACTACTGTCTTATCACAGGACTTGAGCTATATTTCCATCTTTAGCTATCTTAGCTCCTTTGTCGGAGGGTGTAAATGAAGGAAGTACTTAGTGTGGCAGCAGTGTTCGTCATTAGATTCTTCAGATTTGTGGGTAATTTAATGAGAACAGCCTCAGACTTGTGGGTAATTTAATGAGAACAGCCTCGCAGTAAGGCACACTATAGAAAATGTAAATGTTAAAGGTAGAATTACCTTCGCATGATCATTTGTAACACCTTTGTTAATACACTCATGTGTGGGAATAATTTGCTTTGTGAGCGCTGTCAGGTTTCCAGGCAACCCGCTGTGACCAGTCGAAGGAGATTACTGACACAATATTAAAAAAAATTTATATTAAAAATCGCAAAATAGTGTGCATGTCTTTGTCCTGATAAAATACTGAAATATAAACCCAAGACAGAAAGCAAGCCAGCCATAGGTTCCAGTTTTGTACTGATGGTGTATAATGGTTTGACAGTAAAGAGTGGATAAAAGCAACCTTTAAATTGCTTTACATTCCGTCTTTAAATATATACATTTTTTTTTTTTTAATTATTGATTTTGGCTGCTCTGTTCATTTGTACTCCCCGGTTTATGAAAAACGGTCACCGATTTATCACTTCTGCTGATGAAACACATAATTTGATGATGAAAAGACGTTAATGCACTCGCCATTACATTAGTAATTCCCTAATGGGGCTTCACTGTGGAGAACTTTCTGCTTTTCACTGCCTACCTTCTTTACACTCCAGGGCCACTCTGGACTCCAGGTTGTCCATCTGGAGCTGCAGCCGCTTCAGCGTGCGGTCGGCGTCCCTCGACTTCCTCTTGTAGGCTATCAGCACGGCGATGATGACCAACAGGAGCAGGCCGCCGCCCCCGCCGATGCCGATGATGGCGGGGAGTGTCAGCAGGCTGTCGGAGTAGATGTGGAGGGTCCCGGGGGAGTACTCGAACCCGCCGGCTCGGATCTGAACACACACACAGCAGGGACCAGGTGATCAGAGGGGAGGGAGATGGAGCGCGTGGGTACTGACCTGACGGCTGCGGTGCCACGCCGCCGTCTACCGCCTGTTACCGCTGCCTGGCTAAAAGCGTTTGCTGCTTGTTGCTGCTGGTACGAATCTCCGGAATGGATGGGGGGACGATCTGGGAATGTCCAACTGTAGTAGATCCGTCCCCCGTCCGTTCTATACCGCCATCAACACGCTTAAGCAAGAGATGAGGTGGTGTGATGAGATCAAAAAGTCGATTGTGTGATGAAAGAGAAGCTGCCCTGATTTCTGCAACGAGGATGATTCACTTTGTGTCTGTCCGACGGGCTCGGCTCAAACCGCGGAGGCTTACAACCTTTGAACTGTTCTAGTAGGAAAGGTTTTTCTGGGCTATTTAAGTCATTTAAATGGTCAAACGATGTTACCGGGGCTCATGCAGCAGTGATACAAGGCGTCCTGAAGGGATAAACAACAGGGTTCACTTCATCCAAGTTCCAAAACCCAAACCAAACATGGACAAATGTCTCCTGTGAATTAATCAGTAACTGTTGCGATGTGGTTTCTGCACTGACAGCTGCCATGTAAAGCTTGTTTGAGGTAGCAACAGGAACTAAGTGGGGCGGAGCTTCACTAAAGGCTAATTGTTAATGACGATTGAATTTTTGAGTGAACAAAATAATAATTTCGGTGTCGAGATTTAAGAAAGATTGTAACCTGAAAGTGGATAAATGTAAACAAAACAACGACAAAAAAACTTTGTAAGTAAATTGACCCAGCTACTTTGAATATAGTGACGTCAACAGAAGGCAGCCATGTTGAATTACATATATACTCTCAGCTAAATGTTAACAAATTTGCAAGGTCCTGTTTTTTTTTTTTAAACCATCTTATGTTTAAAACAAAGGATTAGAACAGAAGAGAGAGCATATCCACTGGTTTAATTTACATCACAACTGGACCTTTAAGCAATCAATTTAGGTGAAAAAATAAATAAATTAAACATTTATGACTGTGGGCTAAAAACAGAGTAGAATATGTTGCAGAAAGTCTTAATATACACTCATAACACACACATACTGTATATGAACACACACACACACACACAAGTAATCAAACAAAGTAATCATCACCATTTAAATCTCTCCCCAAGGAGCCGTGGTAATTAAGGGAAGTCAAACACATGTAATACTATTTTTTTTTTCCAACCACATTTACATAAGCCCAGAGCATCCCAGACAAAACACACACACACACACACACACACACACACACACACACACACACACACACACACACACACACACACACACACACACACACACACACACACACACACACACACACACACACACACACACACACACACACACACACACACACACACACACACACGGATCCATCGAGTGGTGGAATCCATCAAATCAAGCAATCCACCAGGGGGGTTGATAACCGATTCAAATGAGGTGTGATTATGCACTTTGAAGTTCTTTTAAGTACACTATCATGTTGACACGATCAAAGCCTTATCAAAAAACATGAAGGAGAGTAAGCCCTTATATCAATATCAACGTAGTCAATACCTACAAATCAAATTTGCAATAGTAAAGACAATTAGAGTGGCTCCGCTCAGATTAAGCAGCCAATTAGCTGCCTGTACATGATCGGATTGCGGACGCGTGCTTGCCGAACTGTTCAATGTGAGTAAGAGACTACAGCAAATGATCATCTGCTCGTATTGTGTTTTTTGTGTCGGCCAGTTAGTTAAAGCCGCTGCAGTAGTTTGTTTTGGTGGAAAATACTTTTTTTAAGTTATTTTCAACACCTTCTTGGAGTCTTGCTGCTTGAAAGTATTTGTGCAATTTTCAGTAAGAAAAAGTATTTTTCTTCCTTGTGTGTGGCACTTTAAAATTAGCACCACCTCGCCTGATGTTATGAAATCGAACGAAATGTAATGCGAGTTAACACAGGCGAGAAAATGCATTCAGCATCGACCAGATGAATTATTAAGCCATCATGTATAAATGACCAATGACCGTATATAAATGATACATGATACCATGAACCATCATATAATGTCAAACATGTATCCTCATACAATAAAACTCCATTCATGGGACTTGATTCTACTTGATTTTTCAACCAACTTGTTGGTTTTTTTTTACTATGTAAAAGCAAACAAATAAAATAATATCATTGCAAGAAAAGAAAAAGGTAGGATAGTAATCGTTGTGCCTTTCCTCTTGAAGAGGCAGACACGCACAATGAGACTGAAATATCACATATTTTAACTCCAAGTGGCATATCTTTAGTCCATTTAACGTTGTTCATGGTTATAACTGTATTTTTCTCACTATTAATTTATGAGCGAAGCTTGTGTAAGAAGCTGTTTAGTGTGAATATGAACTAAACAATCAAGGGCTCTAATGGAAAGACTGATTGAACTGTAATAAATTATGTTTCTGTTCTCAAATGCTCTGCAGGTCAACACATCAGAAGCTTTGTAAGACTTATTTCAACATTACATTAAACTTGGTCAGAAAAAAGGAAAGAAATGACCGAAAACAACATGGTCAATCAATGCTCATGGCTGGTCATATCTGCTTAATCATTATTGCAAATCACTTATTTAGCCGACACCTGCAGCCCTACAAGACTTCAGAACGGGTCCCAGTGGAGATAAAACACATTGCATGGCAGCGACAAGTAGTAGAAATGACTTGGGCTGTTCTAAACCACCGGCAGGAGGAGAAAATGCAGAGATTTGGGGGCTGAACGGTCAGAAAAACAAAGGTAAACCTGATCAAATCCGCTGAATATCAATTAGCCGCTTCACTATCTCCTGTCATTGTGCCTGGTGGCTGCTTCCACCAGATTGGAGGGACTATTATTGTTGTTGGAGGCGCCCGTGCTTGGCCTCACGCAGCAAGTCGGAGTGTCTGCAGAGGGGAAGAAAAAGAAAAAAAGATGCCTCGCCACAATAACAACTAAACTCCAAAGAACGACTCGGTGACTGTCACTTTTCGGGCAGCGACTTAACATGTTTCCACATGAAACGGACAGCTAAAGGGCACTCGATTTAAATATTAATGACTCCTTACATGTTTATTTTGGGGCAACGCTTTGTAGATCAGCCGTCTGCTGTGCTGCCACTGCAAAAGTGAGTTTTTTTTATCAGTTTTTTTTTTTCTTTTTTCTTTTTTAAATAAAATGAGAGAGTCTGCCCAAAGCAAATCGGTGCTCATGTTTTTTAACAGTCGGCTTTCAATGCTAAATATATAACCGGAGTGATAGAACAGGGAAATGTGAGACTGTGGTGTTGTTTTCTTGCCCCTCACGTTGCCAGTTGGTGTTTAATACCTAACCTGAGGTCGCCGCTCTATGTAAAACGGTCACCTCGGGGGATGAATCGCATCCTCAGATGACACGAGTTTAGGCAATAATAAGGCGGTGACACATTGTCCCGGCATTTGTCTATTTTTATTCTGCTGACAGACTGAAGGACTGGCAGGGAGGAACTTTACAAGCTGAAGGCCAAAACAACAAACAAGTTTCTTCGAGAACTCAAGGGGTCGGCGCGCAGCTGCCAACACACACATTGGCACTGTACACACACACACACACACACACACACACACACACACACACACACACACACACACACACACACACACACACACACACACACACACACACACACACAAAAAAGCTTGGACACCCATTGGGGTCCGCCCCCCCCCCCCATATGTAGGTCACCCTACTGAGGAAAATATCACTTTGATGCAGCTGTGTCCTCTGTAGCGACGCACGCCATCCGCAAACATAGCCTAATGTAGCCGCACGCGGCAGAAGAGATGGAAACAGACAGCTTGATTTTTAAATTTTTTTTTTTTCTTCTGGGTATTGTCAGATGAAGGTCTAACACCACCACGCCCGCCAACACATCGCGTCGCGGCGATATTCGACGTGACGTTTTGTTCAAAATAGAAAAAAAATAAATAAATAAAAGGAGGGGTGGGGAAATAAGAGAGAAAAATCCCAGGGAGCTCCAGCTCGGAGCTGGCTGGTTCCGTGGAGAGCGATCATATTGAATTACATGGACGCGCTGTCAGCGGCTTTCTAGGTATACTGGCTGTAGCTAGCAGGGACTAAATGTCATAAAGATACAGTGACATGACGTGTGAAAGGACGTCGGTGATTGGTTTAGAAGGAGTAGAAGGAGAAGAAGAAGAGGATGTGGGGGGGTGGGGGGGGGGGGGGGGGGGGGGCATGTTGACGTATTCAGAAAGACATCCACATGTGTGCACGGCGAGCCACCCGGGCGAGGTTTGACCTTCCTCGACGAAGACGCTCGAGGAACCACGCCGACGTTTTTAAAGTCTGGAAAAGTAGACAAACAGCACCACCTCTCCCCTATTTACACCCGTGTTCTTTCTTTAACAAATTAAACATGAGCCGACACATCAAAAGAGTCAGAATACTTGAGATCCTCACCATTTAGGCCAAATTTAAACAACAACAATGGACTCAAAACCTCATTGTTTTAGTTTCACATTCAGAAGTTTATATATTTTTTTGCAACACAACCACACATGTAAATACTCAAAAAGCTCCTTGGCATGCCCACTCAGTAAACTGTCGTTACTTGCTGAATTCCTCCTCCCTAATTTAGCTCACCGTCTGCCCTCACTCAGCTCCACTTCATTTTCTGGTCCCATGAATTAAATTCGTTGAGGTGGAAGGATGCAGAAGCTCATTATTAGACTGGCAATTAGTTGTGAAAGCACGACACAAGCCTCCATTAATCAGCTTTAACTCAACACAATGCACTGCCACGCAAAGTCCTGGAAACTGAAACAGGGATTTTTTTTTTTTTAAAGAGCAATTAAAAGGTGTTTGGTTAAGTTTTGCTGGAGACAACAAAAAGAAGAGACATCCTTGAGGACATCTACGTGATGAAACCGTACCACGAAAACATCTACAGCATTATCAGCCGCATTTCTAATGCTAAGGCCGTTATTCTGAACGGGACTGTTAAAGAAATGCAGTTTTCGGTCTGAAGTAATTTTACAATGTCAACAATAGATTTACATGGTTCAGTACACGTCCCCACGTCTGACATGGTTTCATGAAGGACGGAAACTGAATTGGTGAATTAGCATGACAAGCTATTATGCTACAGGAATTAGCCCAGCAAGACATATGAGGAAAACTAGCATTTATAATAAAATATGTGTGTTGCTTTTTGTGTTGCTAACATCTTCTGTGAATTTAAGTACAGCTGTTTACTTTGCTAAAACTGAGACGCTATGAACAAATTTCTTACTCCGTGTTCCCAACTCAAAACAAAACTATTGGTTAATTTCAATATTATTTTCTTTTTTAGTGTTACTTTTCAAAACCACGACCGTTATCTCTGCAATACATACTTTATGAAACTTTACTTACTAAACTTGTTTACTTTATAAAACAAAGAACACGAGAAATAATGTGCTACTATTTTCTTATTTTCAGGCAAGTAGGATTTTAACGAGAAATACGGAAGAACGCTGTCAAAACATGTGGAACACTTTCACACAGTTGTGTTTTCAGTGACTCAGACTACCGGTGTTGTGTTAACCGATCTATTGAGGCCTATTTCACAATAGATGTGTAACAACAAACAACGTCCAAAGCAAAAAAATTCAATTCTTATTGGAAAAAAAGCAATAACATAATCCCCTCCCGGAGGGGAAAAAAAAAAACATATATAAAAGGCGAGTGTTGTCGTGTGTATTTTCAATGAATGAATTAATGACAACTATCACATCCGATGTGCATATTTTTCACAAGCAAACTGTAGAAAACTTCCAAAAAAATCTATTATAAGTCATTACATGAATGGTAAAATGTAATTATGATAATGGCTTAAATATCTTAAAACACTTATTATAACACAGTTATTCTGGGCTTTATTACATTGATAAAATGCTGATTAAAATCACTGGCAGGTTTGGCATTACCGGCCATTTTTCTATTATTACACATTTTGAAATGAAACCTTTGTGCAGATAAAAAAGACATCAAAACAGTCTCACTCACATAAACTGCAGATGTTTTTATTGACTACAAACATGTTTTCACGAGTGAACTTCTGGAAGCGTTGGCGCAGGAGTGAGATGGAGTCGAGATGAGTGTTGCTTTGATGAGAGGTGAGCGTGTGGGGATTTACCGAGGTCTGAGCACAATATATTCCATGTACTATTAAACGTCCACGACGTCATATTAAAGTGAGGCCAATAAAAAAAAAAAAGGGGGGGGGGGGGAAAGGGAGAGGGCACGGAGGGAGTCTGAAGTGCTGACGCCTGCACAGCTGCTGAGGCGAGCGCGCTCCAGTGCACAGAGAGAAACGCAGTTTTGCATCGGCAGACACCTTTAAAGGTTTCGCCGTGGTCATGTTGAGTGTGTTATGGGAAGGAGCGATTGATTGGCCCGTGAGAAGTGACATTTCAAACACTTAATGGATCCGACATTAGATCTGCTGCGCGGAGTCAACGTGCAGTTGGACATTTAAGTGGATGTGATTGCCGACAAGGTGACATCAAGCTTAAAGACAGAAAAAGAGAAAAAAAACGTCTATTCGTTTTGTGAGTGTAGCTACTTAACCCTCGACATCGTGATGAAGATGTTAAGAATCACGTCAAAATGCAGTTTCAAGAGCAAAGTCAACAATAAGAAATGTGAAACGAGGTGATAAATGACGAGAATAAGTCAAACATGCCAAATTATAAACGTGTAACCCTGTATGAGGAAATGTCGGGGGGGAAAAGTGCCATTTTACAATAATTAAAACCCAAGAGTAACATAGATTATAAGAATAGAATACAGATTGTAAATATATTAAAATGTTTAAAAGTTTAACTGTAAAACAAATAATGTAAATATTTGAAAAAAAGGTTTTTAAAAAGTTCAAATGTTTATTATAAATATTAAAATATGTTTTGAATTGTATTAGAAACAAGAGTGAATGGAAAGATAATAATAATAATAATAATAATAATAATAATAATAATAATAATAATAGTAATAATAATAATAAATGAGAAAAAAAGTATTTTTTCTCAAAAATAAACTTAACCTAATTTTCTTCTTGTTGTTTCGAATATATTGAATATTTAAAATATTTAAAATTAATTCCTGACATCCTGACCTAATATTCTATTTCGTCCGTTTAAACGCATTCAAGGTTTATTAAAGAACGAAAACACTGAGAATGACGTTAAACAAGCTGGAATAAGAACTTCATGTTGAGAATAAATAGTCCCAAAAAAAGACTAAACTCCAAGAATAAAGAGGGAATTTAATTTGCATGATTTCAATATGTTTTATCTTCCTAAATCAATGAATTGAATGAAGATGGATTAAAAGTAGATTAAGATTAAATAAAAGTCTGTACTGTACCCATTATATAGAGGAGTTGCAGAAACTTCTGCTTCCTGATACGGAGCAGCAGTTATCAACAGAGATCAACATTCTAATCCTGTCCAGCAGAGTGCATCCGTTCTCTGTCAGAGGAAATTGTTACAGATGTTTTCCTCTTCATCGACGTCTGCGGTGGACAAACTGAGCAGCTGTTATTGTTTTGTACTTTTATGCCTTCAGATTGAATCCCGCCGTCTTATCAGTCGTCCTACGTTTCCCCCCGCTCTGGAACTCGTCACATCGCAGTAAGGAAAGGCTGTGGACTCTAGCTAAACATCAAAAATCGTTCTGTCGATTTACCGCTAATTAACTGTCATTCACCAGCCTGCCACTAGTCGGAGCTACAGAGCCATCGAACAGCTTCTAAAACTGTGACTGTCAGTGGCTTTCAACCTACGCAACATTTTTTTGAGGGTCAATTTTTAAATGACCTGCAAAAGTTTGAGTGTTTTCTGTATTTTTATAATAATTGAACAATCTCACTATATTTTGATTTAGTTGATCGAGTAATTGCGAGGAACTTTACCAGTGGGAAGTCTTACTGTTGACAAGACACTTCAAATTAAAAGCACTGGACAGTGTCCCAGGTCTCACTTAATTTCCGGTTTATATTTCGAGTGAAAACATACAGTTTTTGCATTTTTTGTTTCAGAAAAGTTTCTCGTTTATGCGACATTTTCAAAATAATGTCTGTTTACATGGAAACGGCAATATCTAAATAATATAACCAAACTGTAAATGCAACAAAATGTTTGTTTTCACATGAAAACGTTGTGCAATCAGGGCTTTATTGTGAATTTCCTGAAGTTTAGGGACCACTGATATAGAACAGGCTCTCTGCACGCCAGAAATAGAAGCAGAGAGTCATGGATCATTTTAGGAGGCGAGAATCTGGAAAGGTGTCGGTGAGCGTGGGAGGAAGAACAAGAGGAGGGAGGAGTCGTGATCTGACCGTGACTTTGTGCTGTCCGGTGAGGTTGGGCCACTCGCATAGCAGCTGGCTCTCGGACAGCGTGAGGACGCAGGGAGTCTCTCCAATCAGCACCGTGTAGTTCAGCCGACTGTTTCCCGGCGCCGCTGGGATCAGGTTGCGACCCTAAACAAAGAGAGAGAGAGACGAGAGATTTGTACAAGCCTTATTCCGAGACAAACCCTGAAAATCATTCCCCCCCCCACTAAAGTATATATGAACTTTTTGTGGTCATGACAATATACCTTGAAGGAAATCACTCCTTTTTCTGTAAGGGATAAGACTGTTCAGTCTTTATACACTTTTAATAACAAATCCCACTGCAAACCATCCATCCATCTTCTTAAAGTGCTCAGTCCTCACCCACAATGCTGGAAATAAGAAAGGCATTTCCCTGGTTTCCCCAACAAATACATGCATCTTGAGTATGTCAAATATATAGAATACTTAAAAATCCCAAAAAGTCCATTTCTGCAGCGGCTGGCTAATGCAGCGTTTCATAGATGCTGCTTGAACAGGAGTAAATGATCGGCGCTCGACTGTCTTTTAGCTGCAGGACTTGGAGATGACTCTGCTTTCAGCGCTCAGGTGGCTGTGACTCCAGCTTGGACCGGGGTAGCGGTGAGCGCTCTCGCCTCAGGTCCACTCCAAACTGTGATTTTAACATTTTTAGAAGTTCCCAGCTGGCGACACCGTACGACAAGAACCCGATAAACTTGAGGCCAGGACATGAGGTTGACTGGGTGCACATTGCACGACGCTGTGTGTCAAGTGGACGATGAAAGCAGGAGCTGAATCGCAGCAATGATGTAAGTAAGTTGATGTGAATGTGCAAGAAGAGAACGTCATAAGCGCGTGCCATCCATCCACGAATAAGAAACTACCAAAGCAGGATTGCAGCCTTTGTTCTTGTAGCGTTTCTTCGTTTGGAGCGAAATCCTTCTTCGTTTCCATCCCACATACTTTCTTTGACACGTTTTTTTGTGTGCTGCAAAGCATCTATTTGTGTTTCGTGCCAGAGTTGCGCTGACCAGTACATTTCACACTGCGCTTCTCTTGGTTAGCTAGTTAGCTGATGCAGCAGCAGTTACCCAAATCTCTGACACTGTCAGAATTTTAGCGCAGGGTTGACTTTGGTCGCAAGACAACGGCCGTCCTCGAACCTGCGCGACGTAGAACCACAGACCAAAGTAATCACCGTGATTCTCCCTGTTGTGGAGTCGGCGTGTTCCTGAGCGCTTTCTGGACGTACTTCGACTTCCTCAGACGGTCCAACGGGACGTTTGTCAGATTAAATCCTAACTTGAGATGACCGTTAGCTGCGAGGTTATGAGTGTGGGAGACCATGTGCCTCTCTGTGTGACGTCACCGCGATGTTCGGGGTGTACAATGTCTTTGTGCAGGAGTCGTCTGGGATTGATCCTCGCTGCTTGAAACCTAAAGACTGATGAAAACTAATCAGACCTCACTCCTCCCTCACTTCCTTCGCAAGTCTCTTGGATTATTCAAACAATGATTGATGTTTTTTTTTTTTTTTTTTTTTTAGCTGCAACACATTCCAGATGTTGGTCTTTTAATATGACTTTACTGAGAAGGACAGTGAAGAAAAGCTTTTACTGAAGTCACTTGGTGTCGTCGTCCGGGATCAAATGACCAATCAGTGAGTCTCCTGCAGTCATGAAGGCATCGCACAACTCCCCATCAGCTTGGGTCACGTTTCACACTTATCAACGACTGCAGATGTTTGACGACTTGAGCAGACGACACACACAAAATGAGCCATTTACAAACCTTTTAACGACACAAATTCAACACGAGAACATCTGCATCTGGTGTATGAACTCTGCTCGGCGTCTTTTACAGACTGGCGCAACGGGTGAGCACACACGTGCACACGTACGAGTTGTGTGTGTGCACGTGTGCCGTGTGCATTTTGGCTGTAGTTTGGTGCGTTTAGCTGGACGACATGAACTGTGCATGTAAAGTCGCACAGTGTCAACATATGTGAGTTTGTACAATCATACACGCACGCACACACAACTACACGCATCCCGTCTGCTCCAGACTGTGAGTTCAGTTTAGTGGACAGAAGTCAGAACAGAAGTATGTAAATTGTAATATTTGTCGATTTCGCTTCCAGTCTTTTAATTTCAATGCCGTGTCTGATTACATGCACGCACACACACACACACACACACACACACACACACACACACACACACACACACACACACACACACACACACACACACACACACAGACACACACACACACACACACACACACACGGTTTGCCTGTTAAAGGGGGGGGGGGGGGGGGGGTTAGTGGTGTGAAAAGAATGAATCCCAGTAACGGGAGGAAAACAAAAAAGCAACGGGGGAGAGATGAATGCAAAGAAAACAAGACAGATAGGAAATGTGGCATGAAAACATCAGGAGGAGGGAAGAAAGGATTCTGAGAGGTCGTAAAGGAAAAAGAGCACTTCAGGTGGAGAGAGAGGGGAAGGGAAAAGGAGTGGGGCTGACGAGGGAGTGAGACCGACGGAGAACAGGATGGAGTGAGAAGGAGAAGGAAGAAGGGAGGGAGGGAGGGAGGGAGGGGGGGGGGGGGGGGGGAGGGGGGATACTGTGAGCTGCCGTGCGTCCCGCTGAATGAACAGTGGGACACAGAGGCAGACTCCGTTTTCCAATCCCATCGTCTCTGCAGGCTGCCACCCGAGCCCGCTCTGCAACCCTGTAAACATGCATCCCATCACACACACACACACACACACACACACACACACACACACACACACACACACACACACACACACACACACACACACACACACACACACACACACACACACACACACACACACACACACACACACACACACACACACACACACCGAGATGTTGCCACACATAAACACAACAGGCAGGCAGTGTCACGCAGGGACACGTTTTCAAAAACACACATGGGGAAGTGAAGAGGTCCTGAAACATGAAGATTTTTATTCATTATCTCTCTCTCTCTCTCTCTCTCTCTCTCTCTCTCTCTCTCTCTCTCTCTCAAATCGTTCTTTCACCACTATCTTCACTCTCTTTCGCTCCCGACTCCATTTCTCGATCGTAGGACGACTCGTCCACAGATGAGATTTCAGAATAAATCCTGCACAATGTCATTTTACATATTTCAAATTGATATCTCATATACGTTTCATATATCTGGTATATGTCCATATATGTATGTAGTATAGTATCATAAGGCTGTGTTTCTCGCGGAGAATGATCGGCTGAGCTTCCGACACGTTAACGGGCACCTGAATGCATCGCTCAAAGCCGTCATCTATGGAGCGGCGTTTTAACTTTACGCCTTATTTGTTTTGAGAAATACATTTCTGAAAACTGTATTTCTGAAGACCGCATCTCTGTTGAGTTTGCGCTCTTGGCGGCTGCCAGTGCTTATTTTTTTGTGTCAAATACACTTAATGTCTTGTGTTTTTGTGTCAGACACACTTAACAATCCTGCCAAATGTGTCAAATATATTTCAGAAATAGTCGTGGACGACTGGTCTCCACTTCTCTCCAACTCTCCCTCGCCCCACTCTCATCTTTACTGTTCTCTCTCACTTTCTTTTTCTCTCTCTTTCTAATTCCCCTTACAGGACTCACTCACTCACTCACTCACTCACTCACTCACTCACTCACTCCTTCACTCACTCACTCCTTCACTCACTGACTCCTTCACTCACTGTTTTCAGTGTTTCTGCCATGTTTCTGAAACGAAAATGCAAAAAAAACCCGATGCATTTTCACTTTCAACGTTGGGCTGAGGTCTGTTCCTTCACTTCTCTCACTTCATCCGCCGCCTTTCTCCAGTCACTCCAACGCTCTCTCTCTCTCTCTCTCTCTCTCTCTCTCATTACCACACCTCAATAAAAACATGCCTGACACTACAGATGAGAAATTAATTGCGTGGCGGGGGCAGCATCTGAGAAGCACGTCCCATCTCGCCAAATTGCTTCTTCTTCTTTTTTTTTTTTTTCCGGGTGTAATCATCAGCAGGTTCCAGTGTGTTGAGGGCCAGTTTTCACTGACAAGCCAAGCAAGAGATCTGGCAATTACTCTTTGCTAATAAATTATCATTTGAAAATACAAATTACCAAACGGTTACGCCGCTTCTCAAAGCCTTCGCGGGGAATAAGTGGCCTTGGCGATAACGCCAGAGATAGTCGAGGAGCAGCGATTCGATGCAAATGTCACGCATCAGTTCGCCATTGATCTGAAGTAAATGAATTTCATATTGTCTCTTTATTGAGTGGAGTGCACTCTCCATAAAGCTTGTTTCCACTTTCTAACCCACATGATTAGGTTTCTAATGCACGCAGTTGAAAAAAAATGTTGTTAACCCCCTTCAGTTATTTCCAGACACTAATCCTGCAGGTTATTTCTGTTAATTCTGATATTAGTAATACCGTGTACATATATATTTAGTTGGCCAGAGACAGCCCCATTAATTCCCCCTCAGTCACTCTTTGGCTAAACATTTCAGGTGAGCTCAGCCAGATAATACAATGACACATACAGGCGGCTTAGGAATTGCCAATTAATTTCACATACTTATGTCCAATCACCAGTAATGAAAACGAAAACCAATATAAATCCAAATCTCCCGGCCCGGAAGGCCCGCACGCTTCCACGCTGCCCTTCCAGCACTAGAAATTAATTACACAAATTGAAAGGACTGTTATTTAAGAGGGCTTCAGGCTGCAGAGGACGGCAGTCAAAGAAGTAGCTGCTGGTTACTGAAGGACAGAAATTGGCCTTGGAAGGTGTGGACGTTTGCTTTCAGCTTTCAATTATGAATTTGTGAAGGTGTGTGTGTGTGTGTGTGTGTGTGTGAGGTGTTTGCTTCACTCCCGTGAAAGACCTTGCAAACACATTCGACAGTGGTCTAAAAAAAAAAAAGATGAGCCTGCGAGGGGCGTGTTGGTGTGTATGGGCTTCGCAATTATTAATACGACATTGGTTCAATATGTTTGGAAGTTTTCTAGAAATCCTTGGACGTTGAAAACATCGACGATCTGCGAGGCAACATTTGTTCACAACACCGAGCTGGAAGAAAACTTTCTTTCTACATTTGCAGTGATTGATACCTCCAAACTACCATTTCTAAAACTTGTTGGAGTAATTGAGCACGCTAAAGGTTTTCATTAATACAACTCATATGTAGTAAGTGAAACAACCATGGCTGCCAAACCCTGACGGACAAACGCTCCAGTGGCTGTTAGCAAATAACTTTTTTTTATGAACCCCAATCAATCTTTCAAAGGCTTGGGAGTTGAAACTATGTGTGAATATAAGAATGAAGAAGAAACACAAAGCAGCCGGTAACCGAGATAGGTCACATGTTTTTTTGGAATGTCCCAAGATCAGCATATAAATTTGTGAAAAGCATCCAGATACTACAGTACTACTACACATGCGAATAGTAATTGTCCGTTAGGAATGATGGGTGACTCTTAATTGACTTTGTCCATATGGACAAAGTCATCAAAGTCACCATTGTTCTTTCTGTGTTGGAGTCGATAGCCACATACACAGAATCAGAAACTATCTGAATTAAATGCTTGAATCTCATCATGACTGAAGCCTCCCAGATAAATAACAGAACCAGTAAAACTTTCAGATCAAAAAAAAAGAAAATCTCTCATTGAAAAGGGAAAATTGACTGTGAAAAACCCCCAGTGAGTCTTTCTGACCTTCAGGATGAGCGGCGAGGTGGGCTTGAGCTCCAGCACCCCGGAGGGACTCAGGGGTTCAAACACGGGGTCGGGGTAGTAGCTGAAGGTCTCGTTGACCACCACCAGGGCGTTGACGTTGTCCATGTAGAAGCCGATCTCGTCGGGCCCGGTGCCGGTCTCGGAGAAGCCCAGCTCGGAGTCGGCCACCGACGGAGCCAAGCACACCATGACGGAGTTGTTGTACACCGTGCAGTTCTGGAAAGTGGGAAAAAAAAGAAGAAGATCAGAATGAGGAGAAACGATTTAATGAAATATTGTACTGGGAATAAGCAAATTCATTTTTAAACACCACTCTAAACACTTGAATAGTAATGTTATTATAACTCTATTTGCATGATGGTTAGGTACTGAGTAGAACCGGCAGCAGACGCCTCTTTTAGAAATACTAAGAATAACCTGCGGGCTATAATTTCTTCTAAAATGGATCTGTTGGGTATAATAACCCATTCCGTTTTGTAAGTCAATGCACTGTGAAACTACGCTGCTGTTAGACCTATTGGAAATGTAAATTGTTTGCAAATTTATGATCAACTGTTAATAATGGGCAGCGTGCCCCGCGCCTTTGCTTGTACCTGCGAGTATTTACATCATTGCTTGGGAGAATACATGAATACATGATGTCATGGCCGTGTTTGCATCAATTTGCAAGACCGCTCCGAGGACCGCCGCAGCCTTTCAGACAGTAAATTGCTAATGTGAATTTCTGCATTCGGTGGAAAAAGTGCCGTATTGGTTATGACTGTGATTTGGACTGGGCTTCATTCGTGTTCGACCCACTCCCACCCAAAAAAACAAAGAACGCAAGGTCCAAGACGTGAAGCTAATCGTTATCTTGCGTTGGGGTGAAACCGGAGCTGTCTGGAAGGTCAGAAAATCTAAGTGCAATTTGTGGTAAATGGCAAAACATCGGCAATGTCCTTCAAGTGCAAAGTAGCTGTTTGATAAAGGGCTGTGTGGGATGCACCGCGGAGGCTGTTTGCCTCAATAAATGACAGCTTTATCTGCAGGTTGAAGTGCCTGAGTGTTGTTTGAAGTTCAGCTCTTAACCATGACTACTAAAGAGCCTCAACTCAAAGTGACAATCACCAAAGTGCCTGGTGAACATCGTCCATGGAACCAATGAAACGCTGCAACTCTTCAAAAGGGAACTCCAGTGTTTGGGTTTTTTTCTTCTTCTTCTTTTTATCCACCTAAAATATTGTCTCCCTCCTTTTCCCACAGTCTCTCGTGAGACTTTTTTTTTTTTTTTTTTTAACGGTGCAGTGACACAAACACTCATGTGGTGCGCTGACATTTGAAATGCTATATGGCCCGAGGTCGCGTTGGATGTCTGAAGCTGTAGCCGGAACAAGAGGAGACGTGAGCAACTCTCCCAGACAGACTGTCTGCCACCTCCGACACTACATAGGAGTGGCTGTTCGGAGAGGTGCCGCCGTAACATCCAGAAGTCCGTTTGATAATATACTGCATGTACATGCGAATCTGAATAATGCGTGCTGTCGGCCTGGGCGTGTTTTGTGAATTTAAATTCGGCACATAAAAAAAAAAACCCCCACTTGTCTGTAAATGTAACTCCGCTTGATAGTCTGTGAGTCCTTGCTGTGAGTCGTATCAGTACTTACATGAAAAGATTCCGCCTGCCCGTACTTGGCCCTGATCTTTGGTTCTCGGATGGTTGCGAGGTTGGTCCCGCTCACCGTCAGCAAAGTCCCACCACTGCAGGAGGAGAGAACCAAGAAGAGAAAAATTAATAAATCAGATGAAAGCAGTACAAGAGTAAAAAAAAAAAAAGAACTGCCCAGTTGGGAAGAAAGACCCTCTCAAAGGCTTTTTTCCCCCTGATTGGTTGCAGTTAAATTTGAGGGCGACTCATCGTCGTCTTTGCAAAGCATCCAAGGTGCCCTGATACTGGGTTTTTTAAAATTTTATTTTGTACTTTTTGTGGCGTCTCAGAGGAACAGAGTGTAACAAATAATCCCAAAGCAAAGCTCATGAATGGTTGTTCATGTTTAACATTCAGTGTTTAGAGGTGAGCTTGTGGGTTTGTGGTTCACGCGATAAACTGCAAGATTGTGTGACAAAAATAAGCAGAGAAGCTAAAAGGAACTTCTTATTTTCCAGGTTTTGTCATATTCTGATCCTCCACTGTATATTCTCTTCATGATTTATTTGAAACAAATCCTTTCACAAGCACAAATGAAAGCCCATATATGTCATTTGAACCGGACAATCGTGCAGAATCAATGATTGATCAATTTGTCTCTGTAATTTGACACCACTAGTGGGTTCTGTTTATTCTAGTAGTGAAACCACACTAAAATGCTCGCAGAGAACAATACGCTATAAACATTAACAATGACGAGTGCGCGGACATTTTTACAAACTTTGGACAGAAAACCAAGTTGCACTGCTACTAAGGGTGACTATCATCTATAAAACTACCAAGTCCCAGTAGTATATCGACCGCCATTGTTGTTATTGTCAATCCACTGGCTCATGGAGAAGAACTATTCATTATGCACTTGCACAGTTGCAGCATTTCAAAAAGTCCCCCCCCCCCCCCCCCCCCCCCGCAGTCAGAGCTTTTGCCCAAATATTTCCCACTTGGAAGCCATTTTCAAAAATGTGACTTTTTAGCGTTTCCGAGTGACGTTGTTATGTAGACGGACACACGACACGCAACTAAATGTGTATGTTTTCATTTGAAAACCAAGTCTGGCTGCCTGGGAAGTGCTGTGTGGAAGCAGATGACGAAGAAAGACAAAACCCGCCGACGTTAGTTCATTCAAAGTCACCTGCAGCCTGAGCTGCACCCACAGAAGGAATTACTCAAAAACACGATGGGCACTAAATCACATTGTCACGTAAGATAATGCTATAAATGTGACAAAAAGAGAAAAAAAGCACACTAATACTGTGATCAGTTTGATATCATTATTTCAGACCAAATGGTACTTCATGAAGTAATAATTATTCATAAATATTCGATACGTATTGCCTATATGAAAGCAGGTTTCTTTTTATAATTATAGGGTGTGCTTCATAGGTATGAAATGGTGTCTACTTCTGTTGCCTAAAAGGGAGATTTTAAGTTCCATGTGTGAGTATAGGAGGCAGTTGGAGCACACCCAAGAGCGTTTACTTTCACACTGTTTCTAAAAGATTAAAAATGTGTGTGAAACAAAGAGAAAAATCGAGAACGTGGGAGTTGCGACATTGAGAAAAGAGCTGTGGAAAAGAGATCCACAGTGATACTGTACATACTTTAATAACACTGTGATCTCCAGTAAATGTGTGTTTGCCTTGAGCTGGCCAAGGTCAATGGACCGAACACAATAAATCACGATCCCGAACTTGGCTGGAGTCCCCGGTGTGGTTTTGTTAGTGCGGTGGCAGACTCTCCCCCCTCTCGGTGTCGAATTTCCTATTTGCTGGAATCAATTCTTGAAAGATTTCTTTCTTTTTCTCCGGCATTGACTTTGCGTGTTGGCTTGGAACAATGGCTCATTGGCACATTCGGTCGGTCAAACTGGCAAGTGATTCTCGGGACGGTCTCGGGAAATTTCTAATTACCATTCGATGGTGTCCTCTCTTGATGCGACCTAAAATGATTGGTGGGCTCATCATCTCGAGCTGAAAAGGAAAAAGTGAATCCAGAAGTGAATGGCACCGGACCGGTCCCTTCACTGCAACGCTGGAATTGGATTCATGAGGTTTTTCTCACTGATCTCTTCCCTTCCTCGGGCCTGCCTTGTTTTACAGTGACAGCTCCAGCCTCTGAGTTCCTCCTACTCTGTTTTCTACTTTGAGATCACAGCTTTTCACTGCTGCTAGGCTCCCCGTGCCACAGAGAAATATAGTTTATAAGATTCTCTATCATGTGTCTTTCTGCAGGTTTTTAAGTGCCGAGAGGGAGGAAATACTGTAGTCTCTATCGCCGCCGTCTGAAATAAAAAGACTTGAATAAAGCCGGGTATCTTGAGGAAGTCATAAACAATGTGTACTGCGGAGTGGATGCTAAAGTGTTTTTGAAAGTGTACGGTGGGCATCCAAAGGGTATTTCTGTGCCGCGGTGCTGTCTGCAGATTGGCAACACTGCCGGTTAGATCTCACAGAAGAGGCGTCTCGCTGGCTGGTTGCAGGATCGAACATTTCACTTCATATCTGGAGCTCCGGGATCCTTCAGCCTGCCTGCTGCCTCCTCCAGATACACCTTAAAGACAAGTGTTTTTTTGGAGATTTACTCCCTCCATTGTTACCGTTGGTGGTATTAGCTCTCTTCTGGGTGATGCCACCTGAGAACGGAAGGACTTTATTGACCCTGCATACCGCTGCGCTCCAGCTCTTGGCAACGCCGTAAAGTTGCCCAGTACGTAGCTTTCAGGACCTGACAAACGTGCCTAGTGGCACATCTAAATCAGCTGGAAGTTTGCTCACTGTGGAGTACCAAAGGCCCATGGTGGAATATTAGAAATTGAGTTTATCCCAACATCGTATCTGTCATTCCCCTTGAATACACGATTGGACTGGTCAACTTATAGACCTGGTACATGTGGTTTCTCTTGGATAGATCACCACCAAGCAAGCTGGATTCTCCACATGTGAGCTCCAGCAGCTGCGCCAATGAAGTTATGCTGCAGTGGCTGATGTTGACAGTTCATTCTGTTTCTACACCAGGCGAATGAAAGACATGGCGACACACACTGAGATTACCAGCCTTACCAGTAAAATGCTCAACCACAAAGTTTACTGGACAAACATGAAAACGCGATAACTGAATGAATTTTATTCACATTTAATGTCAAATAGCATATACTAATTGTCCTCGGAGGCAACACATTTCAGTAATGAGTCATGGCCGGCGCCTCTGACGGTGTCGTTATGAGTTCAGTCTTACAGAAATGTTTAGGCTAACCCTTCCACACACCGAGATGAGAGTGTTTTTTTTCTAGTTTTCACATCACTTAGAAGACTTCTGCACCATCTGAGACTTATGAATATACATAGCTCTTCCATGTTTGGGGCGTTAGTTATGGAGTTAACATCTGGAGTGTCAAAAACCTTTTAGTTCAGGGGCCACATATAAACAATTTCCTCTCGAGAGGGTCGGACAGGCGAAATAGTGCCACCATAATATTTAAAATTAAACTTTACAGGTTTTCTTTCTTGTGGCTCACTGTCTTGCTTTCACAAAAGCAAGCAATTTCTACCAAAAAATTACTACAATTTCAACACAAAGCCAATTTCCATGAAACCTTCTGCTGCAAAATGCAGCGAAATGTCAAAAATCCCTCTGCTGAAGCTGTTGCATTATGCATGTTCTTATAAACTCCGTTTGACAGCTTGGCTTTGAGGTTAGTTTGATAGAGGTAGTTATCTGTCATGGCAGCATCACGAACATTTCAGCTCGGGTGTGTGTGTTGTGTTGTGTCCGCTGCTCTGAAGAAATGTATGTTTTTTTATGCTTGACACCCGACATGTGATCAACTGGAAACACCAGCACTGAATCATTTGGAATTAAAACAAAACTGCAAACAAAAAAACAAAAAAATGTTAACAACACACATCTGACGGGTTATTATAAACTCCCCGCTGACTTGTGCACTAATGCAGGTGATATCTTTCACTTTGGACATGAATCTGACACTTACCCAGAGAGACTTATTGTATAAACATCAAGAGCAGAGTAAATGATACAGCAAAAGAAAGAAAAGACAGAAGCTCTTAATATCTTGAAAAGAGGCTGTGGCAGGCGAACACTAGACATTCATCTCTCACTCTAAAGCAGGCAGACTTAACAATAGGTAATGATAGGGTGGGACGGGGGATAAATGATAAAGGTAGACGCTCCATCTTTTGCATTGTAGGTGGATAAAGGGCTTCATGTCTGGCTATTCTTCTGGGCTTCTCAGAGTCTTTATTTTGCTTTTGGCAGGTTGCCCATTACTGGCAAAGGAGCGCTGATCTCTTTCATTCCTTGGATAACGTGGGCATGTTTAAGATTTGATTGTAGATGTTATGCGAGGCATCGAGTCTTCTGTTTGACATGAGCTCTGACAGCTGCTTTTTAAAATTTTTTCTTTTTTTAAAAATACTTTTACAGGGTATTCACACCACCACCCCTGCGTACAGCTGTATTTCTGTAATTTCTGCTTCAGCTCGTCAAGTGCCAAATTCAGCTTAAATATCTGCAAGGGAGACACTTCACTTCATTGTGGCTGAGTGCTATGAAAATCCGCCATAACGCAGTCACATTCATTTTGTACAAATCAAAACCGTTCTGTTGGGCAGACCTTAATTAACGTTATGTGTTTAAATTCTAATATTTTAAAACTTCCATCCAAACTCTTTAAATTATTCTTTTTTTTTTTTTTTCCCTTCTTCTTCTTTTTAATCTTGGTCATTCCACTTTTAATGCGAATAAGTTGTGCCAAAGAATATACTTCAAAAAGTGACCCAGCAAAACATTATTTGGGTCTCTTTCAAGAGTGGAAGGTAGCTGATTAATAAAGGAGTTGAGTGTATTTTTTTTTAATTAGGAGTCAGTGCTGCAAAATGCCTCACAGGAGAAGATAGCCCACACTTCTTACAATACTGACTCTCCTCCTCCTCCTCCTCCTCCTCCTCCTCCTCCTCCTCCTCCTTCCTCCTCAGCTTGATGTATATTTGCGCTGAGTCCCTCTGTCCCTGTTGCTCTTCTCTTTGTCTAAGTGAGTCTCTTTAGCTCAGGTACATGCTGCAGGGAACCGACAACAAGACAATCAGAATAAACTCCCAGGGATACAGGAAGGGGGGGAGGGGGGGCTGTTAGTGTTTCTCTCTTGCCTGTTCCTCCTCCTCCTTCTCCTTCTCTTTCATTCTGCTTTGTTTATTTCTTTCCCCCTCCCGTGTTCTCCCCCGGCTTCTAGTCAAACTCATCCACTCTTCGTCAGACGTGTTTTCGGCGCAAATCTTCAAACAACAGAGGATGCGCCAAAACTTCAGAGCAGGGACTAGCTAAGAAAACTACCACGCTGATGTTAATATTAACGAGGGAGGTGCATTTCAGTGATGTCAAGGAAGAAGGAGCTTACATCTTTAAATATCAAGAGCAGCTGAAAATGCTCCGACTCCATCTCCTTGGAAACGGAGGGGGAAATGTAACTTTTTTTCTGAGACTCTGCTGTACTGCTCATAGTCAACGGTTCTTCTGCACATGCTCAGTGTTGTCAGTGTCTTGCTCCGTGCATGTGTGCATGGTTTTGTTCTAAAATCTGCATTTTCTGCATTTTTTGTGATTCGGCCACCAAACCACCGCAACGTAAACGAGACACTCTCGTTTCTCACTTGAAACTTTGTTGTGTAAATGTAAAGTTTCAGTGATCACAACATTTAGGACGTCGCAGGATGTGCCACGTCATCACCGATCGGCCGTATTTCAGTTGCATCGCCGCTGAAAGCATTGCTCAAGGGCACCTTGGGTTTTGAGGTTTGCAACTCCATCTGCTGGATCTGCTTGAATATTTAGCTCCAAAAATTGCTTCTCTAACCTCCGTCACTGCCCAAATACCTCCTCACTGTATCCCAGATGAGCACTCTTCATTGATTTCTTTCTGAAGTGCTTTGTCTTCCTCCTAAATGGAACATCATCAGCCAGGCGCAAGGATAATGCACTCTTTCTCCACCCCAGCTCTTTTTCTCCTCTCACTGTCTTTTATCCACTCTGCTATCACTTTCCCGAGCGCGGCGGCGATGAAGCTCGGCAGGCGTGCATGTATTTGCACGGAGGCAGACAATAAGGCAGATATGAACCGATACAGCGCTGCATCTCGGTGCTTTTGTTCCGACTTTCTACCTGAACCTGTGAGGTGACACAGACTGCCGGCGAAATTAAAGCTCCCACCAGTTAGAAAGCAACACTCGGGCTACTTCTTTTCACAGTCGGGGCTGCTGTTTGTGTGTCTGTGAGCGGTTTTGTTGTTTTCCAGAGCCAGATGGAGGAGGGATGTGGGGCCAAACATCAGGGACTCTGGGAATCAGCGGGACACCTTGTGTCTATGTGTGCATTCGTGCCTCTTTTTTATGTGGGATCATCACCCCTGAGTGCGTGTCCTGAAGCAGAACCCGAGTTTGGAGCTCGCCATACAAACAAGCACACACAAAGACACCCGCACAGTGGGTAAGCAGGGCAGTGATTGGGCCTCAGCTGCTTCTTGGCGAGACCGACTGGGCAAAGGGGAACCGGGCAGGATTCATCAACACTTTTCTCTAACAAGCCCTGCCTCTATCTCCCGCAATCTGCTGATGAGTAACAACGGGGAAGGCAGAAAGACAAGCAGGTTAAAGGAAGGGGACGCGGGGAAGGAGCCCCACAGGAGGGGAAACGGGGCGAGATGACCACAAGGTTTAAATTGAAGTCAAAGAAAAGCACAAGGAGCCTTCATTGGCGGCGATTACAGAGGAGGAAACGGTGCCGGCCAGGTTCTGATGTAGGGTATAGGCCTGCATGACAGGTGGGCAACATAACACTGAAATTGCCTTTGCTCTCGAGTGAATAAAACCATCAATCTGGGGAAAATCTTTACCCACTGCCAAATCACAGGAGGTAGTTTTTAATTGGACAAAAATATTCCGCTGGAACAAGATCCAGACAGGACTTAAATCATACAAGGTGCCATTAATCAGTGGGTGTTTGAGGTAGCAATGAATACTGTGGAGGTGTAATATCCTTCAAATGTCAGGTCCGCTGGAAGTTTACGGTGTCTTGGTAACTGTGTGGACAAGAGACGAGATCCCTTTCATTTGCTTTTGCAACAATTGAAAAAAGACCAAATGGAAAACTCGGGCTGGGCGTCCGGTGCCAGACGAGCTGATCTGTGCACGAGAACCTTGAAATATATGGACGGCAGCACCAGAAGGCCTTTCACCGAGACTCGCTCCTGTCAGCGAAGAACAAGAAACTGAGGCGACGTTTCACCACACACTCGGCATGAGACGACAAAAAATGATTTCATTAGTTTTAATTTACGATACGACTCGCAGATGGCCCTCTCAACAATTTGGTGTAAATTAACATAACAGCATGTGCTCCATGCTGCCTTTCATCGACTGGTGTGATTGTGTTAGGACGGTTTTCTTACTACAATTTGCTCTACTTCTGGAGGTTGTGAGGTTTCCGCAGCTGTTTCCATTGGTGTGTGAATGTGTGTGTGTGTGTGTGTGAATGGGACTAACATTGGGGACTGTTCAATCAGTGGCAAACCACTATATAAGTGAATTCCATTTAGCTTAAAGCACCCAGAAGGTGCAGGAGGCCACATGACCACTGGTGCGGCGAACATGACAAGACATTTATCTCTTTAAAAAAAAAAAAAGGGGGGGGGGTGAGTAGCAGCTATATGAAGTGGACATACCAAATAGTAAAAGTTGCACGTCTCACTATATAATGCATGAACAGGAAGGTGAACCCATCGTGACAGTTTTCCCACTATATTGTATCTCACTTGTTTCCCACTGATTATGAAAACCACAACATTTCATTTTGAAATGTTGCGTTCCTGCTGCTCGCTGCTGACGATTATCGCCTCCATTTTCCTTGATATCAACATCCCTTGAGCTTTAAATGGCCAATATACTGTAGTTTTATTTTTGGTGATATTTTTTTAATGGAAACGGTTGGCAGAATTGTTAACAAAAGTCATAGCACACTATTGCGGAATTTTCCACACGTTTTGATGTGCTTTTCAGTGTAAGTTCTCCCGTTTTCCACCAAAAATCCCTTCCAGTTTGAAGTTTTTCGTGTTTTCTTGTGGAAATGGTTGGCCGAATCGTGAACAAAGTCGTCAAATCAAACAGGAACCGAGGATAGTAATGTTTGCAACACAGAGTCAGTGATCGCTGCGGTTCGTTACGACGGCCCAACTCCCCACTCAAAGCACGAGCGGGAGTTTGGGAGAAGTCGCCGAGGTGAGAGCCAAGTTGTTCACTGCTAACCCACGTAGCCGTTGTAAAGAGCGATACGAGCGCGCGGCCTGCCCTCCCTGACAGTAAATCCACTTTAATGTGAGACCGTTTGCTTGTGTGTCCCCTCCCCGGTGACACCGCTGTCATGTTCAATGCTGAGCCGTGGCACTCTTTATTTATTTAGCTGCTGAGGTAGAGCGCGGCGTGACAGGCTGCAAAGGACTGAGTATCACACTCCCTCATTGGTGCAATTGCTCAGGAGGAAGAAACGTCCCGCTCACGCACACCCTCAGCTGACCAGCATTAGCTGCCTCTTCAATCTCTGATTGCTTTTGAACAGTTAATGGGCTGCATAATCTCACATGCTTGCATTCTTTCCACTTTTTGGATGACACAAGCTGCCGCCGCCGCCGCCGCCGCCTCGGCTGCCGCTGCCGATTTCCTCCACTGAAAATGTCCCCGATTGCGCCGGATGAGAAATCTCCGGAGGCATCGGCAATTTACCTCCATCCAAGCTCGCTGTCAGAGCTCTCATGTAGCATTTGAGTCTGCTCAGACTGCTTGAAGAACACTTCCTCAATTTTGCCCTGCCCGTGCTCCCGCATCACAAGCAGTTGTGTAAAAGTCAAGGACCAGCCTCTGATCTCGTTAAGCCACTAGCTTGAGGGAATATCCACCCTGCACTCATTACGGACTCCTCCCAGACCAAACTCCGATTGGAAACTAGACTCTTGCTTCTCTTATTGACGTCCTTACAAGAACTCTGCAACCCCTCTTGGACGTATCGCCTGCGACAGCAGATATTTGCAGCTGTAGCTGTGGCGAGTCAAATAACACTCAGATTTGTTAATTTTCTACGGCAGTGTTTTCTGAACGGCCTTAATGCGAAACACAAACGAAACGCAGCGATCCAGCGGAGTAAGTGCCCACACAACACAAAAGGCTTACCTGGCAATGCTCCAGTCAGGCTCAATCCTCAGCACAGTGGGGTCCTCGGTGTAGTTAAACTTCACCTCGGGGTTTCTGAGTTCGGCGTCGTCGATGTCGACCAGGACGGAAGAGCTGCCCGACGTCAGCCCGGCAGGCGTGACGCACACGATCTCGCGGGCATTCCTCCTGCACAAGACGGAAACGGCGGCGTAGTCCGTCAGTGGTGCTTGAAAGCTGTGAACGTGTCTTTTTCATGGGGAGGTATAGAATTCACCGTCCGTCCAATATGTACACTTTGCTAAAAGTCAGCTCCCGTGAGTCGCATCGCTTTAAAATCCCGTCATAATATAATGAGAGAGTGATTATTTTCCTGTGCGAGGCCATTCCTTTAATACTGAGGTCCAAGATAAAGAGTTGACAAATGACTCCCTTCTGTGGTTACTAATGTCTTTCTTCCGAATCCAATTAATCTGAAGCTTTTTAAACCGTAATGTAACCTGCCTGTTTGATGAGATAATTCTGGAAGCGACCAGCCTGGAGAACTCGACAAGGTTTGTAATTCAACCAATCGTCTCAATAAAAATAAGTAAAAGAAGAAATGAAATTAAACATTGCCTGATAGCGCTTTGGATCAGAACCAAATTTGAGGCAGAGCAGGAATAATAACTGTATAAACATATTAAGCAAATACTGAAAATACAACTTGCTGCCTCAGATGTGAAGTCTAGACGATTGACTCTGAACTCTTGAGGATCCACAAACCGACAGGTCGGGACAAACTGACTGGCTCTGCAGAGGGCGGGTCAACAACTTCCTGTCAGGTGAACTGTAAAGGGAAAACTACTGAAACCTGCGGGGCGGTCAGAAATAGTCCATTTTCAGCAGTAACGCACCTTTAATAATTCTTTACTCACGAATGCTTCTACCTTTGAGCAGCAATGGAAGAATAGATTCATGTTTTCGGTTGCATGCGAGTCTGATCTTCCTGTTATTGATGCAATCGCATGGGAGTCGTCCAATTTCACACAAATATTCACTTTAACTCAAAAGTAACCAATTGTCAAGGTTATCCTGACTCTATATTTTCATTTTTACAACATATCTGACATGTTCCCTTTAACTTAATGATGAAGCATCAGATTGTGGTGGCCAGAAGTCAGATGTTGTTTTATTTTGAAGCTGTATTTCTAGAAATCTGACCTCCACCACCTTTTATGATAATAATTAAATGCCATGAGCTGGCAGTTTAAGTTTAGTTTTATTGTAAATACAATTTTTGAATGATTTGCTAGCCAGCTCTCGGAAACGTAATCAATTCACTGTTTGTACAATGTTATAATGAATTCTTGCAGTGTCAGGAACTATGGTTAAAAAAAATAAAAAATAAAATAAATTGTAATCTGAGGGTAGTCGAAGACATTACCCGTTGGACTGATTGTAGCTTTGGTCTTGAACACTGAAAATCAACAATCCTCTGGATTGTGTTGCTTTGATTCTCTCACATTATCCCAAACTCTTAACTTCTGCCAAACTGTCTCAAGTGACAAGGGAACCACTGCCAAAGGTGGATTCCCTCTACATTGATTGACTTGTACGTAAAAGAGCTTGGACATTTGCTTTTCGACCCTTCAGATTGTATTTATACTAGATTGTAATGTGACGTCTGTGTGTCCTTGGCCAATGTCAGATGTACAGCTTATAATAAAACATGCTTTTCCCTCTCTAGGTGGCACCAGCTACACACGTGGCCGAGAGATCAGGCAGCCCCAAAATGAAAATAATCAGAATAATGCTTCTTTGTGTTGTGATAAATGAAACATGCCTTGAAAGATGTGGAAGAGGTTTTTCTTTTTCTTTTTAGAGTAGTGTAAATCAAAAACAAGGACTTCAAACTCATGTTTAATGAAGTCCGTCGACGGCACTACGAGTAACAAACACTGAGGTGTGTGTGTGTGTGTGTGTGTGTGTGTGTGTGTGTGTGTGTGTGTGTGTGTGTGTGTGTGTGTGTCTGTCTGTCTGTCAAGGCTCACTGGTCCCGGAGGCAAAATAACATTTTGAATTGCAGTCTTGTGTGCAGTCCCCCACTCGCTGCATTATCTAATATGTATTTAGCACAGTTGAGTGGTGGCTGCATTTCTGGGCCACGGCTTCACAGAGGCAATGCATGTGTGTACATATATGAGTGTGTGTGTGTGTGTGTGTGTGTGTGTGTGCACTTTTAACATACTGCCACACACTGTATTGTGCCCCCGTATACCACAGCAATTACACAGAGAGGAGGCAGAGTGCGAGCAGAAAGGGATGCAGAATCTCTGATATCAGCCCTCACAAGTCCTCCCAGCAATCGCCACAAGACGCCCCAATCGTAAGCCGCCGCGTCGCGGTCTGACAGATAAAGACGGAGTCGAGGTGAGCGAACAGCCGCCGCAAAGTGGAGTCGGCAGAATTACGGCAGAGAGGCTGCGGCAGGGGGGGGAAAAAAAAAAAAAAAGAACACGACTGCCGCTGCCACATCAAAGCTCGCGTACGGTTGCTTTAATGGAGATTAGTTGTGAGAGTGTAATCCATGCATTTGACATGCAAGCAACTGTGCTGATAGTTTGGATGTTGCGTTTTTTTCCCCCCCCCGCCATGCAAAAGATTAGAGAAAGCCTGTATGAGTGCAGACAAAGAGATGCAGCATGTCTGCAAGCTACAAACATGCTCTCCACACAAACAAGTTGTTAACCCACACACACTCAGGCAAAACAACCTGACCTGACACACTGATTACACACACTCACATGTGCATGTAACATCTTTATGATAATAGCTTTCTGTGCCGTAGAAACAAATCTTCAAACAGGAAAAACCCTTATTTATGCAAACGCCGTTATTGACCGTAACTTCATTTGTAAGTCTGAAATTGCTTCTGAACTTATTTGATCTGAAATCCAGTGCTTCTTGTGTGGTTCCTGTTTTTTTTACGCCAGGCGTGAATCGAGAGGGACGGAAACAAGTCCTCACCTTTTGAAGTAGCAAGGCTGCGGCCCGATGCTCACCGACACGTAGCTGCCGGCGTTGAGGTAGCTCCCCTCGATGGTGACGCGGGTGCCGCCCGAAATGGGCCCCTGAGACGGCTGGATGCGGGTGAAGTAGGGAGTCTGGAGGAAGAAATTAAGAAAGGGAAAAATAAATACCAAGAAGCTATCACAAATGTGCAAAATGCTCTGAATGATTCTGTTTGTCTCTAACCAAAACCAAACGTCTCATCTGGTTCTGATCTGTAAGTTCAATGCAGGAATGTGATTATTTCAATTGTGACTGAGGCCACGTCTAGACAGAATGTAAAAATAAACAATAACAAACAGTTAAGCTGTAAAATATCACCCCGAACATATAAAGATAAACAGGGGCATGAGCAGCAATCTTGTACATTGAGCCAGGTGTGTTTCAAGGCTGCTCTTTACTTGAGATGACACTCAAATAAAGGAATGAAGCAGCTTCGGTTCTTACCTCGACACTGCTGAAGGTAGTGGCATTAACAATAACGCATCGCTGTATGGCGAGTTATTTACCGGAGCGCTAACCCCAACAAATGACCTTGTGAAGACTTTTCTTTCTCGGGTCCTCACCACAAACGTGAACGGCCTCGGGGAAAGGGCTCGGTAGTCGTTGACGCAGTCCCTCACGCACACTTCCACTTGAGCCTCCTGGACCCTGTAGCCGGTGGCGTCGTTGAGCAGGCACACTATTCTGCAAGAGGAGGACGGTTTATTAAATCCAAATGCTTCTCGAGTTTTCAAATTCGTGGTTTGAGGTCTGTAAAGTGACACGTGTGTGCGCGCAGAAGGCGTGCAGTGCAAAGTGAATGTGACCAAAGATGGCAGGGAATGCCTCGCGCAATAGCTTTAAGTCTATCGCTGAGGATCACCGGAAAAAAACCCCTCCCAAAAAACGAGACAAACATTACTATGATGTCATATTGGGATGTTGCGAATAATGTGCAGAATAAGTGATGTGTGTGCAGTGTTTGCACAGAGATCCCCTCGATCTCAACATGCATCATTTCCCAACTAACTGCACTATGGAGGGATTGTTTGATCTGGCTGAACTCAATCCCTCAGCCGTGTCGGACCCCGCAGAGGAGTAAATGTCACAGACAGAGATGCAAGAAATAAAGGAAAGAGCATATGTCAGGAGTAATGGAGGAGAAAGGCAGATGGAATTTACAGACGTGCACACACAGAAAAAACCTGATGCCGCCGTCTTTTCTGCAACCCAACGAGTCGGCTTCGGCGCGCGGAATTGTTTTGCGTGCAGGAGAGACGGCTGCTCTCTGGGGGGGTTCCTGGGCAGAAACACGTCAAGGCGTCCTGTAACGTACCTCTCCGCACTCACGTACTCCTCCTCGACGGGCACGCAGGGCACCTTCCCCAACCGGACGCCCATCTGGATGTCCCTGAACTGCAGTCCCAGGTTCTCACCCAAGATGGTCAACCTGGTCCCGCCCTGACGGGGTCCCGTCTCGGGAAACAGCTGGGACACAGGCGGAGGGAGGACAGGAGTCAGAAAAGAGGAGGAGGAGGAGGAGGAGGAGGAGGGGGAGGAGGAGGACATATGGGAACATGGATAAAGCAGCACAACCACATCAACACAAGCATCCTTTCACAAATTGTGCCGGTTCAGGTTTTATCATAAAAAAATTTAAAAAAGGAGATAAGGAGAGGCAAACAACGCGAGCGGTGTTGACATGCGGGACCAAACTCTACTTAATTGAAACTTATTACGGCGGCTTGGTTTCATTGACGGGGGGGGGGGGGGGCTGCAGCGGCGCAGCGCTCGGCCGCATAGCTCGGCCGTAATGTGATTCATCTCGCCAGATTATGGCGCGGAACGAGGACAGGTGCGCTGTGACAAAACAAATATGGAGACTGATGGACGGCGGCTGTCATAAACACACACACACACACACACACACACACACACACACACACACACACACACACACACACACACACACACACACACACACACACACACACACACACACACACTGTGAGAGCAAAGACCTGCACACACAGACACACAGACGAGCGTAATCCCTAACAAGCTTCACAAGGTAATTATGTGTAATCTGCCTGTTGCCCTGTTCTCCTGCGCTGCGCGGCTGAGCTGACAGCCCGGTGTGGAAACACACTCAGCCCCAGAGTTCTGTACGGAGGCCAGACTGTGATTTTACGCTCTGTCTTTCAAATGAGTTTCAACTGAGATCGAATGGGTTTCTCACAATCGTGGCTTTAAAATGCCTTGCTGAAGGGCATCAGTCAAACGCGCTCCTCAACAGTTACATTCCGAGTTTTGGAGCCTCATTTCTTTAGTTATTTTTTGCATGAAAAACCGTTGGAAAGGGGGTTTCATGTAAAAATAAGCTGTCGCTTGTTGTCCGAGAACTGAACCAACCATTAACCTTCCAATCACCAGTTAGAAACAACTCTGTTACGATAACTGATTGCTATAAATACTTAGTGACGGAATACTTATGGTGCAGTCTCTACCTTGGAAAAAAAGAAAAAAAAAAAGAAAAGCTAATTGTAATTGGAAAAGCTAATTGTAATCAAACAAACTGAGGCGTTTCCTGACAGGAAAGGTGAGTCTACAGATGTATACTTGCACACGACTGTGATTCACCACTACCGTCCCACATTTCCACATTTATTAATCCTCTAAAAAGATGAGACAGTGGCATAAAATTGCACATCTGATTTCTTAATCTTTCTAAATCCAATGTAATCACCTAATTGCTGTTTTTTAAATGAACCTGATCCTCGGCTTGCCAACGATCCACCAAATAACAGTCAGACAGATTGCGTCCACGATCCACATTTTGGAAGATATATCACATTGGAAGGCGTACAGTTGGATGGAATTCAGCAAACTACAAAAGAGACAATTTTACCATGCTTTAACCTTCAGCGAAATGGACAACAACAACGTGTTTAAAAGGGAAAAAAAAGGAAAAGATAATCCTCGCAATGACTGATTCCATTAGTGTGGAGACGCCAGTGCTGCATCTTGGGATTTGTCACACAGAAAACCCCCCAAAACAACAGTATCTGTGGTGAATTAGCAGTGCGATAGCGGGAGGAGGGGGGGGCAGAAAGAGAGCAGTTTGGCTGGGGATAATGCTGCCTACTATTTGGAAGCTGACTCACGTTGGAACCTCGGGCGCCGGCAGAGCCTCGCCACTTTGGTCCCACAAACACAATGGCTGGTAAACACTGACCAGAGCGAGTCGCCATTAAGCTCTAGGGTACGATATGGACAGCAGATGTCAGGGTGTGGAAATGGGGCTTCAGATGGTTTGGGAAGAATGAAGCCATGATACGACAGGGGGGGAAAAAAAAAAAAAGGCACTATATCCCAGGGCTTGGTGGCTGGCTGATATAAACACTGGCACAGTCACACACAGAGAGACAGAAAAAGAGAGAGACGGGTGCTGTTAAAGGGATTGCCATCATTATCTGTGGGGATATTCACAAAAAGGCCAGTGAAGAATATGGCAACCTATACTTTCACACTATGATCTTAGATAATAGCGACCAGGCCACGGCAGAAAGCTTCACCATCCCTTCATGTAGACCCCATACATCGCTGTGTTACATTTACACCAGTCGCTCACGTCTGTGTCCACCACTAATGTACAACGGTGTCTGCAATATATAAAGCATTTTTCAGACATTACAGGGGAAGGCAGTTTGAAACACACATTAGCCAGAATACAAACTTTGCCCGGAGAATAATGGTCTCCTATAAAGTGGCCTTCTCTTAGAAATACTGGGGCCTGGATGGAAAACACAGACTGTGGACAAGATTGCACTTAGAGTGAAAGTAACATTTTCTTCTTCGCATGAGTGCTAACTACAGAGTATAAAAAAAAAACCAGACTGTAGAACAAACAGCACAGCAGCAGGTTACTAAACAACACCAAGTTTCAGCTAATTGTATGAACTGCACTGTCGGGGCTTTAAACTGGATTTTTAAATGCTGATTTATTGGCAAAATTATTGACAAAAATGTAGTTTTATTTCTTTTTACAGAATTACAAAGAAGCGACAATTACAACCTCCGTGACTCGTTTAGAAAACTTTGGAAAAAAAGGAAACTGAGGCTGTGCTCCAGGTGGAAGAGACACAGCGTTCTCAGAGAGCGTTCAGCTTTAGACTTTAACATATGCAAAGTAAATATCTCGACTTGTCATGTTGTCTCGCAGCATATTCATGTGACATTCAGGTAAATGGGACAAAGCTAAAGTCAAGGGAACGGTGTCTTCTGTTCATCCTTGAATCACTGAGACGAAAAGACTAATGGTAAACTGTCAGTGCACACAATGATAATTCCATTTAAAAACGAACCAAATGCATTAATGTCAGGGCTGAGCAAAATATCTCAAGTTACGTTTTGATTAAAAAGACAAAACTGTTCTCTACAATAAAACCAGGTTCAGGTCAGATGGACGGCTGAAAGGATGGTATTCAGACAAATCTCTTCGTCACCGTGTCTCCAGTCATTTAAATAAAAGCATACATGGTTGAATTAAGTTCATTATGGCTTCAGTTTGTTTTGACTGAACTATCCCATCTTTGTCAGAAACCTCATCAGCTGATGGGAGAATCCAGTCGAAACATGTCAACATTGCAGTAGCCGACTTGCCCAAGGAGAAGAAAAGAGAAAATACGTGAAGGCATACATAGCTATTCACCAAATACCTGTCAAGCCATACACCGTGGTATTTAAGTCGCTCAACAACTATGAGTGTCCGCTGCTCCGCAGAGCGTTTTGTCAAAAAGCTGAGGTTTCTGTATGAAACAGGAGAGGAAGTCCTCACATCCCTAATACCTTGCTGAGTCTAACCAACTCTGCACCAACACCTCACCATTCAACAAAGAATCCATCATGGCGGTCCTGAGGGAGCGACGCGTCCCCTGGAAAACGCCACACGAGGAGGTCCGGCTCTGAAACGGGACCCTGGCGCGGTGCAGACGGCGGAGCCCGGAAACCGTGGAAGTGGAGAAGTGCGCCACCACAAAACAAGATAACCGGCACTCAGCGAGCCTGCGGGCGTGCGGAGACGCCGCAGTGTGGAAATGGGACCTCAAGCAGCTTTGGACTCGTGTTGCAGTGATTTGACACGGTGCCAGTACATTCAGCCGCACCATCATCATCATCATCATCACCACCACCACTTACTTCCTGGGTTATGTAAAGTACAGCCTCCCTGAAGCTGAAAATGGACCTCTGGCGGTTTGGAGCGCTTTAATCTGATACAACAGAACCACATTCACTAAGAAGCCCGAGGACGTGCAAACTGGGGGGGGGGGGGGGGGAGTCTGAAATAATTGTTGCGTGTTGAAGTGACACGAGGACCACAAGGGCGAAGGACTCGCGCTCGTCCAACACAATGTCTGCCAACCACCAGCCGCTAACCACTGGACTCTGACTGGCTAACAGCATGACATTCAGAATGACTGCTTCCACTGGCTTATTCAGTCTGACGCTGCATTTTTTTATTTTAATGCGGTCGGAGGGGGGGGTCAGATTTGTTTTAACCGATCGCGGATGATTTACCAGACGTATCTGGCAACGCACCGGTCATTTCAAGTCAACGCTGACGCTGCAGTAACCAGCACTGCAGAGGAAACCTTGTAGAAAGACATGAACTACACTTGAGACTTTTTCTTGCAATCACACCCTCAAAATGTAATCTGTTTTGAGGTTCGCAATGCCAAACTGAATTCATCTATCATGGAGCATTTCAGGGAAATAGATCCACCAAATGTTATTACGGCCAAACGTCAGCTGTCTTTTATTTGGCCACTTCTCCCAAATAAACACAGACCGCAAATGTCTCTGGAGGTAAAGTACTGGTCGTCACTCTGTGTTACAGACCCAACCACATGGGAGCCACATCAGACGCTCGTCACTGCAGCCGTGGTCACAGAAACAGCTTCTTAGCGTGAGTGTTCAGAACGCCGGTAATCCGTCTGTGGTTTGAGCGGAAGCGGACGTCATGTGGGGCCCCGGAGGGCCGGCAGCTGTGAGACGGCGGGGAAGGTAGCCAGAGGGAGGTCCAGACTTTGATCCCGGCGTTCTTGATCCACACCGTGCATGATTCTCTTCAAATATCTTGGAATCTGCACTACGACGGGTGGATCGTCAGACCGTGCTATTGTTTAAAAAAAAAAAGGATTTTTGTTTCGCACATGAACTCACTTCAAACTGGACACCTGCTGTTTTTCCCACAAACATCTATTCATTCTTCATCATTTTACACTATTAACAATAATTTACTTATGTGTTTCCCTTTTAATACTTGGCTCATTATGATTTCCATTGTTTTTCTCGTTACTTCTGCTATTAATTTATTCTTGCTGTTTGTTTTGCCTAAAGTCGGTTTTTTTGGTCCACACATGTATAAAAAAGGTGGAACGTTTCCCTTTTACTTTTCTCTTCAAAATGATTTTTATATATTTATCTATTTATTTATTTTGACTGCAAAGCATCTCAAAGGTACAGCCATATTTAATTATGGATGTGAAAAGATGATGCTGTCTGGTCTGCCTCACCTCCTAATAACAACATTTTTGAAAAGAAAAATGGTAGTCACTTTTACTGAATCATAAACATAACACCTAAAAAAATCCCTGCTGTATTTGAAATCTCTCTTAGAAATAAACTTTTTTGTTTGTTTGTTTTGTTCAAACCCTGTGTAATTATAAAACGTCTGCTGTAATTAACTTTCTGGGACAATAAAGTGTGAAATTTAATTGAGAAATACATATTTAGAACAGATAAATGATCTACATCAAGGGTATAAGAACCCATCCGTATATTTATTTGACCACCAGGGGCACACCTTAGTCTGCATAATACAGAAAATCAGAAAATGTGTGGAATTGTTTAAATGCATCTTCCATGCGACTCAGTTGGATTTATCGTCATAGTTTTGTGTTCTCACAATTATCATAACTCTTTTAAAAGGGAATTCAATTCATTCTACTCACATATTTACAAGAAAATCCAACTACAAGTGTTTCACAATGTTTTCCTTTCCTGAATCAAGCAACTTTAACGTGTAATTTGAAAAAGACTGTCCATATCGAGAGGTATTTTGCTTTTCCCATTTCATTCCATGTATATTTATTACCGCCGGCTTCACGCCACATGTATGCATGCTTTACAATATAGAAACACATCACTCTGGCGCTCCCTTCCAATTTCCTGCGCCGACGTGTCTGCACACAGCCAGCGTGGAAACATAAACACAGATAAACAGGTGTGCGCTCACGTCCACATGAATTTGCAAATGCATACATTTATGGCGACACATAAACAGGCTGCCAGAAACCTGCACACGTCTGATGCATCATATGTGCTGTCCTGGATCTACACACACACACACACACACACACTCCGTCCTTCACATTGATATATATATACAGTATGTTCAGTATTGGGAGGGTGCACAAGTCAGTAATCACAGTCTCATCCTAATCTTGACTCATTTGGAGGAAATATATTTTAGTTCAAACTAAAGTTTTTGTACTCAAATAAAGTTCCTGGATCCTGATATTCTCAATCAATTCGTCACAACGTTCCTGCTCTGAGAGTCGACATCGTCTCCAAATACCTGAGAACCAGACAGTCTAATCAGCTCGTCATAGAGTCAAAGTGAATAAACAATCAATGGATAGAAAACAAGGAGAGTCATTGTGAGAATTTCCCAAATGTAACCGTAACCAATTTCACACTGGAAGAACCCTATAAACCGATTCTTGGCGTGCTGCGCCCAGATTTATCCACCTCCATGTGCCTTCAGCAGGACTTCATCTCTCTGTTCACTCAGTTTGCTCAGAATCAGGAAGCAGTTTCCTGTCATTGTGCAAAATCAACCTGGAAACGACTCCAACGGGACCTAAAACTCCCCAGAATGATTTTAATGGGCGATTGGACAAGCTCGAGAAAAGTTCCAAAAGACGTCAAACATCACACCATTGCACTTTCTGATAGACTTATTTTCTCTTGTAACTGAGAAAAAGTGTCTAAATGAGATGACCTGGATTGATAAACGTTAAACAAAGATCATTAACAGTACAATATGTAAGATGTATGTACAGTCATTTTACCTGTTTAATAAGGACGAAGGACATTTTGTTTTTCATTTTCATTTTTGAGAAGATCTCGCAATAAGACATAAGTGGAAGGTAAAACTATGATTTATATTTGAACTGTTAAGGCTGGTGTATACTACTGCACCCACAGTACATACAGGGCAGTGCGCAGCGTCTGAACAGACGTCTAAAGCCACCGGCATAGGTGGATTAGTAGTGAAACCACATGAAACTCACTGCTCGTGATTATTTTGCTTTCATAATGAGTGATTCGTCACAAAGATTGCCAGTGATGCTACTTTGCGGATGTGGTTCATGGCAACGTATAGCCTTTGCCTGTCGTTTGTGGTTGGAGTAGGAATTAGGCTTTTTTTGGGACAAATGCAAATGACAACCCAACCTTGACCGCTAAGCCAGTGCTTCTCAAATGGTGGGGCGAGCCCCCCTGGGGGGGCGTGGTTGGGTGTCGGGGGGGCGTGAGGCAGGCGCAACTTTCAGTATTAGTGTCTTTATTCATGCTTGAACGATAAAAAAGGGCCTCCAGCTCATTTTATTAATTTATTTTGATAATCAGGCGATTGTATGCAGAATGCTGGTGCCAACAACTCATACAGTGGTTTATACAGATAAATAAATAAATATTATCAGGTTCTCAATGGTAGTACAATTCGGGGGAGGACTGAAAATTTTTTTGTCCTCTAGGGGGGGCATGACAGAAAATAATTGAGAACCACTGCGCTATGCCATGAATATAAACCATAAAGAGTTGCTTCACTCTAAACCGAACCAAAACCCAGCCTTAATCCTAGCATAAAACTGTTATATCAGTGCTTAAAGGGGTCATATTGTCCAGCTTTTCAACACTTTCACTTGGGTCTCGGTGCAAAAACGTTATATTCAAAGTTTATTGGCCCAAATCCAGCTTCTCCTTGATTGTCCTCTATTTTAATATTGGATCACAGGAGCTGCATTCAGAATCTGCTGTGTCTGTGTGAGCTGGACTGGCTCCGCCCACACATGCTCATCTATGGGAAGAGGAGGAAGTACTTCCTCTCGTGGTGCCATGTGCCAGAGCAGAGCTGCCTAATTATGGGAGGAGTCAAAGGGGAGGAGCCTGCCTTGATTGTGATTGGTTAAACCCCCGATGACACTATATAGGGTTTGATCTCTGATTGGCTGCTTGGAGCAACGCACTTTTTAAAACCTGAAACAAGCCAGAAGAGAGAGAGGACACACTTTCTTCACTTCTGTGGCAGCGCTCCCAGGGAAGGGGACTCATATTACTGTTGGAAAGTGGATTTTGCATAACGTGACCCCTTTAACAGACCACGAACATCGAACTGACACATGAAGACTTCAACCTCTGCTTCCTATGCGGGAGCTCACCCTCCCACATGTTTTTAAACCGCTGTGAAAACACCTACTGAAAGCTGAGCCACAAAAAGAAGACAGGACACAGACTAATAGAAGAACAGAAGAAACTCATGAGTGCAGCGAGCGAGCGAGCGAGAGAGAGAGAGAGAGAGCGAGAGAGAGAGAGCGAGAGAGAGAGAGAGAGAGAGAGAGAGAGACGCTAGCTGGGCTTTGACCCCCGACAGTCTCCCACATCACTACAAAGACATCCTTTTTAAAAAAACAAACACAGCTAAAAGACAGTCGGAGGAAATAAAAAAAATAAAAATAAAAAATAAACAAACTTTCACATGGCTCGGTCCCCGGGGGCCCAGTTTGATGTAACAGTGAGTAATAATACCATTTCTGTGCCAAGGGCAGGCGCAAGGTCCCAACATGTGTGTGTGTGTTTTAATAGCGGCGCATTAAACTGGAGCAGCTTTCATTGGGGGTTCAGGACACGTCGGGCTTTTGTGACCACGGGGGCTTCAACAAAGAGAGCTGACGCAACCCCCTGTCAAGGTTTTAGCAGCCTTGGATCTCCACGGGTGACATTACAGTCTTCACGAGTTGACGGGATTATGACGCCCCGCTCCAAAGTGGCTGTGCCGCTCTTCAGCGCAGGTGATTTCAGAACCAGATCGCTGGAGACCGGCGTGATCAGAGGAATTTTTGGGTTGTTGTCAAGTGCCGATGTCAGAGGGGCTTGTTTTTCCCCCCCTTTTCCCTTTCTTCCTCGCAACGTGACGTTGCCCCCGACGACACTCTGTTGACTTGTGCAGCTTTCCCTCAGCGGTACGTTTGTGTCGTCATTTTGCAATGACTTTAGTGTTCGATGAAAGAACACAAAAGAACTGAAGGAACGAGGCAAAAAGATTTCTTTTTTTTTGTTGTACCTCAAACTTTGACTTTGTGATTGGCTGGCTTGTCTTTATTCTTCTGTCAAATTCTGATTTATTTCACTCAGGTATGCTTGATAACTTCCTCCAGCAACACGTCCGATCTACGATTTTGAGCGTGTCGAGGCTCAGTGCTCCCTCCGATCACGACACGCGAGCAAATGAACATGGGAAAAGAAGCGTTTCTCGCTCATCTTTCTTCTGTAAACTGAGTCTACAGATTGGACTGTGGGATGGTATCCATCCATCCATCCATCCATCCATCCATCCATCCATCCATCCATCCATCCATCCATGGGTTAGGGTACAATCTGTACAGCTCACCAGTCAATCAAAGGACAAATCATTTTCAATTATTTTTACAGGAAAAATTTAAAATTTACCATAAATGGTCACTTGCCTCACAAAGGACTAAAAGTACTACATATTATTCAACGTTACAGTACAATAATTGATTATGCAATTTACGAGAATTGACTTTTTTCTGAATATTTTACCTTTGGTTTAAGAGTTAACATAAAGTAATAACAGGTCTGTTTGTCACATCATTCATCCAAATATTAACAGTTAAACAAAAATCCTCAAGTATCTGAAACTGCTGACTTCCCCTGCTCTGTTCACACGGGAAAAGAAGTATTTATAACTGCACGCAGTGATTTGTAGTTTTTTAGTGAGTATAAAAAGTTGATGGTGATGCAGGAACAGCAAAATAGCTTGTAAACAATCTTATAAAAGGTGTAACTTTAATTCAAAGAGTCCCGGCTGCTCAGGCTTTCCCTCCAGGCACTGTTGACGTGGTCAGGTTCGGATGTGCTGTGGTTTTGACTGAGCACAGCGCAGAGGTCAGAGCTCCTGCTGGTTTTTCCATCAGGTTGCACTGCGGCGTCAAACTCAAACTCTCACAAACTGCTGCACAGACACTAACCGTTGTACAAAGAGAAACTTTTCTCGTAGCAATTTCAGTTACATTTTAAAGGGAGTCCATTTTGCGACACCATAGAGAGTTGGTGTGGTTAGAGAAGTTACGGCAGATATTTTGCGTCTACATCTGTGGCCAAGTTGCTTCGGGTGCCGGCATCTAAAAAGGGGACGGACATTCCTTCCCAGTTTGGCAATTTGTTTTCCACTGTCTTACCTTGGTGATCTTGGGGTGGGTACAGCGGCTGTTCCCAGACGTGGCGTGCATCCACCCTCCGCCTTCGGACAGCTGCAGCGGGAGGTGTGAATTCCCCCCTCCGGTGCACTCCTGCCTCAGGGAGCACTTCCTGTCCTGGACACACCAACCGCACTCGAACCTGGGGTCGGCCTTCAGGCACATCCCGCAGCTGTCCCGCAGCGCCCTGCACTTGTACAGGTGGGCTGGCGAGGAGAGACAAACCAGGAACAGACCAATTAATCTCACATGTTTGCCGAACGAGTGCAAAGTTCACGGTGCACGGTAGAACGTACAGAACAATGAATATTTCAAACTTAACCAAGCAGATATACGTTCCCCGATGGAAAAAACCCACTGCATACATATCGAAACCGACTAAATATGTTGCATTCAGTCTAACCCCACTTCTAGTACCAGACCAAACACTTTTATGTCCGTGTACTTATTAGTTAACAAATTGGACCCCTTAGCGACCAGCTACCAATTGGGGTAATGGGACATTTTAAGATTTCACTTTGTTTTTTAGTGGTTTATACGCCTTTTATTACTGCTGTAGGAACAATATTAAATGAGGACATTTAGAACCTCGCACTTCTGAATGGCAATATGAACTTTTGCTACAGAGGCTGGAAGACAGGCGGAAGGAAATAGTGTGGAGGAGAATGAGAATTTGGCTGATGCTAAGAAACACTCTATGATCTGGTGTGACACCATTGTTATGATTATTTGTTATGTATGGTTTGCAGTATAGGTCACTTGGGATAGCTAAAGGTCTATTACGTAATATAAAATAGTTTTAAAGAATGGAGAAGTTTTATAAGCCCTGAATTTGAAAGATGGTAGGTAAAAAAAAAAAAAAAAGTAATCAGGAGTTTATGTGTCTCTGAGCCTGAGCGAGAGCAGAGGAACAGCATAAATGAATGTTAATCACCCACAGAACACCTCAAACCTTCAGTAGGTGATTATTACCACTCCAAGGCTGTGACGATGAGAAAATAACTGTTTCTGCAGGTAAATAGCGATGGGTGGATAAAAAAAAAAAAACAAAACACAAAAAAAAATAAATAAGCAAGCCGCCTTAGAGGGATATCACAGAAATTAATTCAACAGGTAATGTCTTCAGACGCACCAAAGGGGAAATGGGAATTTATTATGTAAAAAAAAAAAGAAGAGAGAAGAAAAAAAGAACACGTTTCCCTCAACTCTGCAAAGTGGAAAAAAGTCATTAAAAGTAAAAAAAAAAAAACCCCATGAATTAATAAGTCGATAAATAAATAAATAATCAAATAAATGAAAGCCTGGTACACCTGAGAAGGAAGAGAGAGAGAGAGATGAAAGGAAGCGGGAAAGAGAGGGAGGGGAAGTTTTTAGCTGCGCTTGTTAACAAAACAGCAACACGGGCTGTAATGAATTTAAAAGACGGTGTCGCCCCGCGAGGGCCGGGAAGAAAACAAAAGAGAGCGAGAGAAAAGGGGAAACGGAGGAGAGAGCGGTGGAGATGCCTTCATGTTTTGTCATCTGCTAATCGCCGTCATCATTATCTCGGCTGACGCGCCGCTGTCGGGACCTGCAGGCAGGTCTGTTTGCCGTCACACCGGTTAAACAGATTTGAGATGAGGTGGAGTGGAAAAAACAGAGAGAAGTAGGAGAAGAAGAAGAAGAAGAGGATGAAAAAAAAACGAGCATCGGAGCGTGGAGGAGTCTCTGCCCTCCTCCGACTCTCCCGCAGACAGACGGAAGGCCGAACTTCAAAGCCTCTCCTTGTACCCGTCAGCCCGCCGCGGCCCTTCGGCTCGGCCTAATCTGATTAGCCACGGCTCGGCTTAAAAAGTAGCGCGGCGCTAATTAATCTGCACCAAATGAATGATTTAATTAACAGAACATCTCTGCTTTGCACCGGGGCAGAGCCGGGCCGGGCCGGCGCCGCAGACGGATAACGCGGCGAGAGGAAGGGATTACTGGAGGAGAAATAGGAGGAGAGGGCCATTATGAGATTTGTGCGAGTGACGACACTTTTATAAAACATGTTTTTAAAGAGTATTAGACCTTTAACACTGAGAATTACACGGAACTTATCTAATGGAAATGGGTATTCAGTGAGCCTTTGGTGTAAAATAATCTGCGAGGCGTTGATGAGGTTGTTCAGTCACACCAATACTAACACTAGTATTTAGATTTTTATTTGCATCTTTTTTTTTTTTTTTTAATTAACATGTGAAGCCAACCCAACCTGTGAAAACTTTCCGCCATCTAAAAAGTCAAATCCTGCTTCATCAATGCCATAATAACACAAACACATATATCAAGTCCTCATGGGCTCACTTGAACTTAATATAATTGGATTTCACAGTGCGGCGTGTCAGAAGGTTCGCCGTGATGAAAAAGTCACAACACAAATATAAAAAAGAAGAAGCAGTCGTTATAAAATCAAAAAGACACAACACAACCATGGTTTAAAACAAACATCCAAGGTAAAAAAAAACCCTCAAACAAGCAAAGTTATAACACACTCAAACGCCTCAGTACACAACTATATCAGTAATCTTTTGATAACACATTTTTATATCGAGAACTGAACAGTTTTCATGTGAAACTTTGTGCAAATGGCGCTTTCGTAAACTGTTTTGCACCACTATCCTGCTGGCAGTGGTTGAGTCATGCATAATGTGAGGATAGAATTTCAATGGGAACATGTGTAATAACAAATTCTTGGTCATTTTCCTTTCTTAGACCAATGATGCAAGATGCTGATGACGAGAGAACAGGAACACCCAACAGCCGCAGACCCAGCAACAAACGTACTTTCCTCGGAGTTTCACACGTGTCCAGTTTTCCTGCATCTAATCCCAGATTTGTCAACAAAATGTTCACTGGCAGCCCATCGCCGGATTTCCACTGCGCAGTGCGATTCGGGTTTTGATGTTTCCACAGACAAAAGCCGTGGATAGTGCCGAAAGTACCGTACCCCGCCGCTACTAGTTTTCGTAACTCCTCAGTTTACGTACCAAGCACAGCGCTACAACGCAGCTGTCTGCTGATTGGTCAGTGACAAATCGACAAGCCCGCAATATTTAAACATCTCGTCGGTCATACGAACCCTGTCATTATTGATCACATACACCACTTTGAAAACACTGGTTATTCTATTAACATGCTTTATTGAAATATCGGTGCGCTCCAAGACACCGTGGTCTTTCAACAAGCTCCTTCTCGGAATGAGAAAGTTTTCCAGGCAAAACCACCTACATCTCCACCAGACTCTGCGGTGGAATAGGTGCAACAGATTTGGGTGTGGGTGCACTTTGCCGGACTGCTGCGTGGTACAAACAAGGCTGACGATATCCCATCCAGCCAAGTATGCAATAACACAGACGTGAACAGTATCATTCAATTCACCCAGTTGTGTTCTGAATGTTATAGTGGACATATTTAAAGAATAATGAATTTTGCTAAATTTTTTAATAAAAAAATACGGATAATGTCAATACATGACAAATTGTGCTGCATGTGGTACAAAAGATTGAAAGGCACAATAGATTTCCATTCAGACTTCTCCACTGTATTTTCCATTTTGTCACTTAGTCCTTATCACTGCTACACACACACACCGCTTTTAGCAGCATTGACTTTTAGAAAAAGCAGCATCCCATTCCAGATGTTAAATTGCTATAATCCCGATTATTTATGAGACTAAAATATATGTACAGAGAAAAATATTCACTTTGCAGTGCTTATCTGATAGGAAGACACCGGCTATCACATCTACGCCACACTGTATGTGAAAATCCCACTATAGGCTCAATCTACTTGACTGCATAAAGAGTAGGATTATCTAGTTGTTGTGACAGCTACAATACATCGCGGCGTACACAACATTCAATCCCGACATGGGCAAGAGAACTGGGTCGTGACCAATAAGTAGCTGATTTGTTTGCAATCTGCAGAATGAACTGTGTGTGTGAGTTTATCAAACTGAGCTGACGCACGACACAAAACACGCGAGATTGCACGAATAAACACCCGCAAAAAAAAAAAAAAAAAAGCATCAGAGGAAGAGGAGAGTAAGAAAGTGTTAGTTAATGAGACTCGGTGCAGACATTCCGAGCAAAAAAAAGAAGAAGAAGGAAAAAGTCCGTATGACACACTTGAGAGCGGGACTTGTATTATCTTGTGTAATGGGACGTCTAAAATCATTAGCCTCCGCCAACCCAATGCATTCCACTTGATCAAGAATTTAGAACTGGTAATTGTTTTCCCACTCCGTGCGCAAATAGCGATTAAAAATAATAAATGCCATCCCTCCGTGTCGCTTTGGGTTTTTCTTTATCAATCCCTTCATTCGCATCTTCCCCCTCCGCCATTACACGCTGCATTTATCAACCCTGTCATCCGCCCATCGCTCGTCCTCCTCATCCTTTCTCCTGCCTATCTCTCTCTCTCTCTATCTTTCTTTCCGTTTGTTTATCTTCCCCTCCAACATCCATCCCTATTAATTTCTGTGTTGGATGTTTGTTTGCTATCATCGCCGTCTATCAATCACTCGCTCTGCCTCTCTCCCTGGAAGTGTTTTGCCTTTTTTTTCTCCCCCCAAACAAATGATACACTTTCACCTTTTCTCTCTGATGCCTGTCAAAAATGAAATTGCTGATCTCTTATGCAAGTGGGGGTAGAACGGAATAAATAGTGTCCTTGCTTCAAGGAAAGAGAAATAAAACGTCTTTATAGCAAATAAATTACTTGGATACAAAACACGAGAAACTTGTTTAGTTTGGACGTTTCGTTCATCTGCGGAATTCCTCGTAGTGCGAATGCTTTCCACATTAAACACATTGTTATCAGAATCCTTACCAATCACACAATAGTTGTTGGGCACGACATGATAGGAAAGGTTTGCCGAGAACTTTATTCCCAAAAAATATCTGTCTTTTCTCTCAGCCGCGGGAGAGAGAAGAGTTTTCTCTATTCTTTTTCTCTATTCTTTACTTTAAAGGAGTCATATTATTCAGCTTTTCAACATTTTCACATGGGCTTGTTGATCCAAAAACATTGTATTCAAGGTTTATTGCCCCAAATCCAGCTGTTCCTTGATTTTCCTCCATTAGAATATTGGATCATAGGAGCTGCGTTCAGAATCTGCTGTGTCTGTGTGAACTGGACTGGCTCCGCCCACACATGCCCATCTTGGGTGGAGGAGGAAGCACTTCTTCTTGTGGTGCCATGTGCCAGAGCAGAGCTGTGGGAGGGTCACCCAATCAAGGTAGGCCCTCCCGGTCTACCTTGATTGTGATTGGCTGAACCCCCCCATGACACTCTATAGGGTTTGATTTCTGATTGGCTGGTTGGAGCAACACACTTTTTAAAAACTAAAACAAGCCAGGGAGAGAGAGGACACACTTTCTTCACTTCTGGGGCGTCGTTCCAGTTATGGGGACGATTATTACTGTTGGAAAACCATTACAAAGTGAATTTAGCATAATATGACCCTTTAAAATAAAGTTATCATACTTAATAAATCCCCTTGAGAAAATTTTTATTCTTTTTTTGAAGGAAAAAGATATGGTGGCCTGTGACATTGCACTCCAGGGAGCTAATGGGGCTCAAGGACTGTCCACTGTGGGATTCAAACCTGCAAACTTCTGATGCGAGCCTAAGGCGGCTTCTCCATTAACCAATGGAGTAAATTGAGGTTGCGTCTTCCTCCAGAAAACTTGAGCATGTTGACAGGGAGAGATGAGGAATTGAACCCCCAACCTTCCGATTGAAATACCACCACTCTACCAACTAAGCCCAAAGCGCAGTAGTGACTCAGCAAAATGGGCATGATAGGTGACAGTAAAAACCCTCTACCTTGGATGTTGAAGGGGTTGTCGATGACGAAGTTGCCGTTCCACACCACCGACAGGTCGACGGGCAGGTCGCTGATGTCGCCGCCGTCGTAGTCGTACTAGGAACCACAAACACACGGGGAAGAAAACTGCTGATTTATAATAGAACTGATGCAAACTGGGAATTGCGTGAGATATCGTTTCATTTGCATGGTGATTCACTGGCGACACAGATCCAAGAAGGCATTCATGCATATATCCATCCCCCGACCCCCCCCCCAACCTCCCCCCCAAAAAAAACAAAAAAAACAGACATATTTCTCAAATACACATGGAGAAATAACAGATGGGGTTACAGTTGAGCGGGCATGGAGGGGGGGGGGGGGGGGGGGGCAGGGTGGCTGACGGGGGGCAGATAGAGGAGAGGAGGAGGAAAGAGAGGGGATGTGGACAGATGAGGGCGTCAGAGATTGAGCACTGGTGTGTGTGTGTGCGTGTGTGTGTGTGTGCGTGTGTGTGTGTGTTTTACACATTTACACATGAGCTAAGTGGTGGGACGAGGGGAAGGCAGAGATAAGATATGGGGCGGTTGTAAAGTGAAATTGGCATTTCCAATTTGCTCGCTGACACACTGGATTTGGTCGACGGCACTCGACCATCCCGCACGGGCAATGCAGCCTGACACACACACGCGCACACGCTATAGCCAGAACTTTGCTCCTCTCCACCCTAAAAAGTTGATTCGTTCTCCTCCATGTACACGTTACTGTGGAATAACAGCACAGTCCACGCAGAGATTCCAGGGCCTCAGATATCGATGTGTCAAAGTATCCTTCATGCTTCTGCTTCTTTGTGTGACTCAAAACACCATCTTGTGGTGAAAACTAACATTTCAAGACACATCATGCTCGGGCAAACTGGAAAGCTTTGCTGACTTTAATCCCGGGAACAGATCACAAAGTCTGTCACAAAACTTAGCAACTGTTCCTTACAAGTCAAATATATTCATTTCTTAATTCTGATTACAAGCGCTAAATCTGGTATTGAAGTCTCAGCGTGAATCAAGCAGTTGTTACCTATCAAGGTCAAGCATTTCCGCAGTACTTAAACTGTCCATACCATAGTCAGGAAAAACAAGAGTAGACTTGAGCAATTTCTTTACACGCCCAAAACGAAGCTTTCAGAATGGAAGCCTGTGAACGTTTTGATCTCTTGGCTTCTTGCCTTATTGTTGTAAACCACACACATGGAAAAATATTGAATTCCACAAGAAAATAGCAATTCAGATTGAAATATTGTGAGGAAAAAAAAATCAGTTCAAATATGTAAAGTTCTTTTTGAAATCATAATAAGGACAGCACAATAGTGAACTTTTGGATTTCATTTGACCCTGAAAAACAAGTATTTTATGATCTGGTTTGTAAGATATTCTTGTCCGTATGTGATTTAACAAAGAAGTGAAAGTTCACTTTCTAAATCAAGTAGTTTTCTGAAAGACTTGATTAATAAATTAATAAACAGTCTTCACATTTTTAGAAAAAGGCTTCTTCCGCCTAAACTTTGCCAGGCATGATGGACAACAAACGTTGTTATTTCAACCCGTCGCAAGAATAAATGTCGGCAGTCATCCGCATACCCAAAGTTTTTTTTTCTTTTTTTAATTGTAATCATACGACCTTTATCCAAAGTATAATTTTCAGTTTTTCAGTAAAATAACAAGACAAGACAATTTCAGATCTCAGTTAAGTTTCGTGTTCCAACGAGACATACAGTAGATTAGAGAGCGAAAAAACCCCAGAAAAAAACAGGGTGTCTGTGTTTCTTTGTAGGTCATTCACAGCTTTGATACGTGCCACGATTGATGGTGAAAATAATGACATTCTCCTGAAGAGGAAAGAAAATGGGGGGGTTGGCCCATGTGACCCAGTTGTAAATTGGTTTAGGAAGTCTACATAAAGTCTTTATAGAACACTTTGTACTCTATTTACTGGTCATTTAAACTCAGGTAGTACTGAATGTATGAGGTACCCCAAGGTTCTATTCTAGGACCAGTATTACTCAATCAGAGCCGAAACAAACATATCATTGTCCATAACTATGGATATTATTCACAACTATGCATTTTGTTATTTACCTATGACCTCAGTAGCACAGACCAGTTGAGGATGTAAGACAAAAAATAAATACAATTACAAATTGTATGACTTGTAAAATAAGATATATGTCATTGATCGCTTTGCTTTTGATTAGTCAGGAAAACCTTGAAACTTTTACTATATTAAAAGCATCTAAAAAGAATTGCTTTGTTTATAAGATAATGTTTTTGGTGAAAACTCTTTGTTTCTGTGTTTTCATGAACATGTTCACCAAAAACATGTTCTGGTTGGCAATAGTAAATTATAATGGACAGTGTTTGGAGCTGACACACAGTACGGGTGAAGCTCAGGTCATGGATCTGCTTCAGCCCACAAGATAAGATAACGAGCTGAATGAAAACACCAAAAACAGGAGGACAAATAGAAAAAGGAGACATTGTACGCCACCACAGAAGAAGGAATGTGGGAAGTTTGAGGCGATGTGATCAACAGAAAGTGATGAAACCACAGGATTCTCTGAGGTCAGCTGCTCCACAGAAGAGAGATTCAAGCATCGCCACAAAGGGAGGGCCCACGGAAGTGAATCCCCTCCCACTGGTTCGGCGTGACCCGGATCCATCACACATGAGGCTGGCTATTGACTTTATTAGCGTCACCATCGCGTCCCACCGGCTAACGGCGTGCGTATGGGAGTCCTGCCTAACCGCAGACGTACATATGCCCACGCTCACTGTGGCGTGGCCCCCATTAAACTTTAAGGGCTTGGACGTGTCCGCCGTCACCAAAACACAGGGTGAGCTTGTTCCCCTGTCAGTGCCTGCCCACCCCGCTGCCCGCCGCATCATGCTTTATTCATACTGTCACATGGTTTAAAGTGCTGACACAAACCACACGCTGACACCGTGCCGCCCGGTCACACCGAGCGCCACTCGCCGTCTCAGTCGCTTCCTGAGGAGGCTGATTTAACGCTGGACAACAAGGAATGAACTTTGAAGAGAAAAGGCAGTGGGAGAGGGTTTTCAGTGGAACCCCATGTGGCCCTTTGTGTGTTGGGCTTATTGCTCTAGTTGTGTTATCATGATCTTGTCTCTCTGCCCCTTGACAGTCTTGGTCTCGTCTTGGTTTTTGGGTAAGGTACAACACTATGCTCTCGTAAAAGCGTTTGAAAGCACAATATCATACCACAATATCTTCAGGTTTGTTCAATCCTTTGTCTTGCTACCAAAAGTCAATGTACTGTTCATTAAAATCTGAAACGAGCTCCCATTCCTGAGCAGTCAAGTCCTCTGAGGTCAAATCAGTTGAATTTGATCGCTGAATGTCAGCCTAAGGCTGCAAACTTCGACGGCTTCAAAGACGAACAGAAGGAGCATGGTAACTAATGAGACTATAGTTCCTCGATAATAGAAAATGCCTGATCAAAAGCCTCCACTTCATTGTTGTTTTGACTCTCGGGTTGAAAGCAACCTCACCTTAATCATGTTTCCTTTCCCAAACCATTCGCTTAATGAGGAAAGATTGTTGTCTTTTGTGTTCGTGATCATCAAATGTTCCTCATTTCCTGCATTTCATTGTGTGTTTGTGTCTCCGCCAAGCCACACCGGGTTTCATCCTTGGCTTCGGTGTATCAATATCCCCCACTGAAGTGTTTTCTTTTGTTCGACTGGAGATGAAATGTTTGGGGGTTTTTTTTGAGGGGGGGGGATTGCTGGTTAGCCGAACCATTGGCCACAGATTGTAAAGCAGTCTGGTCGGGCTTTTGCACAAAAGAATGTAACACTGACCTCTCATTGTAAAGCAGTCGAACTATATTGAGCTTATTGGCATGGTGGTTCCAGTGTTTCTATTGTTGCTGTTGCTGTAGGTAAAAGGTTCTGCCAACCCCCCCCCCCCCCCCCGTCTACTGAGAGGTCCCTCTGCTGGCCTGCTGTCCTGACTTCCCTCCCCTGAGCGCCTGGAGCTGCTGGAGATGAGTAATCAGACTCATTATGGAAGCCTCTGGCCAGCTCCTTCATGTCACTGCATGTAATTAATCTACCTGAGACAACTCATAGTGTAGAACCCCCCCCTCTCTTCCCCTTCCCCACCCCTGGGGAATAGAGGGTAGGAGAGGATGTGGTCGAGGCAAGGAGAGGTTGAAAAGAAGAGGCTGTGGCTGAAGAAAGTTGCGTCCAGAGGAGAGTTGGAGAGCAGATAACGAGGAAGAGAGAGGGAGCCGTATAATGGACGGCAGGAGAGGAGATTAGCGGGGATCTGAAGAGAGTGAGGACGGAACGAAAGTGGGAAAAGAGGGGAGACGGTGAGGGCTCACATGGAAGGATGGGTGGAGAAGAACAAGGAAGGAATTAAGAGTGTGGGGGGGGGGAGTTGAGGGAGGGAGCAGAAGGAGGAGGAGGAGGAGGAGAGGGAGGAAGGGTGAGGTGACATGGGGAGAAAAAAGAAGAGGGAGGGGAGGAGGTGTAAAAAGTACAAGGTGAGCACAAAGCCGTCCCTGGCCTCATTACAGTAACACAGCAGCCTGGCTCGGGTTCATTCGTTATCTGCTCCCACACTCGTTTATTCTCCCGCTACATGAATCGTCTCCATGGATTGCATGTCTCCGCGGATCGTATGAATAGATAGAGCAGGAGTGTGTGTGTGTGTGTGTGTGAGAGAGAGAGAGAGAGCGATAGAGAGAGGGAGAGCGGGAGGAAGTGAAAACTGCCGATGTTAACAAAACAGAGCAGCTGGCTGGCGGAGGGGTTTGGAGAAGAGGGGGTGTGGGTAAAAAAAAAAGCGAGGCGTGTGTGTGTGTGTATCCATGTTCGGGTCACCCCCGTGTAATTAGTCATGTTGAAGGATACCTGAGAGTGTTAAAAATACACTACGGATACACACACACACACACACACACACACACACACACACACACACACACACACACACACACACACACACACACACACACACACACACACACACACACACACACACACACACACACACACGTAGACCTTGCTATAGTCCCTCTAAATTATGTTTCTTCCGTTCAACTTAAATGAGCTTATTTGAAAAAAGTAACCACTTTATTTAATCCTACCCCTTGGATGATATTCAATAATCAGATTTTATTATCATCCTGATAATATTTTAATGCAACCCCCCCCCCCCCAACTAATTATACTCGAATGTGCAGCTTCTAAAAGTAAAAGCTACGGCAAAAGCACAAAGGTCACATTTATTTATATAAATCCAGCTCAGTTTTACCGCAATGGGGTCGGCTCTCGTCGGCGGAGCAGTATAGAAGATGGATGGGGGGCATGATGGGGTGGTTGCAGGAAACTCAATCGGGATGTCTTCCTAAAGACAAATTAGGAATACCATGTTTTGTTTTTTTATTGTAAATAATGAATTTCACGCTTTCCTAAAGTGCTCCTGCTGGCAGTGATAGAGAGTCTGGTGGGCTGGTTTTGGCCTGCAGGCATTCTGTTTCACACTACTGGTCTATAACCTGAAGTCTGGGCCTCGGGTGTGCACACTCTGCCCATACAAGACACCACATTACTAAAAATAAAATCAGAGACATTCCTCCGGTGGAGATAAAGTGCACTGTGTGAGCTCAGGCCATATAACTGACGCTCACATATCAAAAGACTCCTTAGTAATAGCTGTCTTTAGAAACACTGTGTGGAATTTAAACATCATCTACTTGACTGGATTGCAAAATAAATAAATAAATACTCAACTGTTGTAAATTAAATACACAAAAACACATTTTATGTATCAACTGCATTGTCTTCAGGTATGTTTGACAGTCCAGGATGACAGTCGGCCTCCCAACATTGACCAAGGGAGTCTTCCAGATGTGTGGACGTACAGGGGGAAGTTATTGCGTTCGTGCGTGTGTGTGTGTGTGTGTGTGTCTGTGTGTGTGTGTGTGTGTATGTGTGTGTGGGTGTAATAAATCATGTAAAGCAGGTTGCTGGTTGTTGCTGATGCTACAGTCTCTGTCGGCTCCACATGATTAGGAAGAGGATCATGTGGAGAATCTCCATATGTCTGCTGCACCATGGGCTTCCTATCCCCCGGGGAGGGTGTGTGTGTGTGTGTGTGTGTGTGTGTGTGTGTGTGTGTGTGTGTGTGTGTGTGTGTGTGTGTGTGTGTGTGTGTGTGTGCGTGTGTGTGTGTGCGTGCGTGTTCACGAACAAACCAATAGACATTCCCACAGATTGCATGCATCCCACTCATTCGCCCGTGTGTGTGTGTGTGTGTGTGTGTGTGTGTGTGTGTGTGTTTGTGAGCACAATCCAGGGCACACCGACGCACATCGCGGCGTCCCTGGTGTATTTGAGTATGCAAGTTCAATGTTTCAGTGTTTGGTGAGGGGCTAAATAATGCACAAAGAGACAGTAAGATTGAATGGATGAGTGTACATCTACTGCCGGCTAATTTTCTCTGTGATTTATTACCTTTACAATCCCAGTCGCAGCCAGCTGTGATACATATACACACACCTCCCCGCTGAGAATACTGAACACAATGCTCGTCGGCGTGCCGGTTCTCAATCACCGATGGATCTTCTGTCTGTTGTCGTGCTGTATTAATGTTCCCTAACTCATTTCTTTTCTCTTTTTTTTTCCCCCCCTCCGTGCACTTATTGTAAGAAGTTATGGGGACAAAGTTGCAAGAGAAAGCAAAACATTTGCACCCTCAATATAGGACATCGCCGCCACAGTCGGAAGTTTTTTGAATTCATGCTACAATATAAGAAATGGAGAAGAGATCCAATAACACGAGGTCAACATGTCTTATTGTTGAAATACTTTTAGGGATGAAAATAATTTAACGCTCTCATTCAAAAAATATTTATTTATTTATAAAAAAAAATTAAGACGCTTATTTAGGTAATAAATATTTAACTTTGAATCAGTGGAAACCATTATATCAATGTGTCGCCTCAATACATCGGAACAGGGTTGATAATAACGATATTGAGAACATGATCCCCATAAAAAGCCACCTGTGTAGTTTCAACATGTAGCATTTAAAATGCCAAACTTCAGATAAGGATATATATATTTAAACCCCCTTCAAAATACATATTTAAGTAAAATTTTTGAAAATTATGCCCGTGTACAGAGAGATGGAAATGATGTAGTTAGCATACCAGGCCACCAGGGGGAGCAGTTTTGATGTAATCAAACCATCACAGAGAATGTTTACAGAGTACACTGTAATCATTTTAAATTCCTTCAAACAGTCTTTCTACATGATTTCTTTTTGGTCTACTCAGTAGCAGCCATTTCAGATAAGTTCAGTATCACCCCCCCCCACCCGTTTCCATGGAGACAGAGTCAGAACGTTTTCGGAAAAAAAAACCCACCTTTGAAGCTGTCACATAAACAGACACCTAAATCGTATTGAAAGTCTTCCTTTTACAGTCGTGCTACACGTTTCACTACTTTTCATATTTGTCTCTCACTTTACCAGGTTTGTCCAAGTCAAGCCAGGTCGCATTATCAATTTCCTTGTTTTGTCGCTTCCTCCCGTCCGACTCCTCCACCGCGCCACCGTAAAATGTACGTCTGTAAAAAAAAAAAACGAACCGCTGCACGGCTGAGAAACTCTGTCGCCAATCCCCCGCCGTCCCGGACGTCCTTCCTCCCGCTGCTGTTCCAGTTAATCTCAGCAAGTTTCACTTTTTCACGGATCATGATTCCCTCTCCCTCCCAGCATCACTTCCCCGCACATGCACGTCTTTTATATTCCATATACACCCTCGCTCTCCCTCCATCTGCTTCTCCCTCATTTGTTTGTTTCCCCTCAGTCTGCTTGCTGAGCTTAGTCTTTCCTTCCTCCCCTCTGTCTTTTCTTTATTCTCCCATTCTCTTCCTCCCATCGCGCTCTTTGTGGCGTCGTCATTGTTTGCTCCCTTAATTCCCTCACCTCCTCTTTGGCTCTCTCCTTCTTTGTCTTGTTGTTGTTTTTTTTTTTTTGCTTCTTTCTCTTCCATTTGCCATGCGTGTGTGTGTGTGTGTGTTTGTGCCTGTCAGTCTTCCACACCACAGCAATTCATCATCATTTTATCTACAGCTCCCTTAATTGGATCCTATCACAGTCCCACCTGACGAGCTGGGAGGTGGGAGGTGTGTGTGTGTGTGTGTGTGGAGAGGAGGCAGCTTGCTCACACAACCTTAACACTGCACCAGTGTGTGTGTGCGTGCGTGCGCCCACACACACACACACACACACTTTCACCTCCTCCTTCATCAACAGCTGCAAAGTTGTGTTGAGACCTGTATTTTTGACTATTTTTCCAGACTCCTGCAGAGATAACGTTGAGATTTCAGAAAACATTTGAGCGCACTGAGAAAGGTGTGTTTGAATGTGTGTGTGTGTTGTGTGTGTGTGCTGTGTGTGTGTGTCCTCCAGCATTTGCAGCTCTCAGCAGTAGCAGTGATGTAGTAATGAATGCATTTGAGTGGATCCAACACCAAGGGGAAGCAAACTGCTCGGTGATGTTTCCTGGAGTGAGCGCTGGTTTCAGAGGAGTGGGAGGCCTTTCAATACATTTAAGATCCTCAAATAACAAAGAGGAAACTCGAAATGTGCTCTGTGTACTCAATCCCAGTGCCTGAGAAGTTGGGAGGCTGTGTAAAATGTAAATCAAGTAAGATTATGTGCTAAATAAACCCTATGTTTTTTCTTTTTTTTTTTTTTAAAAACGGAACAAAACAACATGAGGAATGGGAATGCAATTCAGTGGTTTCCACCTCAGCAAAGATCATGGGATTTCCCAAAAGTTGGCTACTTTGAAAGAAAAAAAAAACAAAACAAGAAAGCTGCTCATGGCGTTCATTTTTTTTTTAAAGTTTCCTTTTTGATTATCTTTGTGAAACTTGGTTTGTCCACCAGCATTTGGCTTCACTGTCATGTTTTGGTGACCTGAAGATAAGAAATGTTGTCTCTCCGAAAGGCCTCCAAAACTCAGATTGCAAAAAAATGTTGTCAGAAAAAGCTCGTGGTCGGGCGACGCGAGGCCCTACGGCCAAACCTCACCCTGGAAACTAGCACCCGTGTGCTCGAGTTGAAAGGCTTGATCAAGGATTTGCCAGCTGTTTTCATTTATATTACAAACAGTGTCTCGACTTTTCTGAAAAAAAAAAAAAGAAGGAGGCTCGTACGTGACACTTTCTGGCAGGCGTCAGTGTCAAGACGTTGATCGAGGTGGAAACTTATGTCTGCGCCTCCCCCTGCCTAAAGGTGCGGCGTTTTCATTCAAATTCAGGAGGGAGAGCCTAATTTGGATTTAGAAAAATGACTCACGCTTGTGACTTTGACCAAGTTATTCAAATATTCAAATTGATGTTCGGCAATTACTATTTTCTCGGCTCCTTCTCCATTCAACGGGCTTTCAAGTAGTCAGGTCACCGAGGACAGATCTGCCAAAAAGCAGTAATAACAACCCCCGAAAAAGTCAAATCTGAAAGAACTCGGGGTTGTGTGAAGCAATTACGGAGACACGGGCGCACTAAATATGCGCAAATTGCCTTTCTGAGTAGCACAAAGGAACTGTAGGAGCCATCACGGTGATCTGGGAAATCAACTTCAATAACTACCGCGACCACTTTTTAGCGTCACCGTCCAGCATCGGAGGTGGAAGGACTTTGACGATCACAACGCCTCGCTCAATCCTCCCCTTCGCCGGGGAGAAAGCGGGCGACGCGAGCGACGCCTTTCCAGCCCGGCGACGACGCGGGAGTCGGCTCGAATGACCCGCGACTGCTGAGAGGCGTCAGACGGGCCGGGAGGAAGAAAAGGAGCTGGGTACCTGCGACAGCTCGACATTGTAGCGGCGGCGGCCTGAGTGAGCGAGCGTCGCGGCGCCTGTCTCGCATGTTAATCACGGTGTCTCGTTAAGTTAAGTCATAATTGCCGTCGTTAAAACGCCCGCCTTCGGCCGTCTGCCCCCGATCGGAGCTCGGGAAATGAACATTGGGGAAATGGCCGCTGCCTATTAGCGGTGACAGTTAGAGTGAAGGTGAGGAGGCGGGGTGAAGCAGCGGGAAAGAGGAGAGAGCGGCTTTAACGGGACGGAACTGACGTGGCAAAGCCTTGAAACAAATGCATTTGACCATTGAGGCTCATGGTGACTCTCTTTGTGTCGTAAAGTCTCATCATGGGCAGGAAAGTTGTATTCTTATTTACAGTATTTACAGTATTGGCAGTAGAACTTGTCAACACCAAAGACAACAATAAGAACCTGAAATGTACAGCATCTAATGAATATTGTTTAAAACGAGAGACTCGATTTGAGCAATGATCTGATTAGTTTGGTGAATTCGCATTGAAAAGTTGTGTTTAAAATTGCTTTGCTTCTCAAGTCAAATTGATGGTGGTTGATGAATGAATGAATCAATAAATAGACAACAGAATCATGTATGTTCGTTCACTTTTCTTATGCCAGCAGGTGTTAAATGTGACCGTGACCTTAATGTTGGCTGAGGAATCGGTACAAGTGGCGACACGACTTTCTTTCCACCGAGCCCAAAAACATAAAGTAATGCTGAGCGGCATGCATCAACGTCAACTTAAAACTAACCACACTCTTAGCATAACCGAACGTACGTCAAAGTTTCCCTTCACGCAATCCAATATCCAATAACTTCCCACCAGCAGCGCTTCAGGAGCTGCTGTTAATTATCTGTGACTTGTCACTTATGATCTGCTTAATAAATCAAGTAGAGATGCACTGATACCATGTGTGAGCACTAAACTCCAATCCACCAACACCCCGTACTGGTATCGGTGGATCCCTACAATAAAGTGAAATACCTGCAATCAAAATGAGTAGTTTTGCGTCTAAAGGAAGAGTTACTCTGTAAAGTAGACTGTCTGGTTTGCATATCCTCGTCTTTAGATAAAAATAGCCTGGCCATGCATTCCCTGTGGGAATAGAAGTATTAGTAAGTGCTGCACAGAACTGCCCCTGGTCTAAATTAGGGGCGAACTGAACATTTGATTCAACTTTCGCTGGTGTCGACGACGGAAACAACAGATTGCCCCATTGACACGAGCCCATTGTTTACGCTCCTCCGTCACGATAACAGAATCTGTTGGTGGTCGGATGTCAGGTGAAGTCAAGCTGCTGGAATGTGGAATCGGGTGTGGTGGTATCACAGTACTTTTATTCAATATTGACCAAGATGTTTACTTGTGGTCTCAGTATATGACCTTGACTGGCAGATTGTATCAATTCTGCAAGGTTTGATTATTCCACAATCTGGTCTTTAACGTGTGTGTGTATTATGTGTGTGTGTGTGTGTGTAGTGCTCTTACCGTGGTCTTCTGACACTGGATGCTGGAGCTGTTGAACCTCAGAGCCGGGACGCTGTGCGTGCTGCCCTGGATGTGAAAGATGCACTCGTAGTTCCTCTGTCCGGACTGAGGCTGCGGGAGGTTCTGGGCCAGCAGGGTGATGGGCCTCATGACCCCGGCGGGTATATAAATCTGAGTGGAGGGCAGGATCTGAGGACACTCCTGCAGATGAGAGAGAAAAAAATAAAAAAAAATCAGTCATTTTACTCAATCACGTCTCGGTATTTTCAATCGAGTGTCGCGAAATCTTTTTCGGATGTGAAGACAGAATGTCCTGGACACGCTGCCCGAGTGATGAAGTAACAAGACATAAATAACAGTTTCCTCCTCTTCCAGGGAATAAAAAAAAAAGAAAGAAAAAAGAAAATTGAGAGCGGACAAAGTGCTGCGGGGATGCTGTTTTTCTTTGTATGCCAAGCAGAAAGAAAGAAGATGCCAGAAGTTGGCATCACCTTGGTTTTCTCCAAAGAAAGCCTTTTTTTTTTTTTTTTCTATTGGTGTTTGATGTGTTGAAGAGAACAATTCATGTGACACACAAAAAGTTTATGACAGTCGCTTTTTGTTAACAAGATAATCTTACAGACTGAACATCGGCTTCATGATTTATAACCTGATTGGAAAGAGAACTCAGGTACAAGTAGAGAGACAGTATCTAAGTTCTTAAAAGACTTTCAGTTAACAGTTGCATCGATACGCGGCAAACCATTAGCTGCTGGTTAGCAGAACTTCCTGTCTGTCTGATTTCTTCTTCTACTGAAATAAATGGTAGTTCCTCCATGTTAGCTCTGTAATCTAAATGCGAAAACCTTTCAAGGCAATTTTTTTCCTTCTTCAAGTTAACCGAAATGCAGTACTGTTCTCCAAAACACAGAGAATACCAAATCCAGAACTGTGATTCATGTCAGTATTGGTCTTTACGTGACCCTGGAGATGATATACATGGCTGAATTGACAACTGGTGGACTTATGCAGAGAGGTAGTAAAAGCCGTGGTTGATCATTGGCAGTGTTGAGAAAATGATTACACATGATTCATAGTCCATATTCTCCTGGGATAATAGTTCTGAGAGTCACCAGGAACAACAATCTAACTTCACCGTCTGTCCATACGGATGTTTGTGTACTCACTTTTTGTTCTCTGCAAACAACAACAGCACCCACTAGTACATGAAAACGACATAATTGTCAGCGTTTTTGCCATTTCGGTGTAAACAGACATCGTTTTCAAAACGTTTTCCAAACTTTCCTGAAACAAAAACGCAAAAACGATACGTTTCCACTTGAAACGTCCCGTTTGGTTTGTCTTTGCGGACATGAACCTCCAGCGGCTTCCCGCTACACCTGGACGCCCAGCGATCAAACCCAAGACGTAACCCAAAGACTCTGAAACTATAAGTGGACTTATTTTATGTCTATACCTGAAAACTGGCCTTGGAATAATCTACAACTCTAATGTATTCATTTAAGGAATGATTCCTGCAACACTTTATGGGATTCTTGGTCATTTGTCCATCTCCATGTCCTGATGTGTGTGATAAGAATCATTTCCGTTGCACGTCTGAAACCCATCAGGCTAAAAACCTCGTTACAAAATGATCAACGCCCTGAAGGATCAGCTCGTCTCCCCTTCCTTCTGTACAACTGAATATTGAATGTGGCAGTCTCAAAGAGTGCATGCCATTTTGGAATCAGCCCTTTCTCCATATTAATGAGCTTTTTATGGATATTAGGCATGTTTTTTTTTTTTTTTTGTTAAACCTTAAAAAAAAAAAAAAAAACCCACCAAAGGATGTTGTAATTCTTCCTGCATGGACAAAATTGAGAGCCTGAGGCAGTGTCTCTTAGGCTGGAGCAATTTTACAGTACAGGGTGGTAAGAATTAGTGTCGTCCGTGTTCCCTCACGGATTAGAGAGGAGGGGGGGGGGGGGGGGGGGGGACGACCGAGGGGGTCAGTGCTTCCACTGGACGCCGTCTCGCCTGCCTTTCAATCGATAAAAACCTGGCTAGCGCGGTAGCTTGGTGCCATATTAATGGGCCCCAAAGAGTTTTCTACCTTCAGTAAATATGAGGACAATATGTGGCAGATGTCGCTCCAGATTAATGTCACGATTGCTTCTCTTTTTATTTCACAAGCTTCTTTTTTTCCTTTTTTTTCCCTCTATGTCTCAGTGATAATATACAAACGGCTTCGACAAGCATCTTCCTGCAGCTGATTGATAAAGTAAAGAATGCAACTTCTGAGGCAAGAAGAAACCTTCAGCCGAACGTAACGAAACGTACTCTCTCAAGTAACTAAGCAGTTATTTTCAGTTACTCCTAAAATAAAGTAAAATCTCTCGTCTTTTTTTTACAGACAAAACTGTAATGCTGTAACTTGTACACCACTGCTACGCTGGATTGTTGGGCTTTATTCACATAAAAAGCACATTAAGTGCCTCATTCCAGAACAAAGAAAGGGGGGACAAAAAAAAATTGCAATTGTTTTCCTGGGAATGCTTGATTTAAGTGCCGTCCTCATTCAATGCTATAGTGGTGATTTACCCAATCATATGTAGCTTGTTTAAATGCCTCTCGTGGAAAAGTCTGAATAATAGTCAAATCATTGTCGGCGGTTTAAGTGGGAAAACGTGCATTTGCAATATCATCAGACGTGTAATTACCACTGAACCGGTCCCATCCACCAACATGTTTGGTATTCATCCGAAGATGCAGGCAAACAATCGCGAGAGCCATACAAATACTTAGCTGGAGTTGTGAAATTAAATCACATTCCACTTAAAGCGCCATCAGGCAAACTATAATTTTCCTATTAGGACAGGAAGTGCGGCAGCTCGCAGCGATGAATCAGTGGGAGCTTCGCAATGTTTCATTGGGGTGGAGGGGGGGGGGTGTTGAATAGCTAAAGTTGAGCCAAACTAGCAGCTTCGCACTTAACGGGCTCGTCTCGATACGGGCCCGCCTCTGTGCCGAGGCGGCGCCTAATGGAACGCCAGTAATGACTTGAAGATTGGCCTGGGAACGGCAGCGAGGAAGCGGGTGGGTGGGGGTGGGGGTGGAGGGAGGGTGGGGTGGGGTGGGGTGGGCCGAGACACTCTTCTGATCCGTGCACAGTAACGCAGCACACTGCCGTAGCCAGAGGTGACGACTGTACCGGCACCGTCTGGGAGAACGCCGGGTAAAACGGCACAGAGGGGAACATTTGGAACTCATGTCAAGGTCAGAAGAATCACTTTGATCTACTCTTCAGTGAATGGGCGGCTCACGTTTTAAAAAAGGCATTTCTCAAAGACGGTAGACAATGGGAACTTTTCTTTTTTTTTTTTAACTCCTTAGCATGTAGCATGTAGCACAGCTGGAGCGAGATCCAGTGACCAAGTATCTTTAGCGTCCCTTGTTGCAGCTAAAAACAGCCGATATTAGAAAATCTGTAGTCGTTCCGGCGAACGGCGTTTAACCGGAATTCAGTTAATCAAAGATAACGAAGTGTCGTACCTTTTGTGAGTCTTATTTTAACATCTCATGTTACGAGCAGCAAGGACGGATGCTAAATGAAGTCTGTCGCCAATTAACAGGGAAGCCACTTATTCTGAAACCGTCTTTTGACAAAACTGTTTACAATCTTTCTCACATTTCTCATTCTCTTGATTTCACTCATGCTCTCTTGTGTACCTACGGGCCACGTTACCAACGCGTGACGTCATGTAGTACGTGTCGGGGATCTTTTTCCAAGTACGAGTACAAATACTCCTTGCAGTATCAGACCGATCCCCGACACTGGTTTTGGTGTCGGTCTTATTTACATGATTGTTTGTTACAAACTTAATGTCACTTTTTTTGTCATTACTAAGAGTAACCAAACAATGACTCAGAAAAAAACAACTGGAATTTCAGCATAAAGCCAATTTTAATCATACTTTCTGCTGCAAAATACAGTCAAATGTCTCAAAAACGTCTCCTGTCGCTGTAGCATCCTGCATGTTTTTACAAACTCACCCTGAACTCACCCCAAGCGGGCTATAATGCTCGCTTGGGGCCTTATGTTTGACACCCTTGCCTCATACAGTAACACATCTTGGTCCAGTCACATGAAAGCTTCGCCTCGTCGGGAATACCGTCAACAAAACGGTCCTTAAACATATTCATAGATCTTAGACCCAAATGTCACTCGGTTTCAACATTAGAAGCAACAATTAGACACCCGCCCTTGTAGTGTGTGGTATTTACACACACACACACACACACACACACACACACACACACACACACACACACACACACACACACACACACACACACACACACACACACACACACACACACACACACACACACACACACACACACACACACACACACACACACAAGTTGACACCACTCCGCATCTGTGCCTCTCCGCTCCCCGTTGCTTCAGCAGCACGCGCTATCCTCAGGTCTGTTTCTCCTAACTGGTACATCACAGTCGGAATAAAAAGCGCAGCGCGACACTCTGCTGAGAAACATGATAACACACACACACACACACACACAAACACACATGTACGCCTCGGCACACATACAAAAGCACCCCCCACCTCGGGTCGACATTTATAGTACAAAGACACCAATTGCGCAAACACATAAAGAGGAGGGGGAAAGGAAAGGAACACACACACACACACACACACACACACACACACACACACACACACACACACACACACACACACACACACACACACACACACACACACACACACACTGAACACACACACTGAACAAAGGATTGGGGAGCAGAGAATTGTGGGAGCTGTTTCATTAGCAGTGGTGACAGGTGTCAGAGCTGAGTCTGCATCAGATAGCGGAGCAGTTCTCCACAATGAGACGCAACAATCTCTCTACCTGGGGGATTTCTCTGATCCCTCTCTTACTCTGCCCTCCCCTTTCTTCACGTCGCCAACACCGGATCTCTACATTCTTAGCATCGTCTCTCTCTCCCTTGTAGTGGTGTGGATTACAACCCTTCGATGTTGTTTTTGCTTGGATACACTTGTAAAGCAAACAAAAAGAAAAGCTTGGTTCAGCTTTTCGGTGAGTAATGACTCATTAAATTAGCAGTCACACTGCCTGAGAGCAAAATGTCTCTTATTTAAACGACAATATGTGTAATATTTACAAGCAGTTCCATCTGAGATAGAGCTTCTTGAAAGAGCAGCTCGGCCCGCTCGCACAAATGATCTTTAGGAGTTTGATTTATTGATTATATTTGAAACCTGGTTCAGTTAACGTCACCGTCATATTAACACGTTGTCGCCACGTGGAAGTGAAACGCAAATATTTCATTGTTTGCAGCTCCTGGGGTGGAACGTTTTGAAAATGCTCCGTCTCCGTGGAAACAGGTGACAGCACAACTTTTTGACAACGCTTCGACTCTGTTTCCATGGAAACGGGGGGGGGGAATAATCCAATTTTTGTGAAGCTCTGCTGTTGCAGATGTGCACCACAGCCACACACTGTAAGACTGAAAATCCTATTTTTAGACATGACAGATAATTTGGCTTCTTTTAAAAGTGATTCACTTATTTTCAGTCATTTCTATAATTTCAAATCTCGATTTAGAAATCTTTTTTTTCCAAAATTTCCTATCAAATAAAATTACAGACAGATCATTTCATGTATTTTATGTAATTTTCTTCTCAAATATAGTGTTATATATGTGTGTGTACACACACACACACACACACACACACACACACACACACACACACACACACACACACACACACACACACACACACACACACACACACACACACACACACACACACACACACACACACACACACACAGTTTTTATGTACTGTAGTAAACAGTGCTTCTGCACATGCTCAGTAGATGGTCAATAACAATAATGGCGGCCTCCAGAGGGGCATGAATCCCAGTCCATATTCTCCTTATGTAATTGAGACGCCCCCGAATAGCATTCCGACTCCGTCCTCTGTCCATACGGATGTCCGTGTACTTGCCATCGTTAATGTTTATAACGTGTTGTCTTCTGCACACACAAGTGTGTGGTTTTCATCACAAAAAAACAAATAGTTTTCCCTGTGAATTTACTGCGGCTGCACACGGACGGCCGCCGACGGAGGAGCTGTGCAGCGATAAACTGCCAGCTAAGAAAGGGTTAGCGAGCTGAAGCGAGACAGGGGAGAGGAGGAGATGAGGAGGCGAGGCAAGGTCTTGGGAGTCATCCACTCGTTTATTAAACTGGTGGATGAGAGTCGGAGAGGTCAAGTTCCCAACAGAGCCAGGCAGGGGTGGAGCTCGGCAACATGGGAGTCATAAACACCGCTCCGATCTCAACTAATTCCCACACGAGTAATACAGACACGGAAACACAGACTATGTTCCATCAAGATAGAACTGCCCAAAATACCAGTAACAAACTGACACACACACACACACACACACACACACACACACACACACACACACACACACACACACACACACACACACACACACACACACACACACACACACACACACACACACACACACACACACACACACACACACACACACACACACACACTAACACACACACACACACACTCCTCCATCTTCCACTCAAGCTAAATCTACCCTCTGGCACTGTGCAGTAAGCTTGTGCTTAGGCCTGTGGAGTGTTTTACAGTAGCCTCGGGGCCACATTCACAGATACTGTGATCAAAGGTGCAAAGGTAAGCCTTCAGAAAAAAAAAATAAAATGAAATAAAAAAAATAAAAAATTAGTCGAAGTTCCTCTTCTATACTGCCAGTGTGAAATCTCTCCCGGGGTGTCTGGCAGCTGCCTCCAGCATCAAGAGGCCTGCACACTGTTCATCTCAAATATCAAAGAAAGCATTATAGCCAAATGTTTACTTTCCTGTCAGCTTGCATACTGATTTGGTTTGCGAAACTAATAATACATGCAAAATTCATGTTTATTTGACTCTGCATACTCAATTAATGAGATTATTTTGGCTATAAGCAGTCGTACCAGGTGGATAATTATACTGTTTACATCCAGCCACACTTAACAACAAATGTGATTCTTTTTTTTAATCTACAGGGTTTAAAAACACTCACACTCCACTTAGTGGGACCCTCCATTTATCTGGAAGAATCACAATGATGCCAAAGATTGCAAAATCAGCACTTCGAGCCACTCCAGTAATGGGGAGCCAAGTATTTCAGTATGAAATTGATCGTCCTTTAATTACCAAAGACTTCAAAGAGAAATATTATGTTACCATTTTTGACTGGTTTCAGATGGCCTGGACCAACAGTTGTAGAATATATTATTGTAATCAATTCAAAAACTATATCTGTAATGACTGCTCTCCAATACTTGCTGTTATGAATATAACTGAGAAGCAGGGAGTGTATGCTGTCTGACTTCTAATCGTTAAATAATAATAATAACAAGGACACGAATGAAAAAAAAAAAAAAAACATTCAGGGCATTGTGACTTGTGAAAAACATAGATAATGCAGCAGCTCCTCAAAAAAGAACCGTAGTAAGATTCAATTACTCCCCCAGGTAACTGCTGCTACCTGAGTTTTCAATTAACAGACTGGATGTGGTGACGCATGAAAGTCTCCATTCATCTATCAAACCTCTACATCTCTTTAATTACCTTCAACACCATTTAAAATACCCGACTTGACCATTACATCTCTTCAGAAACAGCAAAGGGTTACATTTATGTTATCTTAAAACCAAACTCGAGCAATTATTCATTTATTTACTTTCCAGAACATGGACAAAATCACAGAGTTCTGTATGTTTATGAGGAATTAATTCTGTATTCTGGCGGCTGTGAGTGAGTCGACACTCAGGCTTGAACCAGGACCACAGATGCTGAGCGTTGTCGAGAGTTGTCGGTGTTCTCCGGGTTTTGCTTTGAATGAGCGCCTCAACACCGGCTTAATGAAAAATGCAACAGTCTACACACATTTGCTGGATCCTTGGTCATATTTATTTCCCTCAGTGACAGACGAGTGTTCCTACCAATCTGGCTCCCACCTCTCCCAGCCTCCGTCTCCTTCCCTCCTCTCTGATCCTCTCTCCCCTCGCCGGCTGCTCCCTACCTGCTCTGTGGTTTATTTAACCACCGCCTTGCCTGCGGTCATGAACTCCAGCTGCCTGAGACGCTGCTCTGCTGCGCCTTCCTATCGAGTCTTTCTCTCTTTCCACTCGCTCCTTCCCTTTTGGATCTCTGCTTCCGTCGTCTTCACTCTTCACTGGCTGCTGGGAGAGGGTTTTTTTTTTTTTTTTTCGGGACCGTACGGCAAGCAGGCCATCCAAACAGAGGCCAGCGTGCCACAAAGAAACCGGCCTGGAGATGTTGTGCAGACAAAGGTAGTCTGATTAAAGCAAGTTTAATTAGCCAGGTATGTTGGGGACAGGTCAAAACAAACAAACAAACAAACAAAGAAGTGAGCTTATTTATGCGACGGATGAAAGAAAGACACTAACATGACATTTAACTTATATTTCGCCTCGGAAGTAGTGTATATTTCATTTCACTCTCACCCACTCCGAGATACCGCACCCTCCGGTGATGTCAGAGGCGCGTGGTCCGATTGGCCGCCGGCAGCCACCGATGAGGCCGCCTCGCCGACAACCTCTGAGTATGATGGATGAGGGCGTCTGCGTGTGTTTGTCTATGTGTGCGCGCGTCAATGGGGAGGGAGGGGGGGTCAACACAGTGTAGAGGGTCCCGATGGATTAGCGTTACAGACCAATGAAGCGTTTCTGAAAGGAGGGGGCGAGACCCCATCGACCAAGTCTCTCTCTCTCTCTTTTCTCTCACAATAAAGGAAGAAAAAAAAGAAAAAAGACCTGATATGATGACCACATCTCCCAGGAGAGACGGTGGAAGAGTCATGTGTTAAGCAATGTCTCACTCCTCAATGGTAATACAGTTAGCGCCCTTAGAGAATAAGCTTTACACAAAGTAACACACCCGCGCGCCAGATGTGCACCGGCTCATGGGAGAAATCCCAACAGACTTCTCCATTCAATCTGCAGACAGACGTGATTTAAGCCACAGTAGATGTAGATTTCCTCAAATATGTTCTCCCACTCAAATACCGCCTCCCTCTCCATTGTCTGCGTCTCTGGCACTTCATTAACTACTTTTATTTTATCTGACTTTTACGGGCTCGCAGCAAATAAGAACGAGTCAAAATGGAGAGATGGGGAGAAAGAAAAAATAAAGCTTTATCGATGCATACATCGCCGCATCCCGCTCTTTCTTGATGTGCTTGGGGAGTGCGCCGCGCGATGAGACGCCCTCCCGAGAGGATGCCAATGTACTGAACGCCGTGGATCTTTTTATATAAAAACACAAGCGGGAGAGGTCAACTGAAGGCCAGACGTAAACTGATTTCTATCACTGCTGCAGCCGCGCTGTGGTTCTCTTGTGGGCCATAATGCAAGTGGAATAATAAAATATAACGTGTGCATTGTCGAGGAAATGGGGGCAATCATGAGAACATGGAACACAGTTTCTGCTATTTGAAAAAACAGCTTTTTTTTTTCTTTTTTTAAAGTTCATGGCGTGAAAGTTAAGACACTATTGTTATCGAGTGTAGCCTCCAGCCTGTCTTCACCATGGCTGTTAATATGTTATGCTTTTTACTAACTGAACCAACGTACTTTATTAATCCCGTTGGGAAATTCCTTTTAGCACATTAACCCATTTTATTTGTCGGATGTGGTGGCAGACACGTGACGGCGCTCTCGGGGGAGCTGATGGGGGGGGGGGTCAAGGGTCTTGCTCGAGGATCCACAGTGGTGACCGGTCCACTGTGGAATTCAAACCCGTGAACGTCTGTTCCCAAAGCAACTCATCTCGCTTCTAGGAAATCACTGCCCACCATTTGAATGGTCGGGATCGCAAATATCTGAATCCAAAATATCAGCACCTATGGTCGTTCTAGTCCAGCTACTCACTACACCACCTGGTGGTACAAAGTGGCACTGCAGGCACAAAGGAGCTGGAGCTAACCCATCTTACGTTAGTCCATGTCCATGCTTCTGTATTTTTCACATATTTTTAAGAGTGTAAGTCAACAATATTGCTTCTAAAGCTGTGGCACTTTATTGAGGCTTCATTTCTGTATTTTTTTTTCTTCATACTTTCATTTAAGTTCACAATAAAGAAAAAAGGGGAGTCCTCTTCTGCTGCCTTCTGTGGGGCAAAAAAAAACCTCGTCCCTGAAGTCACAAAGTAGAGTATTTAGCTAATGAAGCTTTGAAGTACTGCATAAATCCTGGTAGAATATGTTTCTGTTCTTCCTTAAGGTAGCCCCAGAAGCAGAGGGATGGAGTTAAGTACACTTAGTTTTATTAGATTACTCTACTCTTTCATGCCGACAGTGGAATATTCTGCATGAAAAATTCTTTTTACACATGAAGTAGCCACTCTGGAAATTCTCGTGATAATTCTGTTCATCTGATGAATGTAGATGTAATACTTCCTTTCTTTTAGCTCTGTTTTTTTTTTTTTTTCAGGCCTTCACCAAGTCCTGGGGGAAGTACCAGTCGTTTTAGTAGCTAAATGCTTCAGTATGTCTGCCAAGACGCATCCAAATGTGGCAGTCTGCAGTTTATTGCGAAGAAGATAGTTCACCATGTGTTATTTTATATTGAAACTTCTAACTACGACTGCAGAATATGATGGTCAGGGAGCACCACAAGGTAGTGAGATGAAGCACTTTCATTATGTAAAACTAAAATCACTTCTTATGAGAAAAATACTATTTTTTTATTACGAGCAATATTTCCAAGAAAAGGCGAAAAGACAAATGTCTTTTTATCGCCCCGGTATTGACCTTCTGTTCGCCGCTCCCTGATGTTAGCCATTGTTCCCAGCCAAGAGTGCTCCAGACTTGTCAGTGACACTAAACTGCAATTTCACTTGATTCACAGTTGTTCCGTTTCAGCCTCACAGTTCGAACGTCGGCTCTAAACTCCAGTTTAGGTCAAATCTATAGTGTTGAATGTGAGTGTTGGAAAACAGGGCCGAGGCTGTTCTTTAACTCACGAACTTAAACGGTGTTACCTTCCACATCTGTAGAATTTTGAAAAGTGATGAGCCTAAATGCTTTTTGTTGCTAAATTATAGCAATATGTGACTTAGAAGAAGCATTTTTATTCTAGTAGAAGTTATAGAGCTTGTAGTAGAAAAAAGGACTTAAGGTACAGATGAGAGATCGCGACATGAAGTCACCTTTAATTGAGGGAGCTAAAAAATGGTTTCGCTCAATAAAATCCAAGGGGGGGGGGACTGGTTAGAATCAACAGATGGATTCAGAATACTGGCAAAAGCAACAGTTTAATAAAAGTAATATCTAAATAAAAATAAACAATTAACAATGCATTTAAAAACAATCCGTTCAGTTTCAATTCTGGCCATTTTCTTGTAGGAATCATGAAGTCTCAGACAGATTTGGACCATTGTTAACGTCCAGACAAAGATTCAAGCGACAGAAAAGACAGCGTGTCTCCTGGGAAAAGCCCTCCACTCCACCGACTGTACAGAGCTCTTCATCACATGTCTCCATTAGAAAAGTGGGGCCCTGCCTGCTATCGCTGATGACCGGCCGCGATAGTGTGTATCTGCTTGCTATCAGGTCGGGATGGTCAAAGAGGAGGATGTAGACGATAAGCATCAGTCGGTGGATCGATAGGAGCCTCGAAAGATACACACTCCATTTATGCGAGTGTGTGTGTGTGTGTGGGGGGGGGGGGGGGGGTGGGGGGGGGTATTTCTGAGGGTGACACAGTGGATACATGGCAGATAACAAGAAACTATTTAGGATGGCCTCACTAAGCAGAGTCCCATGTTGCGATCTCTCTCTCTCTCTCTCTCTCTCTCTCTCTCTCTCTCTCTCCCCCCCTCTCTCTCCCCCCCCTCTCTACCCCCCCTCTCTCTCTCTCTCTCTCTCTCGCTCACTCTCTCTCTCTCTCTCTCTCTCTCTCTCTCCATCTTCCAGCCCGCAGGATCAAAATTTGAATCTTGTGAGTGGAAAATGACAAAGAGCTCCTGGGGAACCAACCAAAAACAGACTCTCAGCCCATTTTAGACCATGACCCAGTGAATAATAAGCGATTTCTGTGACCCAACTAAGTGTCATCCAACCTTTCAATGTCAGTGGAAAAAGCCCAATGATAAACGCAGCCTTCCTTCTGATCTCGTACGTTTCCCCGTCATTAATCTCGGGACACGAGGAAGAAAATAATCTTAAACAATGCACAACCACCCGAACTCCACATCAAAAGGATGCCACCGTATCTGGCATGCAAATTCACCAGGGCCAGGAAACTTTTGAAAGCAATCGCTCCTCTTTGCGAGAGACCCCGTTTTCATCTTTTATTCGAGATCCCTGACTCATCTCCTGCGCTCCGTTTCGACGAGAAAACTTTTTCATCTGTTTTGCTCAAATGAAGCGAGTTCCTCAGCCGTAGTCTCAGGTGGAAGGAGGGCAGGCACCCCCATCCCACCAGAGTCGGAGCTCTTCTTGTTCAATGAAAAGCACTTTGAACCGCGCTGGAAGCCTTTTGGAGTGTCCACCCACTCCTCGCAGCCCTGTTGGGGGATTTGCAGCGGAGACGACAGAAGCGGTAAAAACGAAGACAGAGGATTCTCTTATAAAGTGAAATATTTAAAGTTGAGTAAATATATGTACATAAGCAAGACCTCAGCTTCATTACGGCTCAATCAGTGTGGGATTTCTTCATTTTACTTGCATGAGAGACTTCAGAGAGTGATTTTTTTCCCCTCTCTCCATTCTACCAATACGAAGTGCCAAAAGAACAAAGCCGATGGTTCTGTGACACACCGTGACTGAAAGTGTTAGACAAGCATCCAGGCTGTTAGCACTTATTTTTTCAATTGAAGGAAGCTTCTAATCTTACATGTAACATAGAATAAAATCTGCATCGATCTGCATGTTGAACGACTTGGGCGTTTGCAGTCTTGGGTGCGATTATCTATTTAAGTCCAAGATTGTCCCCAGTGGTTTTTATTTTCTGCAAATTTCTTTTGCAGATATTTTTTTTCAAAAGTATTCCTCAAAAACCTTTGAAGATTTTTGAGGAAATCTGTTAAATGAGTCATATTATCCAGCTTTGCAAAACTTTCACAAGGTCTCGTTGGTCCAAGCGCATTCTATATGAGCTTTGTTGGCCCAAATCCAGCTTTTGATTGATTTCCAGACATTAGAATATTGGATCATAGGAGCTGCATTCAGAATCTGCTGTGTCTATGTGAGCTGGACTGGCTCCGCCCACACATGCCCATCTATGGGAAGAGGAGGAAGTACTTCTTTTTATGGTGCCATGTGCCAGAGCAGAGCTGCCTGATTGTGGGAGGAGTCAAAGGGTCTACTTTGATTGTGATTGGCTAAACCCCCGATTACACTATATAGGGTTTGATTTCTGATTGGCTGGTTGGAGCAACACACTTTTTAAAAACTGAAACAAGCCAGGGAGAGGGATGACATTTTAATCACTTCTGGGTCACCATTCCAGGTATGGGGACGATTATTACTGTTGCAAAACCATTAGAAAGTGAATTTTGGCTCATATGACTCCTTTAAATGTGAAAACCAATTCAACCCAAGTGATAAAAAGAAATCAAAATGGAGGACTTACTGTACAATACGCTACAAGCGCTGTGGCGCACTTTGAACAAACACGGACGCATCCCACTTAAAGGTTGTTCGAAAATATTGCCAAATCACGCCGGTTAGCGCGGCACAATGGACTGAGGAGAACTTATACCCTTGTTAATTTGCTCTCCTTCTCCTCCTCAGTGCACCATTCAACAGTTTGATGGCCATTAAATTTACCCAGTGAGACAGCGAGCGCCATCAAAACTCTTTCAAAACCAATTTCCCACATGTGATTACTTGTGTGCCTTCAGAGCCGCATTGCAGTGAGCTTCATTAAGCCTTTTGGCATGAGGGAGACGTAAGGTCAGACAAGAAAAACAACACAGGAAGGCACAGTTTGGACCGCCAGACGCAAAACATGTGGCTTTCACTTGATATTTCTGCTCCATTAGTCCCAGTTCATCGCAAAAAAACCAAACAAAAAACCAAACAAATCTGCCCCGCTGTGCGTGTGTCAGCGAGAAACAAACAGAAAGCATTAAACAATGATATTGGTTTAAAAAAAAGTAAATAAAAAAATCCTTGTCTGGGACTTAATCAACTGTGGCATTTGAATTTTTTCCTATTTGTTATGCAGGCAAACACAAGTTCTCTAATGTACACTTATGACACAATTAAGTGACTTTCAGCAGCCCGACTTCTGGGAAGGGTTAAAGTAGGACAGATAGCAGGAGCTAAATGACAAGGAATTATTGAGTAGATGCTAAAGAGACATGCAGTGAGTCACGGGGCCACGTCACCACTCCCTGCTATCCTTTCATCTCCTGACTGGTTGCAGATCTGAAGCATCATTCCGGTCCTTCTGTTTATGCTAGTCCTTATAAGTCTTAAATTTGTCACTTTTGAATCTTTTTGGATGGTGCAATTTCAAGTGATTTTCTTTTTTTTTGTTCCCTGTCATTTTGTTTCTTTTTATTACATCATAAAAACTCAGAACATGTTCAATCATGTTCAGGCTTCACAAAGGCCTTCAACAACTTGCCGTGTGTCAAGCATGTGAACTTTAAAATCAGCATTATGACACTAAATAGAATTAATAGGTAAAAAAAAAACCATTATGTAAATATGTCCTTAAAATGTGTTTTCTATTACTATTCTACTTATTAGGCATTGTTTACATGACGTTTTCAAGTGAAAACAGAAAACCTTCGTTGTGTTTTGGTGCTCAGACTTTTTGAAAACGGCTCCCAAGTTGCTATTTTTCAAGAATGCTCAAAATCCGTCGTCATGGAAATGGGCGAAAACTCAACGTTCCTGAAGCGCTGCAACTGTGCACGTATATGAGTCTTATATCAATCCAACTTCATCGTCTGTCCAGACGAATGTCGGTCCACTCGCCATTGTTAATGCTTGTGTGTGGTTTCATTACAAAAACGTCCAACAGCGCCAACCGGTGGGCCGACATGAAAACCACGTCGTTCACAGCATTTCTCACACTTCAGTGTAAATGGATATCTTTTTCAAAACAATGCCTTGTAAATGCCAAACTATTCTGAAACAAAAATGTCAAAAGGATGTTTCCACTTGAAAGGTTGTCCTGTAAACAGGGCCTGAGTCTCGCACTGTTTTAAAAAGTGTGACGTCATTTTTAACCAGATTTCTTTCAAGAAAACATCATTTGGCTTGTATTTTACATCCATGTGGTTATTTTACATGCTTGACACCCAAGTAAGTGATTCTAATCTTATTTTTGAGCTTCTTTTTGAAAAGCTGCAGTCACCATTCCGCCAGTTCTCAAAGAAGAACGGTGTTTTATATGATCAAGATTTCAGCAATGGCGCATACAATGCCAGAGTTAGCATGCTGATTGAACGAGAGCAGAAATAAACTATTATCCCGGGTTTCTGTGTTGTGAAAAGACATTCATAAATGTGGCCTCCGGAGAGTTCAGCAAGCTGGCTTCTTCTTACAACTAGGCCACCGCCACACTTCTCCCCTTCTGTATTAGTGTGGACGCTCCACCTTTCGCTTCTCGTCTCATCTGTCGCTCTCCATTAAACACGCCGACGATCAGAGAGGCATCTGGAGATGCATCTTTAAGCTTTAATACACTTTGAATAATTAACGTGTACGTACACATTCATGGCAGCACACACACACACACACACACACACAGACACACACACATAGTTGAGTCTATCAGTAGCACTGCTCCCGCCAGAAGGACCCAGAGGGAGGAAGGGAAGCTCGGTCGGTGCCAGCGCCGTCTCCAAAGCCTCCGAGCTGGCCAGCTCTGAGGAGTGTACCCGCCCCGAGTTCCAGCAAAGCAGAAACAATGGCGAGACAGCTGTAAGTCTGACACCCGTAGCCGAGAGACGGCGCGGAGCGGCTGCTAATTGACTTGTTGAGGGGACGGGGGAGCGGAGCGGACGAGAGGGAAGAGCCTGGCGGGTGAGGGATCAGAGAGGGGAGGAGGCGGCCGCGGTGGAGGAGGAGGAGGCGCTGCTTTCTTGAGCGTGGGCGCCTGCTCTTCCCGCCTGCGTCGGCGCTTCTCGCCGCAGCGCCGCGACTCCACAGAAACGTACGAGCGTCTGACCGACTCGCTCATCATGGTGATGCATCCCCTAATTAGCAGCACGGAGGCCGGCGATGATCCGCATATCTATATTCGCCTCCTGTACGCCGCGTGCCTAAAACAGCCCGCTAATGATTATCAATGAGGCGAGGCAACGGCACCGCGGCGCCGGGTCCCTCCCCCCCCCCCCCTCCTCCTCCTCCCCGTGCAGCTGCAATGCATCATGGAACCTACTGCGTTTCGCCGGGTGTAAAGAGGTCAGGAAGAGAGAGCACACCAGGGGTGAAAGGGGAGAAACTGAAGGAGCGGTGGGACTGAGATCCATTGTAGAAAAAAAAAAAAAGAAGAGAGAGAAAGACGAGAGGCAGAGAAGATGGTGGAAGCAGTCAGAGCTAGAAAAGGTCAGCGCCTCGATGGTTAACTAAACTCGGTCAGAGCAGCTGATGCAGAACAAGCTCGTAATGAGCCCTTCTTTTGACGGATTCAGACGACTTCACGGAGGCAGCTTCTTAATGAACACATCAGGCCAGAATAAACATCCTCCAGAAGCCACGCTCTTCTCCAGCCCCAACGAATAAATTGGAACAAAATAAACAAAAATAAACAACTGGTCCGATATCAACACCTCAATAACTGCTGACAGCAACAGAACAACCTGACACAGCCTGGGTTTAAAAGTTACACTTTTACTCAGACTTATTATAGATTGCAGACTGCGGGAGTGGAGTTCATGTTGCTTCAAGACTGAAGTACCGAGCCGAAGCTCATCGGGCGCCTCAAACTTTGGGAAAGTGTTTTGTAATACCGAAGGCATTTTTTTAAAATTTTAATCATGTCCTTTTGAGTGTCGCTGTGCTTAACTAAACTAATCATACTTTATCAAACCTCCTGGGGGAATTCCTTTTCTCTGCATTGATCCATTCTGTTTCTGGGACGCGTAGGAAAGCTACATTAAGGCGCTCCGGGGCGCCGATGGAGGTCAAGGGTCTATTTCTATTATTAGTGAAATCCCTTCACAACAATAAAGTCCCCACACAAACACACGAAGGGAATTAATGCAGTTTGACAACTGGCACCTGCAGAGTGTCAGGATATATTAGTCTTCATGTGCACAGTAAATTCTTCAAGATGAAGCACTGGAAGCGAAGATCTCGGGCAACTTGGACACGGATCAAAGTGTGATTGCTCGAGGAATCGGTCAGAGCACGACAGGAAGAGAAACTATCTGGTGGGGTGTTTTGTGTTATTTCCTGCCAAAAGCAGTTCAACCAGTGCACAAACTTGCGATGTGGCGACTGGCAGCCAACGAACTCTACTGTTCATATGGAGCAAAATCCTGTCCGTGTGGGAGGGTCCTGTCGACGAGCTTATGTTAGCACAGCTGCACTGGCTTTGATAGGTCGATGAGGAAATCACACGGCCTGGTTGAATGTAGAAAAATAACAAGCCTGGTCACAGCACCAATAACTAACTAACTAACTACCTAACTAACTAATCGTACGTTATTAATTCCCTTGGGGACATTGCTTTTTCAATGCAAGGCACACTATCCATCCACTACAAGCACTTTAGGGTTCCGTTTCTTGCTCAAGGACACTTCAACGTGTGGTATTAATGGGGAATTGAACCGGCAACATTCTGATTGAGCCTACCAACTATGGGCTAAAGCGGCGGGACTTCCGTTTTCGGTTCGAACCAATCATATTTCTTCTTTACTTCCTCTCTGGCGCCCCCAAACCAGCGGCGGTTGTAATTGCGTATCATTTTCCAGGGGGTTTGATCCGGTCTGGGTACCAGATGTGTCCGGGGCGGGGCTTGCACCCGCGCCTTCTCATGACGTATCACATTATGATTGGCTGTGATGACGTTTCGCATTATTGCTGGCTGCAAGTTGCTCCCATCACAATATGAAGCGAACGTTAGCTTTCACAGTTAGCCTCGTAGCTTCGTGGGAAGCTAACGGGGCAGTGTGAGGTGAGCAGGATGCCACGAATGTCCCGAAGCAGCAGTGATCTGTCTGGGTCAAATTCAGGAGTGACTAAAGGTCTAACTTCAGGAGAGTGTAGAGGCTGAACGTGTCTGGTGGATTTTCCTCTGATTATTATGAAGTGTCTTTTTTTTTTTTGCCCCTCTTTATTTTACTTTTTCCTTTCAAGTACTTCCCAAGTGTTTGTTGAGCATCAAGCACATTTCCTCAACATAACCTATTTGATTATGCATTTTTACTTGTTGGATTTTGGGGGGGCTTTCTGTGTAAAGGGCTTTGAATGGCCCCCTGTATGAAATCTGCAATATAAATAAACTTGCTTGGCCTCACTACTTCATATCTCAAGCAGGTGAAACAATAAACTGAGTGGTCTCCAAGACTGAACAATAAATATTGTGGCCACATGAATGAGAAGAATGAAGCTTTATGATGTGATATTATGATAAAAAGGGCCACGGATCCCTGTTTGTTATTGTATATCAGAAGGATAAGCACTGGCTGATAAGTTTTAAACATATTTTCACAAGAGAGTGAAAATAATCATGTACGTACAAAAAGTAACAATTTAAAAAAATGGACAGATATAATGTAGAGGTGTGTCACTGTTTTCATTATATTACCAAACGCATACACACTATTATAATATTGGGGGTAGTGATGAAGTTAGAATTCTTGGGGAAAAGCTTATCTGTCTATCTATCTATCTATCTATCTATCTATCTATCTATCTATCTATCTATCCAGCCATCCCATATTGTAGTTTGTCCATGTAGAGTTGCCGTAGTTCATATTGTGTGTGACCCTGACTCCACTCACTGAGCCAAAGCCACGCCCACCGGGTGTCGTACCGGGAAAAAGAACATCAGAATCGGACAATGCAGCACTTGAACCATGAATATTCATCGGAGGCAACGGATGGGCACTATAGGCTTTTGTTCTATCTCCAGCCAGACTCTTAACCCTAATTGACACTTCAGAGCTGTGCGCCAGCGTGCTACCGAGAAAAACCCTACACTGTCTACCGGAGGTAAGTCGCGGACCGCCACCTCGGAAACAACACGGGATGGGCGAGTTACCCGCGGCTTTTTGTAACTGCCCAACAGCAAGAAATGGAAGAGGAAAATCTTCAGAATAGCTTCAAAGAAATGTGGCGGAGAGGGTAAGGTTTGCCCCGCGCTTCCAATTCCCAACTTAATAATTGGATGAACATTTGAAGAACTTGGAAACTTTGTAAATCTTTTTTTTTTTTGGACCGTCTTGTAGCCTGAAGTTACTTAAAGTATCTCCTGCTAACATCCTGGTGCCGTCGATGACCGGACAGCATCTGAGGTGAAATCCCCGCCTGCAGCTGTTTGGATCGCATTATATTAAAACACATCACTGTGTGGCTAATTTGCATATTTCAGAAGTATCCGACAAAACTCAACAACAAGGACGAAACCGGGGTATCATCAATCACCAGCCCTTCAGGTCACAACTGGAGGTGAAACTTGGAACTGTACACACACGTGCACACACACACACACACACCCACACACACACACACACACACACACACACACAGACACAGACACACACACACAGACACACGCACACACGCGATAAAAGAAAAATAAGTTGCTCGTTGTCAGAGCTCCCATCAGGGGATGTGATTTGGCAGCTATTTTGTGTCTCTGCTGTCAATCACGCGCTGCATTAATTCTTTTGCGGTACATGAAAAAAAAAAAAAATATCCGGAGTTGAAAAGCAGCCACACACAAAATGAATGAACGACTTAATTAACAAGCCGGCGAACTGCAATCAATAAATGAGTGACGCCGGCGAGCTCATGGACGGACGAAGAAACGTGAACAAGCCTTGCTTTTCTATTACTTAGTTCCTTGTTCCTTTTTTTTTTTGTGTGTGTGTATTATTGTCTTACTCTTTCCTATTTCCTTGACTCTAAAATGAAGTCATTTGCAGCAGCTCCCGGGCCCGGCGCCGGCGCCGGCCCCATCGACGCCACCGGTGCCCGGACGCCGGCGTTCATTGGAGCAGAGCGAATTTGTTTGTCTCTGTGTTTGTTTGTTGTTACCCGTGTTTTGTTTCTCTCATTGTTTGTGTTTATATGCATTTCTGTTGATGGCCTTCTCAAGTGTTTCTTCCGACTCTTGCCAATTTTCTGCCTGGTCGCCCCTAATGTGCCTCTCTGTTTATCTGCTGTCAAAAAAAAAATAAAAAACTGCCACTGATTTATATACATTCTTCAATGCAAAAGGTGACGGTGGAGAATTCTACTTACTTTACTAAAAAGGGGGGGAGTTAGCGGTTATCTGTTTATGTGCGTTTCCCCTGGTTTACCTGTACCGCAAATTCACAGATGCTCGGAATTTGATCAGATATGAAGTGAAGTCAGCCTCGAGAAATATGACAAATGCCTTTGGGAAGATAACCAGTGTAGTGTGAATTCAATCACTTTGGCAACTGACTGCTAATGACACAGGGGGGGGAAACTTTTTTCTGTTTTTTTTCTTCTCCCCCCAGGCAGCCGTGATGGGCAATATTGCTTTCAGCGGGGGCTACGAACTGGCAAATTGGAACAAAATCAAGGCTGGGGGAGATAAATGTGTGACGTGGAAACTTCGCCGCCGCTCGCCCGAGCCAGCGTGTGAAGTGTTACCCGCGCTCAATGAACACGCGTAAGCCCAACGCCGCCGTCTGCTCCGTTAATAATAACAATAATCCGCGTGAGGATGCAGGGATGGTACCGGGCTGTGAATTTGTGTGTGTGTGTGTGTGTGTGTGTGTGTGTGTGTGTGTGTGTGTGTGTGTGTGTGTGTGTGTGTGTGTGTGTGTGTGTGTGTGTGTGTGTGTGTGTGTGTGTGGATCAAAATTCAACAAACCCCTTCTGACAGTCAAAGTGTCTTGGTAACCATAGCAACGCCTGCACCAAAGAGATAGAGTGGAAGGGAGCGAGGAGAAAGTGAACCCCTAAAAAAATTTAAATAAAAAAATAAATAGAAGATGAATTAGGGTGGCTCTCCAAAACGAGATGAAGTCGGGTTGTCAGCCCGGCGCGGCGGGACGAGGGGGGAGCCATGGACAGCCAGCACTCAACAGTTAACACACTTCATTCTTTGGTTGCTCCCTCTCATGGTTACACTTTGTTTGGAAAGATATTAAAATGCAGGGGTGCGGTAGCTCAGACTCTACAAGGCTGTGTGAATTATGCAATAGTAATTAGCGGCGCTGAGCAGGAGCGTTTTAATTTATGTGCTTACCGGAGCACCGGGCCCCGGCTTTGAACTGCGAGGAGTCCACCTGCTCCGACCGACGGGCATCACATTCATCTGTGTGCTCGCCGCAGTATTGTCAGGTTGTAATTGTTATGTTTAACTGGAATTGAGATGTATCTTACAAAGATGGAAGGGACCGACAAGAGCAGGCACAGTGATACCACTAATAGTCTGGTGCAGAGAGAAAATATAATTATACCACACAGTTTTGCTTTTTTAACTTCACCCTCAGCTGGTTAGCGACTCTGCAGCCGATAACCACACTGTAGCTCACTGCACACATTCACAGCCAGCAGACACTGCTTCACCAAAACAATTCAAACCACTTCCTAGATTTCCAGTGTGGTTAACAAACAAATATGACATCCATTCCAATTGTGCAGCAAAACGCGATGTATTCATGTGATTTGGTGAACCTTTCGCTCTGCATGGATGTGTAGGTGTAGAGAGATAAATAGAAGAGTTATATACGTAGTTCGACCAAATACTTGGTTCTGAGTACTTGTACTACTGCTTGAAATCGGGAAACACGAGAGAAAAGAGGCTGAGAGGAGGAAGAATTCTTAAAATATCTATTGCTCTTGTGCGAGTTCGTCGAAAGTGGCACGGCGGCAAGAACGACTCGGTTCCTGGAAGGATGAGTCTTCAGTCGTGGTGAATGAGTATGCAAATGGGAGCGCCGCCGCCACCGCCGCCGTCCCAAATGTTATATTTGCATGGTTTATAAGTGAATAAATCCAACGCTGCTTGGAGTACAACAGCTGCTGCTGGGGCACTCGCAGGGCTGCACACACACACACACACACATACACGCGCACGCACACACACAAACACACACAGAGGCCCAGCTGCACCCTCTACGTTACTACGCCATTGTACATGGGTGCATTTGCGCTCATAAATGTTTTCATGGGCTGTTTTGTGCATCGGAATCTTTCTTTATGTGTAAGGCCGTGTTTAACTACATGTGCTCATTGATGTTTGGGTATGCTTTGTGTGTGTGTGTGTGTGTGTATGCTGTAGAAACTGTTGTTTACAGCGAGGTCAACATATTTTGATTTCTAAACAGTTCAATTATATTCATAGATGACTTGTAATTTCACTTCTTTCGTTTGTTCAAAGACTCCATGTTGTTAGGAAAATGTGATCCATCGCAGAATAGTACCTTTTCATAACCAAAGACAAATTCAAAAAGGTTTCTCAACTTGCCTCATATGTGTAAACCAGGAGTCTTACAACCTGTGGCTCTTCAGCCCCCCTGCAGTGGCTCCCAGAGCCTTTCATAATAGGTCATGTAAATAAATATCTGTTTTCATTTTTGGTTTTTTTTTAAGTTGCATGGCTAATTAAGGTAAAGCAGCTAAAACACACAGAACAGCTTTGAGGAAAAGAACAATAACAAATAACAAAGAAAAGAAAGGGAAAAAATGGATGAACTAATAAAAGTTAAAACTGCTTAAAACATCCAGCGACTGTAAACAAGATGTATAAAATGGCGAAAGTGGGGAAATCCATGAAATCAAGTCAAGATGGCGACAACAGCTACACATATAATGAAACATACATAAGTTGTTCCTACGACACTTCCTTGATGCAACCTTATTTTTTGTTTTCAATTTTATTGCAGATGTTTTTTTCATTATTTCAGATAATTAACATGTTTTGTGGCTCCTGAAAAAAATTGTATTGGTGGAAAAATCGTGAAAACGGCTCATTTGGTCATAAAAGTTGTAAATACTTGATGTAGACTAATTTCTCTTTGACAACTGATGGGGTAAAAAAAATAACTTAAAATTCTTAAGAATGAGATCATCTTTTTGGTAGAGAAATATGAACGAAATATGAGCTGTCATTTAACAATTCAGTAAGAAAAGAGTAAACAATGAGTTACCACACTTGCCTGAAAGAGAGACCGCCATTGTATCAAGCATGTGAGGTTTCCCTCATTGGATTAACTTTTAACCATAATAACATTTAGTTTGATCCTTTGATATTTGGCTCTTCCGTATCGACAGAAATGGAATTGGGCGAGTTTTGGATTCTCAAGAAGTGTGTGCGTGTGTGTGTGTGTGTCCGTGTGTGTGCGTGCGTGTTGACACACTAACCTCGGAGGTGTTCACTCGTCCTTCTTGAAAGGAGCAGTCGCTGGCGTCCTGCGTGCACATGTGACGATATTTGCACCAGTGGCACGGGAACTTTCCGTTCACACAAGAGAGACACCTGGAACACGAGGAAAGAAAACAAACAGGTGAAAGTTATGATCAGAGCTTACTGATAAGGTATTTGTACCTCTGCTAACGAAGGTTGGCGGGGGGGGGGGGTTATGTTTTTGCCTGTGTGTATTTATTCATTGGTTTGTATGTATGTTTGTATGAATTTGACCAAGTTTTCACAAAATTATTCACCCGAATTGCATGAAATATTCAGGCGTGATTTGTCCGCGGACCAATCAGTTAGATATAGAAAAGTTAACAGCTAACCGTTTCCCCCCAAAAATCCCCCCAAAAAACGGCAATAAAATGTCCCATGAGAGGCACCTCCCTCCTGGAGTAGATCGAAGAAGATCAGCATCTGTTGCCATGGAGATGCGCTGCGGCTGCCGTTAACCGTCTGCTTAGCACAATGCTAACTCCGCTCCTCGCACCCTTTTCTACTGTCAGCCAATCACATGCCGACTTTTTCTAACGGTGCGTTCAAGTAACACAAAATAATGGGAACCAACAGACGACCATGATTTAACCTTCAGATTAGAACTATATATTAAAGGGTTCGTTGGCGAAGGCGTGCGCTCTACCGAGTGCCCATTCCACGCGTTGGGTCAGGTGGATAAGCTAACAGAGAGACAAAACCAGGTTCAGAAGAAAGATCCACGTATGTTCCTTTCAGTTCCCACTAAGGTTCTTTCAGGTCAATCATAATGAATAAAGTCGAAGGCTAAACGGCAGTTGATCCAGCTCGATAGCGGTTATGGCCGCTGACGGTTCCAGATGAGTACGATCTCAGGTTCCCACCTGCAACACGCTGAGGGACAACAGGCCAGATAAGCAAAACTACCTTTGGACAGCGGTATCAGACACCGACAGGCCCCGGGGCGGCCGTCACGCATCCACTCGGTCGCACGGCATCAAAATGCTCACGGTCCAATCTGAGGAAATCACTTTGGAGCGACGAGTGTAACGGCGGCGTCGTGCGTTAAGTCTTCATTCCAGCTGTCAGCGAGGCCGAGGCGGAACAGCCGAACGAGAGCGGCAGAGAATCCTTGGCGATCCACTCCTCCCTTCTTATTCTCCATGCTTGGAGGCTTACAGTGAACTAAGCTGGCAGACCAAGATAAGCCTGTCTTTATATAACATTTGTTTTGTTTTTTTGGGTTGTTTTTTTTTTTTTTGTCTCTCTCTCCTTCCTTTGCCTTATTCCTTCAGAGTTGAGGAAGCAAAATGAATACGAACACATCGGAACGCGGATTAACAAGGCTATCATGGCTACCAGAGAGAGGAACGGGAAGTGAACACTGACTCAAATAAAACAAGCTAATCTAGCATTCTTTCACTCAGTCAGAAAGAAAGAAAGAAAACTCATAATCTTTGCTCGATCACACTTTTCCACGCGGCTGCTGTATTAAATTACTCCCTGCCTTCTGTCAATGCGACACCCACAGGAACAAACAGACGACCTCCTCTTCGTCGCCTTCGTCAACACTTAGAAATCAGGCTGCAACTGTGGTTTGGAAATGAAAAAGACAAGCGTATTGTGAGAAGAGCAATCGGAATTAGAGAGACTTCGACAGAAGTAAAGTTATTGGGTGTGTCATTCAAAAAAAAAACCCAAAACAAAAAAAAAAACAAAACCAGTAGGCTGAAATCCTTTTATTGAAAACAACTCTCGACTTTCTCGTCTTTACTCCGCGTCAGATCTGAACGCCACTTAACAGGTTTTTAGAAAAGCGCGCTCTAATTACACGTGGTGTCAGTCTCTGCTGCCATCCGCTGTCAAGTCGAGGCAACCGGTCCTCCGACAACGCCCACAGTCGCCGCTCGACTTCTTGTGAGGTCCTTTCTGCTCATCATCATCCAGTTTTCACCGAACGTGAGGGAAGCTTCTCGCTGCAGCCGCAAAGAAATAACAAAAAAACAAAAAAAAACCTTCCCTCTACAAGTATTAGATTGTACACAAGTGATAGCGTTACGACTACAAACGTAATATTGGAAGTTTCAGGTGTGAGCCTCCTGCACCCGTCACGTCGGCCTCTGTCTTCTTCTTTCTGATCGTTTTAACCCCGAAACCTCTGGTTTCTTCCTGTTTAAAGCAACTTTTTCCTTCTCACCGTACCCTTCGTTTGCTCGTGTTGGATTGTTGCGTTTTCTCTCTCGGAAAAAATGAACCAAGTTGTTTCACTTTCTGAACGCTGCCTTTGAAAAGCAGGTTTCAACTGTATCCTTGATTCTTAATTCCCGAATTTAATTAAATTAACACATCTCAAGTCAAGCCAAATCCTTTATTCATCACACAAAGTATAACGTGGAGTGAAATGCTATTTATTCTTTGCAGTTTTACAGATTTTTGATTTGATGGTATTTGCACTAATTATCTTTGCACTTTCTGTTGTTTGCAGTTTCTTTATGAGAGCTGCTATTTTTGATTCCAATGACAATAAAAAAAAATCTGATTCTGATACAACAGGTTGCATAGAAGGATAAAAAAAAGAAAAAGAAAAATAATCAATCTCAAGATTATTGATGACAACAAGGAACTAAATGTTTCACTTTTCACCATTTCATAGGGGATGGGTGAAGGTAAAGCACAGTTCAATGTAAAGCATTGTCATTTAAAACAAGAGATTTGAGTTTAAAATCATAGCAATAACGATCATTCATAAAACTGTGTATAGCGATCGTACAAAATCACTCTTCGTAAAATCAAAAATATAAAAAATGACTGACCGGGTACAGATTCGGACAACGCAAATAATGTATAAAACAATAAACAACCAATGTCCTACGATTATTCACAACTTGTTTTTTTTAAAAAGATGGGAGTTGAAACTGGAGAGTGGATTTCAAGTTAAAACAGAAGATTGTAAAGTCCTTCTGTTGGCCAGTATGTGGAATGAGGTTGTGGAACAGTTTGGAGGTGGAGCTCAAACTGTCCAACCACAACCCGGTGTAAAGAAACGGTACGAAAAGATGGTGTTCACAAAGTACAGGGAGGAGGACGGCCTGTTTGTAATCAGTATATATATATTTTTGCATATGTCGGGTCATTATTGATGTATTTTCTTATTTATTTACTTTGCTTTCTGCACTGTTATATTAATGTGTTTTGTTTTCTTGTTCCCACATGTACGAAACAAACCTACACAATCCCATTCAATAACGCATCCAAACACAGCAGAGAGACGTAAACAGCACAGACAAAGCACAAGGCTTGACTTGGAGGAAGCCCTCATCGAGAGAAAAACAAAAGTTTAGTGGTAAACTATAAATCACAATCACACCTTCACTGTTTGACAGACTCCTGATCTCTGACCGGTCTGCTGCTAAACTGCCACAGTAATGAGCCGCCGTGGGGGTTTCAAAAACGGATCCTCCAAACTGAAGGACAAGCGCTCAGCTCACAGCACCACCCTGCTGCCGCGCCGGAAAGGCCGACTTTAAATTGGATTTTAGTCTAATCCTCACTCTGCCTACGTCCCCCCCCCCCACCCCCACCCCGTCCTTGGTTTATTGTGAATTTGGAGGGTTAACACTCGGAATGCCTCTGTACTGCAGAGAAAGAGCGATGGCGGTACAGCCGGAGATAAGCTAGTGGAGCCCGGACGGCGGTGTGAGGTTTGCTAATCAATGGCGGTGGATTTCCTCGGGGAGAGAGGTGGGTGGGGGTGGTGGATGGAGGTTATGCTAACAGTCTGACGTTTGTTAGTAAAGCCAGTGAGCCAGTTCCCCCTCACTATTAACCCCGAGGTTTATCGATTGTCCGTGCGCGGCGCCTCGCGATTGCAATAACGCACGCGCGCGCACACACTCGCTCGCCGCCGCCCGTGTTGACTCGGACGCACTCCTCCGGGTCACCTGGGCCGTGGATCCGTGTCTCGACTGTAGAGCCGTCGATGGATGGACGAGCGGCTCGGGTAAGTAGTCACGGCGCTGCGATGCAGTCAATAAAAACCCCCCTGCTATTTAACGAGACCGGCGAAACAGAGCCGGGTCAAATGCCTCTTTCATCTCCTCCTGCGCTTTTGATTCTAAGCAAAGCGAGATCGATGGAACAAAGACGCTGATATGCGAGCGCTGACCCCCCCCGCCCCCCCCCGCTCACGCGTGTGTGAAGGAAGTGAAGGGATCATATTGCTCATTTAGGTCCGGTCTGAGGATAAAGTCACAGATATAAAGCTGCGGATTCTTCCCTAATTCGGACGCCGGCCTTTGATCTGATCGGCCAACCGCAGGTCTCGACCTCAACCAAATAGGCCACTGACCCATTTTGAGGCGTGACACTTCAAGCTTTAATGGCCCAGTCAGTGCTTGAAGCCGCGATATCGGCGCGCTGTGATTCCGATTAAAACCTCTGATTGGTCTGACATCATGTCTCCCAGACATCTGCCAGTCTTTCATGTGCGCAGCGCTTAGAAGCAAGATAAGACACGGCTCCGCGATGGGATCTATAAATAGGCCTCTTTTGTGTTTCATCCAATAAAGCTCCAAAGTGTGCAGTAATAAAGTGATGCATACATCATTAAGTTATACAAGCGCAGGCGCCAAATGAGAAGTTTAGATTCTCAACTGGGGACATTGCCTCATAATAAGATATTATTACATCTCGTCGTCGTCAAAGTCCAAAAGTAGTAAGTCTGCGAGTCTCAACCCGCAGTTTAATTTCACCAGGTCACATTTACTAAGCTGTGGAGCCACAAGTACAACTACAAAAGAATACTGCTACCTATCTGGGGAAAAAAAAAAAGATCTCTGAAGCTAATTAAACCAACATTTTACAAGTCCACATTAGTACTTTTAATTGCTTCGTACTGGTTGTTTGTATAATAACTGGAAATGTGCTGATACAACTTTCATAAAGGACAAGTACACGTGCAAGTACTAACCTTTAGCTACTTTGATACAGAGTATCAAAACAAGTATACGCCATTAAACTTATTGTATACTCTTATGTGCAAAACAACACATGAAGGCTGAGCGCATCACTGGCACACATGGTGATACGAGAGAAAATATCAAAATAGAGTAAGTAGCCCTTTTCTAATATAACTTTTGGAAAGCCAGTAAGTCGGGCGTTGAGGAATTAGCGCAGCTGGTTTACAAGCAACCGACTATCAAGTCCAACTCTCAAATAAATATAAATGACAAGACGGTATTTTAGAGAGTCAATACGACAATTTTACATTCGACAATAGTGTATTTAAATGGTCAAAAATATTCCACTTCTATAGGGCTTTTACACTGATTTAACAGCCTTTAGAGCGTTTTACAGTGTTAAGCCACATTCACCCATTCACACACACCAATGACATGCAAGGCTCTCCATCCGTCCAGCGTGAGCAGCCTGGGTCTCAGCGACTTGTCAACTCGTCTATAAAACATAGAAATGTAGTCTTTATTGTTCCTGACATATATTGTGTGAATTAAGAGCCTTTAATCACTATGCAGGGTGCCGGTTAATATACCGATACTGGAGTTGATGTGGTGGTGATAGGTTCATTTTCACAATCACTACTGTCTGGTAGTGCTGTCGCTCTGACTAGTGGCGCATGATTGCGTGAAAGTTCTTGTATAACATTAATATTATATATTAGATAATATAATATATTATAATATCTAATATGTCTGATGCTGAAAAGTGAAGGGATCAATGTTTAACCATTTGAACCTGCATCCCTGTGGACACACATTCTCATGTGTGTCCACCTAAATAATGGTTGATTCAGTCATACGATACAGACACTTTTTTTATTTGATTAATTGGTGTGAAATGGAAGATCTTCATCAGTTTTGTTTTCTTCTCTTTTTCTGTATAGAACGCAGAGCTGGCACTGAAGTTGATCGACACCTCACCTTTTGCCAAGTTTCTGATTTCTATTAAAGCGGCGGCATCAAATACAAACATAAGGCCTGCGGGCATCAAAAGAGACACGCAAGAGGACATTTCACTGTATTTTGCACCAGAAGGTTTCATTAAAATTGGCTTCAAGTTTGAGATTGTAGTTGTTTTTGGTAGTCGTAATTGTTTTAACGTAAATGTACACATTTCCATCATATATACTCTGCGCCACAACAAAATAAAAACTTTAAATTTAGACTTTAAAGTATCACTTTGTCTCCAGTGAACTTTTTCACCAAGCCCCCCCCCCCCCCCCTCCTCTGATTTCCATTAAAGCTTGTTTCCCTGACAAATACTTTTAAAGTCCTTCCTGTGTATAAGCCATGCCTTGGGTGTGTGCATTTGTTTCCCATAAAATAAGTCAAAGTGGTGCCTGCAGAATGAAGAAGGCGGCGACGACGAATGGTCTGCCTGGAAATGAGAGGAGGGGGGGGGGGGGCTGGTCCCCTCCCTGGAGTGCTTCTTTTCAACACATAGATTTTTAGCCCTTTCATATTGTAATGGTCATGGCGGCCTGAGGCTGGGGCGCTAACCTTTTAGCTGCGTGAGACGCATTATTCCTGACACAATGGGCACAATCCTTGTCTGGTCCGCTAACACTCTGCTTTATGTCTCTCTCTCACCCGCTCGCCATTCGTGTTTTCCCCTTCCTCCAGCTCTCGGGGAAGGAGCACCCTCCCCTCCGCCCCCTTTTTTTTTTCCTATTTGTTTCTCTTCCTCCCTTTAAAGATGCATTATTCCTCCTCCCGCATGCTCAATTAAACTATTCCAAACTCTCTTTTTTAATGCAAATTTCCGATATTGTAACAGCGTATGTAAATAGCTCGCAGCGTGATGTGCTGTGCCAAGTCTGTGCCTTCCGTCTCTGCTGCGCTGCCTTCCGACTGCGTGCACACCTGTTAGCTTGCGCGCTTGCGGGAGTGTGCGCGCAGGCTCCGATCGCCGCGTCCTGCCTTTCGGGGAAGGCGGATGCGCGCGCGGGCGGGAAGTCCTGTCGGGTAAACGGATCTTTACAGATGCCGCCCGTCTGCTGACGCGAGGGAATCCGCTCGCGCCCGTGAGGACGGCTTCATCACGAGTCGCCGGTCGTGGCGACTCCTGATCCCGCAAACGCGGCCGAGGTCAAAGATTTCTGGGGGAAAGGTGGCGGAGAAAAGGGAGGAGTGGCGGTGGCGGTGTTGTCCGTGGGTTTGGGTTACAGCTGCTGTGGTAATACTGTAGTCTTACCGTCCTACGGAGTCCGGAGGGGGCGAGCAAAGCCCACATCAAAGGCTTAAACAGCAGCGCGCCTGTTTATGCAGCAAAGAGGCGAGTCGGCGGCGCGCCGGCTCATCAGATGTGCACAGCAGAAACGCACACCCACACGCGCAAATGAGTCAATATGTCCTGCACGCACTTACTTTACCACTTCATGCCCTTCACTTCGCGAGCAAACCCCCCCCCCTCAAAAAATAAAAAAATAAAAAATGAATGGAAAGCCACTGAACTGGGCCCGGGGGCCCCGGAGAAGTGGCCCAGGTGAGCTCTCCCTCTCTAAGCGAGGCCACTCCATTACAACCGTCGCCACGCAGGCGCTTCGGCTGGAGCTAATTAACGGGCTATTACTATGCAGATGTATGCGGGGCCGAGAGCAGAGAGCAGGCAATAAGCGGGCCTGATGAACGAGAGAGTGGCGAGAGACGGGGAGCGGAGGAGGATGGTAGGCCAGGGGACAGAGACAGGTGGAGTGAGGGAGGAAAGAGGAGAAAGTCATAGAGGCAGACGAGAGAGGAGGAGGCGGGACGACGGGAAAGCGAAAGTGGGTCTGCGGGCTTGAGGGACGCATGACGGCAGGACGAGTGGGTTTTTTCTTTTTTTTTCACTCTTCTGAGTAGGACGCTGGGAGTTTGGAAATGAAAGGAGACAGTCAGAATCAGCTGTTTTTAAGTCAAATATTCTCCTTATTATTCCCAGCAATTAGCCTCACGTACATTTTGTGGGAGGAAAACGGAGTCAAAGCATCATTTACTCATTTTAAAATAAATAAAGAGAAGCGCGGTGCACTCATGGTTAACATAGCGTTTGTATGCTCTACCTTTGTCTATGCCAATTTTCTTCAAGTAACACTTAATGAGCCGAGCTACGCACACACACACACACACACACACTAATGGTGACAGCAGCGGTGCAAAGTGCTCGACATCTATTCAAGTCTTCCATCGTTTGAAGTGGCTTCAACTCAAAGTACATCTACATGTACATGCTCAGTGAGTTAATTAGTGAATCTCACTGTGTTTTCCCTGCGATAAATTGGTGATCCGTCCCATTCATACCCTGCCCTCTACCCAATGGCAGTAAATCCTCCTCCATTGGTGTGTGAATGTGTATGTGAATGGGTCAATGTGATTAACGCTTTTGGGGGTCGCTCACGCAGTAGAAAAGCAGTGTCTAAGTGAAGTCCGTTTACCATCATCGTCTACTCTGGGACGACTTGTTTCCAAATGTGTGACAGGACTTAGAACTTATCGACAAAGAATGAATCTGGAATTAGACGGATAGGGTTGATTAGTCATTGATTTGGTCACAGGTCGGGTCACGTTCATTCTCCCCCAATGCAGACGTATGGAATCTCTTTAATTCTACACTTATACAAAGGCTACGCGATGACGTTCCCCCTCAGTCCTGGACACATGAACTCTTTGTGACTTGTAGATAATTCTTCTCTCAAAGGGATTATTTATTTCAACTCATTTGGGGGTGCGTTTTTTTTTCTTCTTTTTTTTAATTCCTCGCCAGGCTCAAAGGCACCCAAAACCTTTCTTCTGAAGGCCGTGGGGAGCTCTTTAGATCTTGATCACACCACGCACACATCTCAGCAGACCCTAAATGTCAGGGGTTTGAATAAATCATGTTACAGCTGCCACTCCTGAAGAATTTCAAATAATTGGCACCTCATCTGGAACCGTGATGGAGTTTAAGGTGTGGTACCTGGAGAGAGAGGGGGGGATGGACATTTTCTAGAGCACTGATCCGTTTTTTGTTTTCTTCTAATTTTACCGAGTGACACGGTGCACATGTTTAAAAGGGAGATGTAGGAAATGGATGAGGAAAGAGAGGAACTCCGGTACAGCGACTTCACGGGGAGCAGCCAAGAGTCATTTAAGCGAGTGACATTTTATTTATTTTCATTTAACCTTTATTTAACAAGGCGGGACAATTAGGAACACATTCTTCATTCATTATCGGGGCGATCTCACTGCTGCTCTGCCGCCCGCGCTCATCTTCGCCTCCTCTCCTGAAGTACGTTCAAATGAACATCTAGGTCATTCATCACATTGTTGTTTTCTTTTAAATGTTTAGGATAAAGATCATAACCGAGCTCGAAATGTACGTTAGGTATTATCGGTGCATCGATATTGAGATCACGTTATTATGTGTATTAGTACAACTGGGTAGGTTTTTATGATCAGAAGTTATAAATGACCTGAACCTGATCTAATGGTATAGCGGCTGAGACCTTTATGTGTCAAGTCGTCTGCATGATCTTCCTCAGGCGATGTTTTCTGGGGAACCTGGCTTCTTCCAAACTCCAAAGGCATACGTGTGACTGTCTGTTTCTCTGTGACGTCTCTGTGTGACTGGAGACCATCTGCAGGGTGAGTTTTCTCTGTTAAAGGTCCCGTATTATACTAAATCGACATCTCTGTGCTTTAAACATCATAAAAGTGCTATTTGGGGTTCATATACATCCCCAAAGTGTTTTTTTTTCATTGATTCCCTCAAGCTGGAGTTCACAGCGATCTTTCTCTGTTCTTACTGGTGGAGGAGCTCAACGCCTTGATTCAATTTGATGACGCGGCACCACCATGATGACGCGGCACAGAGCTGGAGAAGCCCCGCCTCCAGGAAGATTGATATGTGGAGAAACCAAAACAAAACACACCCACGAATGTGCCAAGGAGCGCACAATTTGTCTTGCTGAAAGAAGAAACACAGCGGCGAATGTGGCTGGACTTTTTTTTTTTCTTTTCCGCAAAGAATGTGTTTGTTCTTGAGCGACACTTCACCAAAGAAGCTTCCAGAACTACGGGTACTTTGAAACTGGACTTACTTAGAAGCTCATCTTGAAACCTGCTGCTATTCACACAATAAAAGATGCTAACGAGGCGCCGAGGTCTGTAGGTACATTAACTACAACTACGAGTGTGAGCTGCTGGCTACGTCACCGAGGGGGTGGAGGAGGCGGAGGAGCTGAGAACCACCAGTTTCATGAGAGGTGACGTCAGCTCAATCCAAGAAATAACTAGAATTTCACAAGTTTTGAGCGTTTATACTGTATCACCCAACTTATTATCCTACATGAGCATAGGATGGACTGTGAAACATGAAATATAGCACAATATGGGTCCTTTAAGTCTTGGCTCTGGTCCCAGTGACCCTAACTTAAATGGCAAATGGAGTTCACATATATAATTTTTCCCGAGATTTAACATCCCCCAAAGAGCGTTGTAATGTCTTTTTCATGCAGTTGCAGAGAGGGATGAGAGAGTATAAGAGGAAAGAGATGGCTGCATGGACCACATCACACTAAAGAACCATAACATTTGTCTATTGAAAAGTTACATTGAGCGATATGTCCACACACACCACTGGAGGAAGCTGCCTGTCTTGCTCAACTTCAGCGTGTGGACAGACGGGAGATCGAACCTGAGACCTTCCGAGAGAGAGACGACCTGCTTTACCAACTGAACCTGGGCTGCTACAACTGAGGAGAGAGGTGGTTCTAGACGGCCAATGGACAAATGACCTCTAACCGACCTGCATATTCTGACAAAGTGAACCACAACACAGAATACTGACTACAGTAATGAAAGAACGTGTTGGAGGAAGCTTCCAAATAATAGGATTTTAAATACAGGAGAGAGATGTTGGATTCAAATCGTGTCTTGGAAACAATAACTAAACAAAAACTCCTAAAAAAATAAAAAAAAAAACAAAAGTACCTGAATAAAGAAATGTAAAAATTGTAGTTTCAAAGCTTTGACAGTTTATTTTGTGAGATTTTCCCAACGCTTTTGGTTACTGGATGGTTATGTAACAATTTTGATGTAATGCCCAATTTCCAGGTAATGTTTTGGCAGTAGTTTCTAAAAGTCCATTGGTCAAGTCCTCCTGAAGCCACAACAAGGTAGAGAGGATCTGACAACAAATCATTTACTCTCACACTCCCATCTCGTGTGTTGAAACACTTGAACAATGTGGAATTTGCAGCAAAAAAAATATTTTTATTTTGCAAATTCAAGTTTACCATTCCTTGTGAGTTTCCGTATTTTGATGTTGCACTTTTGCTTAAACCAAGGTTAAAGCTTGTATTTGATGAATGACAGCACCTCATTTACTTCTTATCATTATGGGATAATTTATATGCATTTATATGCACCACAGTTGGAGGACAATCAAGTTGCACTTTTGAAAATATACCTGATGTCTGCAAGTCATTTTTAGGTGCATTGAGAAAAAAAAAATCAAAAATCGAATCGAAACTCAAATTTTTCTTTCAAAAATCATGGATTTAGTTTTTTTCCTGGGCCAAATCGCCCAGCCCTACTTCACCATATATACTTAGCGTAAGCATAACTCAGACACCGCTTGCAGTATGAAAACAAAAAAGTTCAGAATGACCAGAAACAAGAGAATCACAGTTTTGTAGCTTTACACTACTCATGAGAAAGAAAGAAAAAAGACTTGTGTAATCGTGTAATCTCCAATCATAGACAAGATTGACTTGCATGTCAAACATTTGTGACACGAGTCTCTCAGAGTCATCAAACACACAGTTATGTTGAAGAACTGCCAGGTTTTGAGAGTTCCGCTCAGTCTTTGCACATTACGTGAACAATTCTGAAGCCATTAAGCCAAAGATGTGGCTATCCTGACTTCTCAGCCATAAAATTGATAAATTAAAGAAATATATACAAAGCTGGTGCTGAAGCTAACATTAAGTGGAAAAGTGCTATGAGGTAAGAAAAAAAAAGTTCGATTTTAGCTTCGGCTGACTCATAAAAGTAAATGAATTAGCTCCAGAACGGACTTTTTTCATCAGTCAGCGTTCGCTACATGCTTTGATTCTTGCATTGTGAAAGTGCATCACTTTACACATTTGTTAAACCAGCACCCATTCAACTGGAACAACAATCACGTATTTTTTTTTCATCAACCGAGCGATTTAAACAGATCGTTCCCCAACAAATGAGTGTTTTCTCTATGAAGGCTGTGTATTAGTCTCATTCCTTCCTTCTTCATTCAAATAATAGAATTAGTCAAGCAGAGAGACACATTAAATGGAAACCTACAAACTGGTATCAAACCAGTGCTGAAAAGTCAATGGGCATTCCTTTCCTCCAAATTAGCCATAATTAATTTCCAAGTATGTGTTTTCGGACCTTCCAAGCTTGGCTGCTCTTCTGGGCCCTGCTTGGTCAGGAATCGATTTATTATTTCACTCACTGGTAGTCTCCTCATTGCGCGAGATTTAATTAACTAATTGATTTGTAAAAAGCTTGAATACATTGAATACTGAATTAGCCGAGGTCACGCGCCGTTCTCTCCGTTCCCCATTATGCCAGTTTATTTGCAGGCCGGTGTTTTAGCACTTCTGCGTTTGCTCAAAAACCGCGGTCGCCCTTTCATGTGTAATTGCTTTTCACCAGTGTGCATCACGCTGTGTGTGTACAAAAAAACATTCTGGCTGCTTAACATGGGAAATTAAAAGCACATGTTTCCATTATGTTGAACAGCAACTTACGACTGGTGCACGCTGCAGTTGTAGAAGACAAAGTCCACGCTGGCAAACTTCTTCCCCGTCTCCTTTGACCTCAGATGAAGCTTAATTACGCGCTGGTCGCCTATAAGGAGACACAAAACATACAGAGTGATGTACAAGTGATTGTCCGACTGCGTTGCGACGCTTCCCCGATCCATTTGTGACCCGCGGCTGTGCCTTAGATCCCCATTCCGAAATGTTAGCCGCCTCATTTCAAGGTGCTTGTTGTTGTCGTCTGGGGGAAGCTGGCATTTGGGATTCACCGCGTTTCCTGCGAGGCGGAAGATCGAGCCCCCGAGCAGGATCGATACGATTTGAAGAGCGGTTGCAAAGTGCAGTAGAGCGGCGACTTTCCACAAACGGGTTTGTAACTTCCACAGCCTCTAATTTTGATAATGGCAAAGAAATGCGCGCATTTAAAGAGCAAAATGTCTGCATGCTTCACACAGCTGAATGAACAGTCTGACGGAAGCAATTTATGTTTGTGCGCCGTCAAAAGTAACTGCTCGAAATTGGCCGCTCTGAGAAATGGAGTCGTCTCCCCAAAAGTTTTAAATGTCACTAAACTTTCTTCCCCCCCCCCCCCCCCCCCCCCCCCAAGTATTTCTCACAAACAGCACCATCTAAACATCAGGTGAGATTAAAAAAAAAACATCTCAAACTTGCAGTTGGAATAAAATACTGTGACATTACTGGAACATCAAAATGTGAAATGTTACCAATCAATGTAAAACGGTGTTTAGGTAATAACCGACAGAGTTAATCCCAGAATAATTTGCGAATAAATAAAGATTCTCTGTTCAACTGTTCCATTCTGCTGCAATTACAACGTTAGCAATGAGGTTGCTGAATAATGTGGCGCCTAAAAGTGTCACAAACTGTTCACGTTTGTCATAATTTAATGGTGAACTGAGTTAAACACCTGGTTATTTCCTCTCATTATAGCCCCATGCTAACGACTGAGACGTGTATCTCTCGAACTAAAGCAGTTGCTCCGTGCGAGTTTGTTCAAAGTAATGCTTTGCATTAGTGTTTAGGCTTTGGTAGAGCAATTATCCGACGAGATGTCAAATAACAATTATTTATCTATGCAGAGCTGTAGCCCGTTAGCTCCTGCTAGCTTGTTATATATTGAGGCAACGCTAAGGAAACAGGGTAAAACGAAGCTTTTCTAAAATGCTGCTTCTGCACATGCTCAGTGGATGGACAATAACAACAATGGCTGCTTCCAGAGTGTCAAGACGCCCACTACAATCTTCCCCTGGGACCTGGTAGATTTATAGTTCAATCCACCAGAATGTATTTATGAAACCCTTTACAACACTGAGGGTGTTTTCCAGTAAAAACATACACATCAACAAGAGTAAAGCAGCAACTGAGGAGGCCAGATCGCCCACATGTTTCTATCTGGCTCTAGCAGCAGCCCATTTGTGGAGCTGAACACCCTTTCAGTGCGTGGGACCGTCGTGGGTTCTGCTAAATAAGGAGGGGCAAGGCCGTCGAGTAAAATCTTAAAATGAATCCCGAAAGAAACGGAGCCAGTGAAGGAAGAAGAGGACTGGGTTGACGGGCTGACGTCTCGATTTGTTTGTTTAAAAAAAAAAAAAAAAAACGGCTTTTTGCACCAATTGGAGGCGACTGAGGGCTGGAAATAAGGAGTTGGTAAAAACCTACTGTGACCACGCTGTCCATCTGTTTGTCAAATTTAAAACTGCTGTCGAAAACCACTCAGAGCTTGAGAATCACATGTAACATCAATCCAACTTGGTCTTCTGTCTATGCATTCGCCATTATTAATATTTATAGTATATCGTTCTGCACCAACAGCACCAACGTGTGGCCTGGCGCGTTTACTACGTTGTTTTCAGCGTCTCTGAACGTGAAGCTTTTCTGAAAACAAAATGCTGAAACAATTTGTTTGTTTTTCACTTGAATGGTGGTGTAAATGAGGCCGTGGCTTGGGAGAATTTACAGTAATGGGGGAAGGTTACTGGCGGGCAAATGATCTGGTTCTGAAAGTGATGCGATGAAAAAAATGTACGTAAAATCGACATTTTACAGCAATAATATCTTGAGGTAATCAACCAAAAAAAACACACCATATTTACAAGCATATTTATAATTAACAATGTCAAATCTTAATTAATCGTGTTTGATGAGTTTGTTGGGGTTTTTTTTTTCTCAAAAAGCCATCGGTTCATTTTTCTAACACAATTCATTCATATAATTAATTCATGAAGTCTTTTTAATTGAACTATTTAATTGAAATGATTTATTTATCGTTCTTTTCTGGGACAGTTCTGCGTGTGTTTGAAGTCTAAATGAGCCAAACTGGATTCCACGTCTTTCCGGCGCTTACCCTGGTCCCGTGTGATCGGGGCGATCTCTTTCGTCGACGGAGACAAGCAGAATATCCGTCCGCTGTAGATGCGTCCCTCCGTTTCCACGAAGTCCTCGAAGGAGCAGTTCACTCCGGCAGACAGACTGGGCACGTTCTGCGCCTGGAGCACCAGCTATGAAGGAGGAAGCAAAGCGGCGAGATGGAGTACAGCACAGAAATGTAAATCAATAGAGTTCATTAGTGAAGTCCCGCAGCAGAGAACGGCGGCGCGGGGCTTGATTCTCGGCTCGGGCTCAAAGTGATTGCCGGCGATGACACAAAAAAAAAACAAGGCTCATTTCAGCTAATTTCACATCCATCAACTTCGCTTTTCTTGTGCATCTGTCTTCACGCCACCTAAAAAGAGAGCAAAAAGAAGAAAAAAAAGCGACCGAGCAAACGGGATGGTACCGTACCTGCACTTCTGACATGGTGACGGAGACGGTGTCGGGCTGGACGGACAGCCGGACACATTGTTCCACTCTGGTGGTGAAGCGCTGGGGCTCCTCGGCTCGCTCACAGCGATCCTTCCTCGAACATCTAGAGGAGCCCATCAGAAATCGCCAATTAAAAACCGCCAGGCGTTCCATTCCGACTTGACTTTTGACGTCGTCGTGCTCGGTAGCAGGGGTAAGTCACAGAGGAAAAATACCACCTTCAATGTCTTTGTTCACACAGTTGAGCTTGTATCCGTGCAGACGCCACTCAATAAGACCAATACGAGCTATTGAACAAATCCAGGGAAGCGAAATTGGCAAAGAATCTATTTCGCCTTGTTTCCACGGCACGGCAAGGTGCAGTACAAACAAAGTATGACCAGACTCGTTGGTGCTGGTGTGGTTCCACTGCGGTGAGTACGGTTAAAATGTAGACGGGGTCATGATTGGAACATCAGCGCGCCGACATTTCAAAGTTAACAACTCAACCAGTGTGCACAAAGCAGCGTATGCGAACAAGAAGGGGAGGGGCTATACAGCTGATGAGCTTTTTAAAGTATTGAAGACTTGTCGAGAGTGACGATCGTCTCGACCAATCAGCAGACGGCTGTGTCGTAGCTCCTCCCAATGGGCCCGGAACGTACTGCGCAGTGGAAACGAGGCGTTGGGTGCATGGGGACAACCTAGGCCTCGGCCTCAGACTCCACTTTAAAACAAATGGACCGTTTAAACCAGGGGTGTCAAACATGCGGCCCGGGGGCCAGGAGCGGCCCGCCAGAGGATCTAATCCGGCCGTCATGGGATTTGTTCTTAAAGTATAAATATGAAAACTGACAGGCTGATCTAAAAACACTAGATTGGCAAAAATGACATTCAAAACCGCCCTTGGTCAGAATTTGACCCCCGACATGAATGCATCTGTGGAGGTCACATAACGCAACGCCTTTCACAATAAAACAATGAGTCCAACTTATGTGAAGTGATACTTTAGACATGTAAACTCAAAACCATTTCCAGATGATGACAGATTGTTTTAATCCTGAATAAAAATACGATATCCAGATACAGGTGGCTGAGGGTTTTTTTTTTTTGCAAATATAATAATATCTGATTTCCTTTAATATGTATATTTCAGAATAGACTGGCAAATTCCTGCAGTTACAAAAGAATCAAAATAAGGAAAGACTTTGCATTTGTCCGTATCTGCAGTTTAATATGTTCCGTTCGACATGTTGGGCCTCCAGAGGTCAGATGAGGTGGATGTGGCCCCTCAACTGAAATCAGTTTGACACCCCTTGTATAAACTAAATCCGGATTATTGGAACTCGACACAAACTGCTTGAGAAGCGCGTCCAACTGACGAGAGACTTTTCGGAGGAAAGGGTATCCGTACGTACGATTCATCATAAAACGATAATGGTAAAAGAAACTGCAAATTCCATTTGAAAGAAAGGGTAAGAACAGAGCGCAAAGTTAAGCTGCACTTACATTAGCTGATTGGTACAAGCTGCTCATTCAGGCTTCAAAATCAGTGGCTCATTCATCAGCCTGCTTGGCGACCAGCTGACGGCAAGCTTCCAATCATATTAACAAGGCGTTGCCCTTTACCACCAAAACACTTCTCGCCATTACCCTGATGATGTCTGCGTGTCAGCGCTTCACCATCTTCACGCATCGAATCAAGGCCTGAAGTCAGAGTGCTGCATACTTTTGTGAAGGAGAATTAAATCTCCCATCAGACGCTCCCATAGACATTCTGTGACTTCCTGAAAGAATAACTTTCTCTCGGAAAGTTAACTACGTAATCAACCCAGAATGGGTAATTTCTTAACCCACGTCATTTTAACTGGATTAGCAACAAGGAAAGTGTCTCCCGAGGAGAAAAAGGACAACTTGCGGAACACCAATTACATCCTTTAAAAGGAAACAGGTAGGTGTGAATGCGGTGGTTGAATTTCTTGGCGATGTATAAAAGAAATCTTCCCTTAATGTGTTTCTCAGGTTTGCATCTCGGGGTAATGTCTCCCACCAAGTACGATCACGTTAAGGAGCACTGGCTCATTATGTCACAAATCTTGTCTCCATATGTTAGGCCCCTATTCAGAAGAGTTTTACATTGTCTGTTTCTTACTGAAACCCCCGATATCTTGTGGATACGTGACGCCGACTGACTCTTTACGGACATCTTGGTTCACTAATAAAATAATCACATCGATGGCAATATTTATGAATTATTGATGCAAGAAGCATATCCGAGTTAAACTGCTTGTCGCCGTTTAAATGAACGGCATGTGAATGAATAGAAATGAACTTCGCATGGCAAGACAAATCTATTGAATGTAGTTGTTCCAAGAATGTGACGCATTAATGAGCATAAGACCAAAAAAAAAACTGTGTCAAACGGGACACAGGGACTTACACGTTGTGCAGAACACACCAGCCACAGTGAGGATCTCCTGATCCCAGACAGGCTCCGCATGACGTGTACTGCTCGCAGCGCTCCACGGGGACACGGTTGACCTGCGAGGAAAATAAACACACCTGGTCAGCGTTTGCACGTAAACCCTGTCCACGAAAACCCTTCAAACAGCTTATATCCTGTATATAAACCATATAGGCCTGCTGTAAACAGACTCCAGCCGGGGTGTCCTGCGTCCAGAACCGGAGATTAAAAGGAGGAGGCCCACCGTGACTATCGGAGATAAACAGTTCAGAGGGTGCTGCTTATAACCACGTAGTGCTGTTTACAAGGCTGCCCCCGGGGGGGGGGGGGGGGGGGGTGCAAATATGGGTTTACAACTATGTAAACACGTACTTTCCAACAAACTTATCTCTGTAATATAAAGCGCAGTACCTCCAGTTCTGAAAGCACATCGGCGAACACTGACGCGACGGAGCGATTCAGCGTTTTTGCGTCTCATGTCAAGAGAGTCGAAGCTCATTTGAAACTGAAAGATCTGAAAGCTCTTCACAGATGTACACGTCCAGATCAGCTTACCCTCTTTAGATTAGAGGTGCTAATCTTCTCAGGATGATCAGATTAATATTCTTCCCGAGAAGTGCTAATCAGCCTTCGACGACATCGGGGGCTCACCGTGTACAGTTTAGCAACTCCATTTCATCTAGAGGTCACTTCTTTTGCACCCTGATGTACTAACGCCAACCCTGGATTAAGGGAACTTGAAAAGCATTAAAGTACTTTTTTTTTTTGCAAGTACAGGTCTCTGTAAAGCTCCATTTAGAGCCCTTCTGTTTTATTCCTGTAATTTCCCCCTCTGGCATTAAATCGCTATTCAAAAGTCTGGATTGCCGGCAGTACGTGGTGAAGTCTTCCACATTCTGACCTCTGCATGTTGGAGACATTTGCAAAAATAATCTGCACATTTACATACATTCTACACACTAATACACTTTGCCACAACTGATTGAACATTCCACGATCAAACGCTCTGGATTTTTGATTCAGAACGTTCAATATTTACACGTAAATTGCAGAAATGCTGAAAACAATGTAGCTTTCACGTTTGGCCACTAGTGGGCGCTGGATGTTTTTGTCGTGAAACCGCGCACACAGACGGCAGTGCACATTGGCGAGTGAACAAAAAAAATGTGTCTGGACACACGACAAAGATTGATTACTATTCCATGTGAGTGAGGGAAACATTGTTATTCAAGAAAATTTCAGAAAAGTGTTTCTCTCCCGTTTCCACTGGGATGGAGTTAGAGAGTTTTCCAAAAGTCCCACCGTATTTTTTCAAAAAAGTTGTATTTAAGTGAATCGGAGCGCCATTGTCATGTAAACGTACAGTCAGTGGAAGTAGCTTTCCATTTCCACTTGAAAATGTAAACGGGACATTAGATGACGGCAAGCAAGGCATCATTAGTTCAAACTGTCATGACTTCAATCCAACACTCGGGGGGGGGGGGGACTTCTGTTATCTTGCGTTGGGACAAACAGAAGAAATGGAGTTTGATGGCCGAGACGGATGAGAGGAGTAAATAAAAGATGAGGTGAGTCCATGAGGTATCTGCCTGAAACAGAGTAAACCCCCTTGCCTTCAATTTTTTTTGATTCATGGACAACAGGAAGTGAGCAAAATGAACTTTTGACAAAATGTCTCATGCAGTCAACAGCCGTATGCCTGAACACCTCTTCTCAACATAAGAAGACCATATTGTTGTCATGACTGAAGATTCCTCGGGAAAGGATAAGCCATTGTTCTTAACACCTTTAAGATAAACATCAAGGATTACTTCTTTTCTGTTCTCGAGATCTCAACTGGCTGCCATCTGTTTGTCTGCACGGCGCAGATAAGAAGAGACTTAACAATGTCTTTGGTGAAACAATTTAAAAGAAAAGAAAAAAACCCTGAATATCAAACAACACTGCCCACGTTCACTTGTTTTCCTAAGTGTGTGTGAGATCAAATACGTTCACAGAGACGCAACGGCGTCCACAGACGTCGGTAAAGCAGGCATGTTTCATGCTGCGATGCGCATCGCTGACGTGGACGTCTGTTCTGCGTTTGCGAGATCATCAGGAAGCACGAGTTGCTCCGGCTCTGGGCAAGCCGTTCCTGCACGCTATGTTTCGAAATACTTTAATCGTAATTGTGAGTTCAGCCGGCGTTCTTACAAGTTCCAAACCTCCCGTGTTTCAGCGTCTGCCCGCCCTCCTAGCGCAACGCTGTATTTGCGCTCATCCCGTACTGGCGGACAGAAACCCCGCCTCAGGCAAACACATCGCACAGCAGCCGGCGAGGAACTTCGGATTTGGAACCCGAAATTGGGAGGTTTTTTTTTTTTTTTCTTCCAGGACGGCTGTTACTTTTCTAAATACATCGCTGACCACACGAGACGAGTGTGATTGCGTGACCTGGCGCACGCCTCCAGCTGCCTCGCCGGGGTGAAGTTCGACATCAATAACGCTGCAGAGGCAGGAGGCACACCAGGTGAGCTGGGAGGTGGTGAGGGTGAATTCTAATGGCAGCTGCAAGCACAGCAGTGTGGAAACCTTCAAAGAGGAAACTCAGCCATCTCTAGAACACTTTTTTTTCTTGGACAACACTTCAAACATTATATATATATATATATATATATATATAAATTATTTTTAATGATTTTATTCATCTGCATCGTTAACGAGCCACAAAGACTCTCGTTGCAATGTCGGCGTCGACTTAAAAAAAAAAATAAACAAATAAATAAAATCCTACTTTTATGCAACCGGTGCAGCAGGTTTCTGCTGAACATCACACATCTCTGCTAATTTTTCACAGGTTTCATCATTTACAGCACCCTCCTCCAAGCACATGACTCTCACTGCACGAGGCTGCATCTGACACCCACTTGCAGAAATCCCCTTCTCTCTCGCTCGCTCGCTCTCTGTCCGTCTCTCTCGCCCTCGCTGCCGCTCTGCGGCTGGTGAAAGCAAAAGAACCTGCATCAAAACAAGCCTTTGCACTCAAACTGCGGTGAGAGAGGGAAGCCAGAGAGAAGGCACTGCTTCTGTCACTGAACCCAATATATCAGTGGCTTGACAGCATGACTCACTCCGTTTGGTGATGTGACACCAACGTTGCACAATAACACAAACAGACTAACCAACCGAGACAACTGTCGGCCAGTGGTTTCTGTGTTTTTTTTCCCCATGGGAATGTCATTTTTTTCACTTT